>NW_006436291.1:3447353-3480886 GCF_000325575.1 Pteropus alecto
AACCTCTGGTTTAAAAAACTGTGCTTGTGCCCATGTCCCATTGCCTGTCATTCCTGCCCCCACTATGTGCCAGGAAGCGTCAGTCAGGGATGGTGGGGGATGGGCTGAGTTAGGAAACGGGGCGCGGAGCGGGGCTAGGGCTTCTGCCCGGTGCCACGGCATGGAAGGCGCCACGTAGAGCGATGTCTACAGCCGTGAGACGCACGCAGAGCGGCTCCTCTGGGGAGTTAGGGTCCTGGGTTCAGGCTCAGGGACCCCGAGTGCCAGGTCAGAAACCAGGGGAAAGGTCAAGGGTGGGATGTGTGTGTGGAACTGGATCCACGTCCACGTACAAACGCATCGTTGGGAATGGATGGGACACCGTGGGAGAGCCATCTTGGAATCGGGCGGAAAGGGAAGACCCACAGAGGAGCCTAGAGAAACGCCGGCACTTCCTCTGGGCGGAGGGACCCGACAGTGAGGGCCACGGGGGTCGGGGTGGGCGAGGGGAGAGGGGTCCCGCGGGCCGGGCCTGGGGCTCACTTGTTTGCGTCCCAGCCACCCTGAGCATCCGGTAAATATTTCCCGAACAGATGGACGGCGAGGGACTGGGCTGTGGGTTCAGGACGCCCTGTCTCATCACCCCCACTCTCGTCCCTTCGCTGCTGTTCATGCCCAGGGTCCGGGCTCTTCGCCCTCCTGCGCACCTGCTGCTCGCCCCGTCTGCCTGGGGCCCATTTCCCAGGGTGCTCTCTGGCTCACGGCCGTGCACCTGCTGCTCGCCCCGTCTGCCTGGAGCCCACTGCTCACGGTGCTCTCTCGCTCACGGCCGCCAGCCCCGCGGCCCGGCTCTGACCTCGTTTTGGGTCCTTCCTCCAGTCCACGGCGTCCGATCTGACGCTATCGAACCTGACGTGCTGCCGGCCGCGTGGCTGGGCGGGCGGGAGCAGCTCCTTTCACTTACGCAACTGTCTGCACCGGCCCCTCCGTGCCGGCAGCCCGGGCCTTCTGGAAAGGCTCAAAATAGACTTTCTTTTTTTTTTTAAACCTAACTTAACATCTGCCTCTGCTCTCCCTGCCAGATTCCTTCTCTGTTGTTGTTACTTTTTTTTAATGACCTCTTTCTTTCTTCCATGCTCTTCTAATCACATGTCTGTGCTAAAGACAGGGGGTGGGGAGTCAAGGCGTGAGAGTCTGCAGAGCCCGGCCCGTCACCGCTGCGGGGAGGAGCTGCGAGCCTGGACTGGGTGCAGGAGCCGGCTGGGTGCTAAACTTCTCTGCAGGGGAAGCCCGAGAGGCAGTTCTCATCGCCTGCAAACTATGAACGACGATGCATCCGCCCGACAGGTCGACCGAGATTAAACGAGGCCCAAGACAAGTGGACGCGGCGAGCGGCCCGACTCCCCCTCCACCTAGAAGTCCATGCGGGGAGAGGCGGTGAGCGAAGACCGAGTCTGCCCGCTTAGAGGTCCGCGCTCCTGAGGCGTCAGCAATAAAAGCACGCTGCGCAGACACACGGCCGCGTGGGCTCTGTGGGGAGCACCAAAGGTCACCTTCTCGCCCGACCACGGCGTTAGGGAACGGGCATTGCTTGGACGTGGGCTCTGTGGGGAGCACCCAAAGGTCACCTTCTCGAGCCCGACCACGGCGTTAGGGAACGGGCATTGCTTGGGCTGAAGGGGAAGGAATTCGGGATTTGCTTGTTCTGTCTAGAAAATACATTCAACGCAACAGTTCCATTGTCCACGTTCCCCCACCTTTACCACCCACGTGTGGCCACGGGGACAGTGGGTATTGACTTTTGCTATTGACGAGAGGTAAGTGGGTGATCCCAAGCTAACGATCACCTCCCTTCTTAATGCTGAGTGACTTATTACCCATAAACACACACGAAAGGGCCCCGGGAAGCTCCTGCCACCCAAACACGTGCACGTTAAGCTTGTTAATTGAAAATATAATATGTGTTGCGGAGATTAAAATATATTGGATTCATTCGGGCCCTATTCTTCCCCATTGTCCCACATACATTTTCTTTACGCTACACAATCAAATTAGTTCCCCTGCTACGGAAATTATTTCCACACAATAAATCAATTTTATGGCGAGGCTACGACTGTCCTATTTAAAGGAAACGCGAATCCGTGATGGCAACGGTTTGCTTCCCGATGCGACCGCGGGCCGCACGCGCGCTCCCGGCCACCTCCGATGTCTGCTTCCTTTTCTTCCGCTCATCGTCCCTGGGGAAGGCAGGGTGTTGCTGGGCGGCGATAAGGCAGACGGGGCCAAGGCTGCTCCGGCGACCCAGGCTCTGGCCAAGGACAAGCCCTTCTCGCCCCCAAGGAGGGTCCCCCGGCCTCCCTGCCGCAAGCAGCTCGGCCCGCCGGGCACTCACTCTCTAGGCCCCTTCGAAGTTTTTTTGTAGCACTTGTGAGGCACTGACGTGACACAGAAGGACACAATAATCAAAACATCCTACACGCTGGGATAATGCACCACGCTGAGGCCCACGCAGGGCGGGCTTCGCTCTTGCTGGCGGGAGGTGGGAAAGGGGAAGCGTCTACCCCAGGTGGCCCTGGCACATGGCCTTGCAGGACGGGCACAGGGCTGGGCCCCAGTGACCTTCTTCCACTGCTTCCCACATGTGGGGCCTTTGCACGTGCTGTTCTCTGTCCCTGGCGGGCTCCTGCTTCCCACCTGGGCACACCTGGTTAACCCCTTCCACTGTTTCAGCTCCCAGCCTTGCTGGTCTCACTAGGCCCTCGTCGCATGCTCCCCAAGGATCACGCACCTCTCAGGGGTTTGCATGGTATTTGTCATTATACGTTCACTCGTTCCATGGTTTGAGCCATGTCCGGTGACATCTGCCTCCACCCCCTGCCCCCCAGAGAGCCTCACCTCTGAGAGCAGGGTCCCCACTTCCTTTAGAGTGCGTTTATCCCCAGCACCTGGCAGTCCATATGACCCTCAGTGGACACACACTAAGCACCTGAATAGAGGAAGAATGAACAAACATTCCCACCACAATGATGCGAAAGCTCATTTATCATTTTAAACCTGAAAGCCGCTGAACGTAGCAAAGCAGCCTCCCGCCGGGCCCGTGTGCATCGTCTGCCCGAGGGGGTAGCAGGGAAGGTTCCTGCCTGCTCCGCAGGGACTGTGCCCCAGACGTGCGACCGGCTGCCCCCAACGTCCCTCTGTCACCCGAAGGCCACCGTCTTCCTTGTCCTCCAGCAAAGGTGGGGCCGAGCCCGCGGGAGCTGGAGCAGCGGCGGATTCCACAGGTGGCGACTGCTGAGTACCTCGCGGCACGGTGGCCGCTGTCATTTAAACGCCTCCGAGCGTCAGGCACAGGACACGTGGGCACGGTCAGGAGTCCGAAAGATGTAAAGCGAGTTCATTACCTCACCCAGCCAGACCCCGTGAGATGGCCCCAAGGCAAGACACTGTCAGAAGGCCGTCCAGGAGGCTGTGGCACGGGGTGCTTTTGTGAACAACAGTCTCAGTATTACCAACCGACAAACCCGCACCAGAGCCCGGAGCTCCTAGTGCAGATACCGCGTGTCCTCGCCACCAGCCCACGGGTGACTTCGGGTGCTCAGATGTGTGAGGCGCCCGGCCCTGGGTGGCCTCTTGAGAATTACCCACATGAACATGGCGAGCAAGCGAAGAGAGAAAAATTTATACGACTGACAAATCAAAGAACTCCGTATCATGTTGCGTTTTAGAAAAAACACCGTTTCCATGTTTTTTCTGGAAAAGGCTCCAGCAGACTAAACCTTTCCCTCCTGGTCTAAATCCAGACACATGGGGTCCACTGTGGGGCTGCGTTGCTTTTAACTCCGGGTTTTTGAATAAGAACACAGTGGGCACACTTGCCCACACCCAAAGGCTCCCATTAAAAACACACACTCAGTAAGGTCACAGAATTATGATCAAAAGTGGCTGAAACACAGAGTGTGGGCCCAAAAAAGCTGTCGGCTAAGTCTCCAAATAGCTTTACTAAGGTCTGTCAAATTCAGGCAAATAATCCAGGACAACGATGCACGAGTGTCCACAGACGCGGCAGCTCATTTTAGCTAGTGGCAGACCAGTTGACAAGGTTTTGGGTGAAACATCCTATTATTTTAGGGGAGTTTCTATGTTCCACACTATTTCTCACGGCCTCGGGGGATGCGGGGGCTCTGTTCTTGGTGGAGGGTGGTTGTTTAAAGTCCATCCACACACAGGTCTTCAGGTGCCCCAGGGAGGGTGGGGTCAGGGGCGGGGGGCGGGGGCAGCAGAGGTGGGAGCTGCCAGAGGAGCGTGAGCAGCCCCTGTCCCCAGGCCCACTGTGTGGCTTCCCCAGCGCTGCCCCTGGGCTTCTCCGCAGGATAACGCTGCCTCCCAGGCCCACACTCAGTTGCTTTGCCAACGCCATTCTTTCGAATGGAAAAGTCATACATCTTTGTCCAAATCATCCACGGTGGGAAAAAAAGCAAAACCCAAGCTGTCACAAAAACCACCCAAACACAGCGCTTTCACATACAAAAAAAGGAAAAAAAAGAAAGGAAGAAGACCCTTTAGCTTTTAATGCTCTGTTCAAAATGAGTCACAGAGAACAGACGGCTTTTTCTAACATTTTCTCAACATGATTTCTGATTTCTAGGAATAAAAAAAAAAAATCAACATCACCTCCTACTTTCTAACCAATATTGTGTTACCATCGGATACATACAGTCCTTCAGACTCCTGCCCCCCCAATCCTACATGGGGACAGGAGTGCTTGTCCCCAGCTGGTCGAGGGGATACGTGAAACGCTGTAACTCAGCGGGGGTGATTTCGGGGGCCTCCTAACAGTCGAAGGCAGCAGGGCTGCACATCGATTTGCTAGGTCCGCCGTGACAAGGCGCCAGGCCAGGGCGCTTAGACCTCAGAAATCCGTCTTGCCACAATGTGGAGGCCAGAAGTCCGGGCTTGGGGTGTAGGCAAGGTCGGCTTCTTGTGGCCTCTGTCCTTGGCGTGTAGATGGTCACCTCCCTGTGTCCTCACATGGCCTCTCCCGTAAGCATCTGTGTCCTAATCTCCTGTTCTGAAAAGGGGACCACATGGGATTGGGGCCACCATCGTCATCTCGTTTTATCTCTAGTTGTCTCCGGGAGGCCTTATCTTCATCCTGAGGAGCTGGGGATTAGGACCTTCGACCTACGAAGGTGGGGGTGGGAGGCAGAATTCAGCCCGTCACAGGCTCATTCCCCTGGAGTCTTTCTCACTTGGTTCCCAGCCCACGGGGCAGGTTTCCCGCGATGCACCTGCGTATCTGGCGTCAGCTCCTTTTCCTTACCGGCCCTCCACGCTGCCCCATCCCAGCCCTCGGGGAGAGGGTCAGATTTCCACGGTGCCACAGGATGACCCCACTGGAAGGAGGAAGAGAGCGCTTCCGGGCCGAGCCGGGGACCAGGCGGCAGCAGCGGTCAGGCACGGGCCTGGCTTCTCCGCCGGGACCGCCCACGTGCCCGGGCCCTCGCTTCTCGCCGTCGCCGCTGTTCACAAGGCCACCTGCCGTCCGAACGCACAGCACCGCGAAGGCAGCGCCCGGCTGCTGCATGTCTGAACCGCCAACGCCAAAGCCATAGCACACGCCGTCCAAACACGACCGCCCCACGGAGCGTGTCCGTGTTCGCAAATGCCAGGCTGGGCCCCTGGCCAGTCCCGGGGGGCGGGGGCGGGCCAGGGCTCACTGTAAACGAACCCCCACGTGCGACAGGTTGCTGCCCCTCAGCCACTCCCTAGAGGAGTCTGGGGAGACCGGACACCGCCTGGTGTGAAGAGGGCTTTTGTCACACTGCGATTCCTCGTTCTCGACAGAAAGCTCCTGCGGGGGACAGAACCCAGCGGCTTTGCCTCTCTGCACGGAGACAGTCAGAGCTGCTTGGAGAGGCCGTGGCTGAGGGGCCAGAGAACATTCGCAATAACTCGTGACTGAACCGAAGCTGCTCCCGGCGGGTCGGACGGCCCCGTGCCTGCGGCCACGCGCGTCCCCACGTCAGCGGAGGCAGCTCGTCCTCAGCACGTCCAGACCGCGCCTCAGTCGCTCACGTCCACGCGGCTGCTGGCGTCCGCCTCCGTTACACCCTCCCCCTTCCTTCGGGTTGAGAATATGGTCTATTGCATTGCATTTACACGCACACACGCACACGTGTGCGCACACACACACGCATGCACACTCCCCATTCTGCCCAAATAAACATTCGAACCAAAAGCATTTCTGCGGCCTGCTCCTTCTTGTTTTCAGGTTGCACTAAAAACAGACATGATGACGATAGCCCAGGTCCCTGGAGAAATCTCATGTCGTGAGCAGGCTCATCGGCCAACGTGTAAAAACAGGTGCGTGCAAGACGCATCTGAGTTAAGTGTGTGCGGTTTCAATATTCGTGGCATAAAAAGTCAGTTTTTCTGAAGGGTACGGAGCTCTGCAAAGCGCCACATAAGATCAGTTCCGCATAAAATCTCTTCATAGAACAAGTCGATTGTGCACATCAGAGGGAGCAGCTGCACAAAAATCACACACCCACACCCACCCCGATGCGAGCGTGCACACACTCCCGGACGGGCCGGGTCCTGCAATCGCCAGCAGAGGCTTCGTTTTAGATGAAGGCCCTTCGCCCGCTCGGGGTCTGTCTCAGAGTCGGCACGTGGCAGTGCACCTCCAAAGGAAACGGGGCAGGGGAGCTGCGAGGGGGTGGGCGAGGGCAAGAGGGGACCAGACAGAGGACGGAGCGTGAGCTGCCTCCCCGCAGCGTTCCATCGTGCCCAAGTGTCAGTCTTCAGGAAGCCTCTGAAAGGGCGCGGTCAAGGTCAAAGCCAACTCAGGGCATCATCAGAAAGTAAGAACGAGCTCGTCGATGCAGCAGAAAAGTCTCTGATAACGAGTGTGGATTTTGGAAACATCATCGGTCCTGTTTTTAACTTAAAAAACCTCAATCGGGAGCAGCCAGTGATAGACTGTTGCCTTTTTTAGCTCCCCTGGAAGTCTCCTCGGCGGGCGGCCGAGAGGGGACGAGGCCACGAGACCCATGGCACGGCGGCACCTCTGCCCGCTCCTGCTCCATGGCCTTAGACGAGCTCCCCCGTGCCTGTGAGACCGTCGCCTGTCAGACGAGTACAGACCGAAGGTGTGTGACGGCTACAGAAGGAAGCCAGCGTGCTCTAATAAAAACAAAACACACCTCATACCTATAAGGATGTTTACAATGCATATAAAAAACCCCAGAAAACAAGTTATTTCAGATGCAGAGAAACTGGAACCTTCGTGCACCATTGGTGGAAATGTAAAATGTGGAAATCAACATGGCAGTCCCTGAAAAAACTGAAAATAGAATTATCGTGCGATCCAGCAACCCCACTTCTGGCTCCCTACCCGCGAGACGGGAAAGCAGGTCCATAAACAGACATCTGCACGCTCGTGTTCACAGCGGCGTTACTGGCAACAGCCCGGAGAGGGAAGGGGCTCGGGCAACCATCTGCAGATGAATGGTTGAGCCACGTGGTGGAATATTACTCAGCCCCCCAAAAGGAAGGAGATTCTGACGCATGCCCCATCGTGGATGAACCTGGAGGACGTTATGCCCAGTGACACGATCCAGTCACAGAGGGATAAACACCGTAGGCTTCCACTGTCACGCGGCATCTAGAGAAGTTAGTTCCGCTGCACAGGAGCGCGGGTGACGTGGTGGCTGCCGGGGCCGTGGGGAGAAGCGGAGGGTCAGTATTAACGGGTACAGAATTCCGGTTTTGTAAGCAGAAGAAGTTCTGGTACAAGAAATGTAAGCACACTTGGCGCTAGCGGACAGTGCACCTAAAAACGTTTCAGATGATAAATTTTTGTTACAGGTACTTTCCCACGATTGAAAATTAAACTTGTTTTTAAATGAAAATAAGCAAAGCCAGCCGGTGTGCCTGTGGCACAGGGAGGGCTCGGTGCATTGCTCTGTTATTTTCGACGCATGGACTTTGGTGTTTTACCGAGAAGGCCATTACTGCGACCTTCTGGGGCTACTCATCTAGGTGCGTGACAGCGGATTGTGACCTCCTTCCGCGTGGTAAAATCGGGACAGCCTGATCTGCTGCGGGGGCCGGGAGCGCTGGGCAAAGATGAAAGAGACTGCTCGGTCATCGGAGGCTGCCACACCGGGGACCGTCCCGAAAACCCGAGGGGACGTCAGGGGCCAGGCCGAGACCGCGTCTTACGGAACAGGTTGCTCCAGGCCCGGGCACCTGAGGACAGGGGCCAGGAGGACTCAGGCCTGAGGAAAGTTGGACTCCTAAGACGTAACAGGAGACAGACCAGCCCCTGAGTCTGGGGCATTAAGAGACTGTAGGAATGTGTCCTAGCAGCCCTCTGGAGTTTATTTCCTTCTATTTCATGACAACTGAGGCATTAAATAGACTTAAATCATCGAGCTGTCCCTCGCTTACTCTGTGACCACTCTTGTGGCTTTGAAAATCCAATATGAGAAATCTTTCTTTATGGCAACCTCAGTAGCTGGGAGCAAAGCAATCTGGAGAAACGTTTTTATGAGAACAGTTTCTACATAAGCTGCTTCTGTTACAAATTACTCCCTCGCTTTGACAACACTTAGAAAATACACGCAGTTTAAGTAATACAAATAGGGTATCAAATTTCCACGACATAAACATAAAAGTCATTCCCTATCAGCAAAGCCATAGCCACGTGGCCGCGAAGCCCAACCATGCACTTGCCATCCAGTCATTCCGGCTAATTTGGTGCTCAGAGAGATTCACACGCGCTCCCTTCATTTCCCGGGGAAATGTGCTCAATGCTGCATGGGCGGCGTCACCTCTCATTATATTCGGCAGGAGGAGCAGGTGGGGTGTGGGACATGACACGCAGCATAGAGCATTCCAAGGTCTTGGTCTCAATGTCAACGATCACCAGGACCTTCACCAATGCAGAACCCAGTATGGCCTTGAACTAGAATGTAGGATGTGAAGGGAGTTTTTTCAGTGTTATGAGTCATCTCATTGATAAAGAAACATTATTATTGAAAATTAAGAAAAGTCCTCCGTGAGGCTGGCCCCAACAAGCCCTGGAAATCGTCACAGCTGTGTAATCAGGAGGAAGACGTGGCTAATCTCACACTGCGACTGGCCAGAGAGCAGGCCGGCATCCTAGGTCACCTCCGCCAGGAACGAGGACACTGGATCCCACGTGGCGAGGCGGCGGGCCAGCTGCCCAGCACACAGCCCACGTCCCACGAGGTCCCACACACGCACGAGGATCGACCAAGGAAATGCGAGCTCGCGAAGCTGCCACGCCAAGAGAGAGCGGTCCTGAGTTCTACAAACCACGACGCCAACAGGATCGGATCAAGAAACGACCTGAGACTCACTCTGTGATCTGCTAGAAACAGAGCCACCTCGGCCGCCAGAAGATAGACATGACACTCCACCCACTTCCCCGCGGATCTCCTCCTGGTCCAAAGGCAGTCTGAAGTGGAACCGGCCCGCCAGACTGAGAGCCACGCACTGAGACGGCCACGCAGAGCGCTACTCGCCCTGCCTCCCTCACACGGAGCACCACCTCGGCCACCAGAAGATAGACATGACACTCCACCCGCTTCCCCGCGGATCTCCTCCTGATCCAAAGGCAGTCTGAAGTGGAACCGGCCCACCAGACTGAGAGCCACGCACTGAGACGGCCACGCACTGTGACGGCCAGAGCGCTACTCGCCCTGCCTCCCTCACACGGAGCTTCACCTTCAGGGCTGTGACGCCTCCAGGGACACAAGTGGCAGAAGAGATAAGGGACCCTGTGCGAGGAGGCACTCCCTCCCATGAGGACACTGTAGGTGACGAGAGACAGAGAGGCCTGCTCAGCAGGAGGTCCCGGAGATGGTGGCGTGGTACCCGCGGTGTGCTCGACACTCGGAGCGAGGCCTGCGAGACCCAGGCAGCAGGAAGGAGGTGGCCGCGGAAGGGACCCGGGATCAGCACTCAGGGAGAGGACCAGCCAGCCGAGGGCAGGACGCCCACGCCAGGGGCCTCCGAGGCATCTGGCTTCCGCTTTTGCCCCCAGCCAGGTCAATGGAAGGGTCAGCACCAGGCGTGCCCCCTGCCCTGGGATCCGGCAGCAAGATGAGTCCCAGTGCGGCACTGTTTCCCATGACAGACGTGTGTAGGACATGAGAACGTCCTCTGAGGATGCGGTGCCCACCGAGGCCGCGTTACGATGGATGGACACGTCTCAGAGGAGAGGAGGGTGGGCAGGGGAGCGTGGACGGTTCCACAGAGAAGATGCGGATCTCGAGGGAGAATGGTGACCGTGGCCATGTCAAGCTCGGTGTCACCATGCCACCCGTGCTGGGGACCTCGCTGCCTGGATGCAGGCCAGGGGAGGAAGGCTCTCCTCCTCCTGTCCTTCAAGACGTGGCAGAGCTGTCAGCGAGGACGTACTACTCAAACACGGTGATGAGGCCAGAAAGATAAGACAGACCGCGAATCTGATTTGCAGAGTTCCAGGGGGCTCTCCCAGCCGCTTTACCCACGTTTAAAGTAATATATTGAAAAGTAACATAATGAAGTTATCAAATTAACATTATAAGAACTATAATGAAAACAGTTTCTTAAAAATGGATCTTTTAATACTAAAACGGTTCTCAAATTATTGTCAGTGTATTATTGCATCTTTTCAATTATGGCTAATTTAACTGTTATACTTCGCACATAATACGTGTAAATATATATATATTTTAATTCTTATCCAGAGAGAGATTACGGTGAAATTCCTTTTAAGAAATCAAGATGTTCAGATTCATGAACTTCCATTTTAATGCCCCCACTGCTTCGCTTTCGGTTTAATTTCATAGCAGCTGAAAATCTAGCACAGAGAGATAAATTTAAAAGCCCCCCAAGCAGTTATCCAAGCTTCCCATAATGGAGTCAGGATAAACAAAACGTATTTCCCTGATAAATTCCTAAGACCCTAAAATGCCAAAGTCAGAGAGAGAAGGCCCGATTTTGAACTTAGGACATACTTCTCCATGAAAGAAAAAAACAAAAAAAGCTCATTCCCGTTAGCACAAACACGATTTCGGGGAGTCAGTCTCCTGGACCCCCACAACCCCCACGGCACCACAGCGCTGCTTGTATACGCAGCTATGAGCCAGGTTTTAGGGTGAACACACAGCCACTGGCCCTGCACGTGGGAGCCAGAGGCAGAAACGGCAGGAATCCATTTAGGTGACATCGATGAGCATGGAGACGTGTTTCTGACAACCCACTTCAGAGGTTCTTCAAGTTCATGCAGCAACTCAGAATCAAACATACATCTAAAATGTACTTGAGCTAACTACGTGAAACATTCAACCTCCAATTATTCTGTTTCAATAGATAGATATCACAATTCTGGGTTCAAGCCATCTGGTCAACCCAGCAGAGAAAGGGTAAGGGGCCTCGTCTACGACATGGACAGATTAAAGGATCCTGCTCCGAAACAATGCTGCCTCCCAAACGAACCCGATGAAACGAATCGTGAACTTCTACCTCAGCACAGAGACGCCACAGCTAACGGACCTCTCTGCTCTACGTCACGGAGGCAGCTCCTCTGGGGTCTTTCCTGACTGCAGTGTTCCAGTCTGATGTCAGATCGTGTCCTAGAGATCACTTTTATGGCTCGAGAGCACAGATCTCTCTGCGGGCCATATTCCCTGCACCATTCCCTGTGGCCATCAAGTCTCTTAGCTGCACGCCCTTAGGGCGGCCCGGGTCTTCCAGATCACGGTGGCCCCTCCCACTCACTCGGTTCCGGTTCCGGGGAAGCCAGTCCCCGAGCTCGCCCACGCTCTGCAGAGCCTCGGAGGAACACGCTGCTGGTGTCCTGACCCCTGTGGGCACACGCTGTCCGGACATCCGGGTGCTTCTGGCCTCGCTCACAGGCGCACACAACGCCAAGGTCAGCCAGGTAATTATGATATGGAAAAATGAGTGATGAGTGCAGAAAAGAGCACTAAATCGAATGCTCTGGAAAAATTATAAAGGTAAGTAGCTTAAACAATTCTGCAGAATCAGGCCTGGGTGGGACAGCTGGAAATCTCCTAATTCCACCTTAAATAAACCTTAGGAATTGACTGACTCTGCTCTGTGATGTTTAATCAGTGGAACCGCATTCAGAGCAGGGCGCTGGCCCCACATAAAAAAATCAGCAAAAAATAAAAAAAAAAAGGAAAAGTGAAAAAAGTCTCACAACACCCATTTAAAAATGTTTCTTTTCCAGCGATGTCTGAAACACACACGCGAACCGCTTCGGGTAGCGTCAGACAAGGCCCGCGTGGGCGCCCAACTCCTACACCCAGCGCGCGAACCACATACACTTCGACCGACGTAACGAAGTTAGGAAACAAGATCGTGTAAACTGTCCCCACGGCACTCTGTTCTCTAAGCCACGGTCTCCACGCCACGCTCCGGACGCCTGACGCTGCCGAAGGAGAATGGATTCCGCAGGGGGACACATCTTCGCTGTCCACAAACGGACTCGGACTGTGGAAACCGGCCACTCTGTCACTCAGAGTCAGGCAGAGCTAACGGTCACAGAACTGCCCTGGCCCCACAGAAGTCGCCCTGGCGCCCTCCCTCCTCCTGGGGGCCCACCCTGTCTGTCCGCGATGGCCCGCCTCACACCTCCCTCGCCGCCTGCCTCCCTCACAGGTGCCCTGGGATCCGGATGAGGCCCGCCAGTGAGGACCCTACCCCTCTAGCACACAGGGCCAGTGGCAGGAGACGGGCCCACGAGACCATCACCGACCCAAAGCACAGAGATGGTCGGGGTGGCGGCCAGCTCCCGGTGTGCATTTCACGTTGGAGGACCCTGAAGACCACTCGACGTGAACCCTTGCCCACACACATTTTTTTTTTTTTTACAAATATGGAAACCTAGGCGCACATATTCACAAGTGACCACAAAGCCTTGAGAAATCATGATTCCGCACTGGTAAAAACAGCAAAGTGAAGCCGTTTTGCAAACACCTGTCATTCTTCCTACTTACCCCCCTCCCATGGGGGAGGGATTGTTAGTGCAGTCCTCATTAAAGGTAGTTTTATGAAGTCGCATTTGTTAAATCAACCAAATGTTTGGGTCATCTCGATATACGTGGATAGAAACTCAGAGGAAGCCAAGTTTACTTTTAAAAGCTCTTGCTGAATCATGCTGGTGCCTAAAACGGCCTTGGAGAAATAGTCATTAACTCTCGGATCTGGACGAAACAGGTGCCTTGGCTTCTGCATCCAGGCAATGCACAAACCTAGGCCTAGCACCCATGCAGAGGTGGACTGCAGGCTCTCACTGGAATTGGGAAAAGCTTCAAAATGCTTTCGTTGTTGATCTTGGCTTCTCTTACAGAGAGTCAGTCGCACAGAGGCGTGTTGTCTCTGCTGAGACAGAAACACGGACCCCCTTCCCAGGGGAGGGGTGATTCTGACAGCTCTCGAACAGCTGGAGTATTTGGCCAAGACTGGAGGACAGGACAAGCTGGCGTGTCTTCTGGAGACTGCACGCCGGGATGCGCCTGGCCCTCCTGCTGACCTGGCTCAGGGCGGAGAGTGCCTGTCATCAAGTTCAAAGGCAAACGCAAAGCAAGGAAAGTCGGGTGGCGCCCTCCGGAGGACAGGCAAGCCAGCCTGGAGGATTTAAGGAGACAAGCCTGGAGCAGCCAGCCATCTGGGCAGTGACTGGGGACAAACAAGGGCCCGGAAACCATTAACCATCAGGGAGAATTCAAAGACACACATGCATAAGGAACCCCAGGGCCTGAAAAGGGGACAGGAAGTTGGAATACAGCCCCTATCACCAGGAGGCCTGTGAGCCCCATGACGTACAGGGAAGGAGCATCTGTTCTCTGGTTTGTGTCCCCAGTGGGCCACCATCTCCCCATCTGCATAGGTCCCTGCCATCTTCTCTGGGGTCCCCGTTCTAGAACGCGATGACCTTTACTTCTTTATCTGTCTTTGTCCCAGCCCAGCTCACGTCCTTTCTGGCTTTTCTTGAGTGGCTCAGGAATCAGAATGGTTAGGGAAGCACAGAGGGTGCGGGTGGGCGAGGGGCAGACGCTGCAGGGGCAGAGTGGGGCGCACGGGGTGAGCGAGGCCTTCCGGGTCTGCCTTCGGCTTCCTCCCACACTGTGCCCCTCCTCGGCAGTCCCCAAGAGCTCGGGGCGGGGGTGGAGGAGTGCTCCCCGTGCCGCTGCCCGCCAGGGTCTGCTGTCACGAGGAGATGCCAGCTCCAACCCGAGGCTGCCGCCAGCCTGTGAGACGTTCCGAAGAGGAAAGCTGAGCCCACGGAGCCCACCGGTCACCCTTCCTTCCGTGGCCCTGCCGGCCTCTCTGCCTGGATCACCTTCCCTCGGCACACGGCGACCGTGGAACAGCTGGCTTTGCAGACACGCCCAGAAAGAACAGAGTTTGAGCAAATGACATTGCATAGACACCTCTTTTTTCTTTTCCAAACCCTCCCCAGGAAGGCAGGTGAAAGAGACAGGCTGCAAGGTTTGCTTTTTCTGGCTGAGGTTAAGTATGGGACCAAGAACTTAGTTGAACTGACCAAGTCCTGCCAACCCTTGACCTCAGCATGGTGACCTTCCAAAGGAGCTAGAACAAGTCTGGGAGGACACACCGGGACTCAAGCAGACTCAATGAGAGATGATGTATCAGTGTCCGAAGACGGCTGTCACAAATGACCACAAACCGGTGGCATAAAACGACAGCCCTGGAAACCGACAACCTAAATTCAAGGTGTCAGCCGGGCCACGCGCTCCAAGAAGAGACACTGTTCCATGACTCTCTCTTGGTTTCTGGTGCTGCTGGCAGCCCTTGACAGGCCTCGCTGACACCTCACTCCGCTCTATCCTCATTGTCACATGGTATTCTCCCTGTGTGTCTGTCTGAGCCTGTGGGTACCAGTCCTCGGATCAAGGACCACCCTACCCCAGGATGCCCTCGTCTTAACCAGATTACATCTGCCAACACTCTACTTCCGAATGAGGGGGTATCACAGGTCACTGGGTTAGGCTGAGACTCAGTGTATCTTTTGGGGGCCGTAACTCATCCTGCGACAGATGTCTTGGCTGTGGCACACGTCCCCTGCACACTTCCAGATCATCCAAGATATTTTATAAATGAAACAATCGCCCGGCCTTTCTGTCACTACTGTGAAGATTTCTCCACTCATGAAGAGGGCCCTCATGTCCCTTCCACAGTCGAAATGCAGGGAAGTTTTGAAAAATGTGCCTGATTGATTTTCAAAAGCGATGCTCTGATGCCGCAGGCCCTGGGCCCTGGGACATAAACCCAGGTAAGTTCGCCAGGTGTTTCTCATGAAATCAACCAAGAGCAGTTTTTATGATTCTTCGTAAGGTCTAACGAGGCCCAGCGATGGGCTGAGCACCAGCCTCCACGCTCCCCAGAAGCAGAGAGCAGTCTCAGTTGAGAGACAATTTATGGCCCAGTTGGGGAAGCGAGAGATGCCGAGGGAAAATGCTCCCTGCTTGACAGTGGCCGAAGCAATTGCTTGGCTCACTCCAGGAGAGCCGAAGGACACGCCAGCAAATTTAAAAAGAAAGGAAAACCCCCTATTAACTCAACTACGAGAAATAATTTAAAGAAAAGATTTCGTTTCAATTAATGACTTATTGGAAATGCAAACAAATTTAGCCTTCTGCCACAATTATCACTCAAATTTCAAAATAAGCGATTCACTATCTAATTAGTCACAGATTCAAATGAACCCCAAACAAAGGGATTCATCTGTGGAACATCTGATGGGCTGGCCTGTGATTTCTGACATTAATTACCATGTAGATATTATTCATATGGGTATTAAGGTTTTATGGTCACAGAACACGGTATCACAAAGAACGCATGAGCAAATACTAAAATTATGGTGCTCATAATGAGAAACCAATCTGATCTTAATAACAGTATTTAAATTCACATTGATTCACACTTAATGGATGAGTCCTCCTGCGGATGGGTTATTACATGTGGTAGGAATAATTGCTTTCCCGATATTATGTTTGGCGGGATTAATTAGTGTTTGTTTCCCCTCAAGAAAATACAAACAGAGCCCTGAAATGGGTAAGACTCGGATGAGGAGGGAGAGAAGAAGCCAGCGTAACAGGTGGCGGGTGGCAGAAATGGCCGCTCTCGCTTCGACGGGATGCTTGTGGCCATCATCATCCTCTGAAAACGCTACCCTCATTTCCTCTCCCACTGAACCGATCTTTAAGGCAAGGGCTCCCCAAGCTAACGCCCTGAGCGTCCAGTACGCCAGCACGTGAAGTGTCACTGCAGTTACAAAAAGCCGTTACTGTGAAGTCGGGAGGGGCCGGAGCAAGATGGAGAGGTGTCTTGTATTCCTGAGCCACGTCGTTCTGTGGGTTCGTTCCAGACTGGACGAGAACACGGTCCGTCTGCTCGCCCTTCCCCGGGGAACCTGCACCACCCTGGACCGGTCCTTCGCGCCTCCTTCGCAGCCCACGTCTCCTCTCTTCTCCGCCCCCTTCCATAGAGATGCCCCCCATGAAGTGTCCACGCCTCATAAAACTCCCCTCATCCCCCGGAATGAGAGTCCTTACTCCGTGACCCGTGGCCTCGACTGCCCACCCGTGTTGGCTGTTCCTGCAGAGCTGCTGAGCTCCAGACCCACAGGTCCCTATCCTCCCGACTGGCTCGTCCTGTGGTCCCGCGGGCAGCTTGCGCGACGCCGGCCCAAGTCTGTGGCAATGGCATCGGGCCCCGTCTCCCCCGGCCCCTTCCCTGCCACAGCCAGCTGGCTGTTAAAGCCACAGACCCTAACTGCAAGCCGCCCTTGCCCCCCTGTCCTATGCACTTTCCCCGATGTCCTGTGGACTGTGACTGGCTGCCCCGCCCTCTCCGCTGGCCTCCCTGTCCCCACAGCTGCCTCCACCTGAGGCCACAGTAAGTGGCCTAGCACCCCAACGAGTGCAAACTTGAACGGGCCCGCCTCCAGCCCTGACCCGACTCGGCTCCCACCCCCGCAGCTAACGGGGCCCTCTGGGGCGCGGTGCCAAGCTGGCCCCCTCCTCACCCTAGCCCCTGCGACCCGGCCACACAGGCCGGGCCCCTCTGCAGAGCGATGTCCTCCCAGCGGGCCAGCGCCTCTCCCTGCTCACATGCGTGCCACGGACAGGCCACCGCTGCCGGCCTCTCTTGCGTCCCCCTCATCACCTTGCCTGTCGCTGGCTGCGCAAAGACCTGGCCTTTCCAAGGGACCGGAAGTTGGGAGAAGGTCAGCGCAGAGGACGAGTGGAGAGCGGGCTGGGCAGTGGCCGCGGTTCAGACTCTGAACGTGGACGTGAGCAGCACAGAGGGCGGGGCCGCGCCACCTTTTGGTGATGGGCCCTGAGAACACCTTGCAAAGGGAACGGCAGGCTCCCCGTTTGCCTGGTTGGGCAGCGGGGAAAGAGAGAAAAGCAAAGTCACCCGCTGGGTTGTCTGTTCTGCAAATGAGACCACGGCCAGCCTGGGTCGGTTCCTTGGGAAGTGCCAGGTGAGAAAAGGCCAGCCCGCTGGGGACAGGAGCGAGGAACCCTTCTGGGAGCCACAGGCAGCTCAGGGAAGGGTCCAGGCCCTGCCCATCCTCCTCTTCCACCTGCTCGGTGCGGGCTGGGCGGTGGAGAGCACCCTGAGGTGCCGTGGGCATGGGCCGGGAGTTGGAGAGCACCCCGAGGCGGTGGAGGGCACCCCGAGGTGCTGTGGGCATGGGCCAGGCGATGGAGAGCACCCCGAGGTGCTGTGGGCGTGGGCCGGGAGGTGGAGAGCACCCAGAGGCGCCCATGCAGACGCCCCAAGAGTCCGCCGCCGCTCTCGTCCTCATCTAGCCACAGACGTTAGTTCCAGGGTCGTGCCGGGCACAGAGCCCGACGTGGCCGAGGTCGGTGAGCCTGGCACTGCGCAGAGCTGCAGGACAGAGCCCAGCCTCACCTCTGCCCTCGATGGGACCACCTACTGCCGATGACCCCTTCTGTAACATAATTTACGGCCTGCTGTTGCTTGGCCTGTGACGGGAAACACTGTTCCTCTGTCCTATCTCTTTAGACTTATAATCACCAGTGCACACCCACTGGAACCGTAAGTGGGGGGGTTGGGGGGTGGCCCCGCCTCCCCAGTGAGGAGAACTGAGCAAAGCCACAGAGGAGCAGCACACCTGGCACCCCTGGCACCTGTCAGCCCCCACGGCGGTCAGGTTCTCAGAGCGGCTGGCCCAAGATGGTGCTCCTGGCTCGCGTCTGTCCCCGCCTCTGGCATTTGCCGGATACACAGGCTGTGTACTGAGCATCGGACTCGCAGAGACATTTAGAGTCCCACCCAAGGACTGTGAGAACTCAAACTAAAGGTGGGGTCCAAATCTCTGTATGAAAATGGGGGCCATGGGACCTGACCCTGAGTGTGGTGTGGCCGCAGGCTCTCCGCCTGGCACTGGAATGAAGGGGTCAAGGGCAGGGAGGAGCGAGCTGGCACGCACTGAGAGGCAAAGAGGAAAGACAACATTTGAGCCGCTAATTCTGCTAATCCTCAGATGCCCATGTAAACCGCTGCCTTACATGAGCTTGGGAGCCCGTCCAGTAAACCTACATGGTGCCTAAGCTGCTCTGAGCACGTGTGATGACCTTGTAATCAAGAGCCTTGACTAACACAGAGGGTTTAGATGAGACGGCGTGTTGCGTCTTTTCTATCTCAACCTAAACCCTGGCCCTCAGGCTCCAGACAGGTGCCCACGCCTGCAGCAGGAGGGGAGGCAAAGCCTCAGTCAGGGCATGCATCCCCAGCAACCTCAAAATCCCACCTCCCAGGTTCTGACAAAACTAAGCATGCAATTACCATATGACTCAGCAATTGTAATCTTTAGGCATTTGGCCCAGAGCAATGAAAACTTATGCTCATACAAACACCTCTACACAAAAGACCGTAGCAGCTTTATTCATAATAGCCCCAAACTGGACACAAGCCAAGCAATGGCTAAAACACCGTGCTGCATCCACACCATGGAAGACTACTCAGCAATAAAATGAAAAACAAACAAACAAACAAAAACCCCTAAGAATGCACACAGTAACTTGGATGGCTCTTCTCAAGGGCATCATACTGAGTGGGAACATCCGCTCTCAGAAGGCTGCATACTGCACGACCCCATCTACAGCACATTCCCAGAAGGAAAAGGTTAGCGATGGAGAGATGAGCGATGGCCAGGAGTCAGGGAGGGGGAGGGGGAGGCATGTGGCTGTGGCTAAGAAAGGTAACACGAGGGACCCTGTGGTGAAGCTACCTGTGTCCTGATTGAGGTCTTGGTCACATGAATCTACTCTTGTGACAAAACTGCATAGAACTAAATGCGCTCCCAAATGTTTGCATGTAAAAATAGGGTGATCTGCATAAACTCCACAGCCTGCGTGAATGTCAGCTTCTGGGTGGTGATATATTATAGTCACGCAAGATATCACGATTGGACGGCACTGGGGAGCAGGTACACGGGCTCTCTCTGTATCATCTCCTGTCGCTACGCGGAAATCTACAATTATCTGAAAATAAAAAATTCAGGAAATGCAATGAAAAGATCTGTTTCCCACTCAAATCTACCTTTACCTTCATTGTGAATATCACAGAAAGGAGGCTTGCTGATACTTTGTAAATATAGACACTATAAAACACACGAAACGACTAGAAAAACTATCTACAGTAAGATAATGTAACTCGCATTCTCAATTAACTCCATATTTTTTCACATATGATCTGACATTCATTTCAGAAAAATCCAGCCATACCTGAAATCAAGATATAATCACAGACCAAGACCTCATCATCCCCTAAAAAGATGATAGAAACAGATCTACAAAAACTATTTAAAGGATTCTGATTAGCAAAAATCACCAAATAGAAACTCCGTAATAAATTAAGAATACAATGCAGGAGTTTACCAACAGATTATATGACAGAAGAAAATAACATAGAACTAGGAGATAGTTCAGAAAAAAAAAAAACTACACTAAAATAGAGACCAAAAAAAATGAATGGAAAATAGAAATTAACAGAGAGCATAAGAGATACAGATTATATGATGAAAAGGTCTAATACGAAAGTAACTGAGTTCCAGAAAAAGGGAGAGAAGCGGAAGAGGAGAGAAGCGATGATGAGAGAGACACCGGCTTTGGAGTTTCCGAAACATGATCGACTCCAAGCACCGCAGAAACAGACGAACAAGAAGCCCGGACACGCACACAGACGACACTACGGTGAGACGCCATCTCTCACCTGACAGGGGAGCCAGGACACACGCGCCGGGCAGCGCGACATGCTGGAAAGGCTGAGCTCACTTCTGCTGGGGACGAGCACCGCATCGTTCTCCGGGGAGGAAGTGGGCGTCATTTACCAATTAACAACTTAACTGACAAGGTGCAGCACTTGTTCGGCCCGGTCGACCCACTGCGAAGAACCTAGCACGAAGGTACGCCGGACGAACCGCAGGAAGATGTGTGCACGAGGCCGCTACCTGATGCACCATCTGTAAGAGCAGATGGCTAAAACCAATCAAACGGCGATTGCGGGGGGCTGGCTGACCGCATGCGGCGCACCCACACACCGCTGTGGCGCACGTGCGGGCAACACTGCTACGTGCCGCTGTCCGCTAATCTCAGCGATGTAAACTAAGATGGAAAAGGACAACCCCCGCCACTTAACTGAGAACAAGAATGAGAGAGGAAGATAAATATGTGCGTATTTCCTTATTCATTTATCTCTAAGAATGTACAGGTAAATAACAAACTAAAAAACAAATGGTTTTTGGTAGAGAAAGGGAGGGGCAGAAAGTACTTTAAAAATGTCTGTTTAGTATATTTGAAACACATGATTATAAAACAAAACAACAGAGCAACCACTAAATATCAAGAACAAAATGAAATTATCCTAAACATCAAACTGATGACTTTAGCCACACAGGACGAATCACCTCAAGTGCGTGCAAAACACAGTACTTTGACGGTTTATTTCTTGTGGGATACGGCGTAAAACAAACAAACAAACAAAAAACTATTTTCAATAATCATATTGTTAGTAATAATATTTGAGTTGCTATTATTAAACTATTTTATATACTTACATGCCTGTGTATGTGAGAAATATATATTATACATTATGTGCTATGTGTCATGTATTCTATATTATATACTATATATTATGAATTATATATATGGACAAAGAAATATGCCATTATGCTAATGTCATTAGGAACCAAGACTTTATAAGAAAAAAATTTCAAATAAAAAAAAAAGTAAAACCTTCATAATCCTAAATTGGAATTGGAAATGCCAATATGAACTCATGTTGTTGCTTTTTCTATGGAAAACGCATTTCCCAGCTCTGCCCACTGAGGGGCCTGAGAACAGTGACTGAACCTGCTGATGGCGAGCGCCCTCACTGCCCAGCACACATCCACTCTCCAAAAACGCATTCCCAGTAAAAGCAACTACAGTTCATCGGTTAATTCCAGGTCTGGGGAAGGAAATGGACCAGATCAGCCTGGGGTACGTTGTCGTATCAGAAGGCTGAGCCATTATCCAAGGTGACTTGGGCTGTGTGAAAAGGACCCAGGAGTCCAGCTGACAAAGTCCAACTGGCCCAAGATGGGACAATTTGAGCAGCAAAAGCGATAAAGATGGTCATCCATGGAGGATGCTAGGGGACCAATTCGCTATTCAGAAAATAGGTAAACAGAAGAGGCGAGCATTTATCCTTCCTCTAAAAACTGCTCTTCAAGCTAACCAAATACTTTGTGAAAAAACGTTCTACTCTATGAAAGAATACTAGCGAATAATGCAGATGGACGAACAGAATTAAAATAATTCATTTTTGTAACCCCGAAGGAAATAGACTTAGCCAGTGATCATCACTGGCTGATATAACTATTAGGTGAAAAAAGACCATATTTTGATTAAGTCTGATAAATGGATAAGTGCTGAAAATGCTTTTGATCTCGGCATCGTAAGACAGACAAATAGACCTGGTGTGCTTCTGGGTGGGATACGACAGAAAAGACAGCAAAAAAATCCTGCCAAACAAACGAACAAAAAATTACTTTCGCTGATTCTGTAGACCTATCAATTTGCAGCAGACAGAGAAACATGTTAACACTGTGGGGATGCAAGTTGTAAAACGCAGGATGTGGAAGTTCCTTTAGGGCAAACATTGCACTGTCCTAAACAGACTGTAAGATAAAAAGTAGAAGGTTGAACCTAAAGATTATAAGAAACTTACTAAATATAAAAACCGGATGCAACGTTTGTAACTTGTCTACACACTGATTGGAGCAAAGTCTAAAATTATATGTGGAACGATATTTCTCAGGTGTAATAATATATTGTGGTGGTGTTAAAAAAAAGTTCTCATTTTTAAGGGATACAACTGAAGTATTTGTGTGTGACTTGATTTAACGCCTGGGATTTGCTTCTGTGTAACGGAGAGACAGACAATGCTCGGGTGACAAATATGACGAGCTTAGCGATGGTTTACAATGCCTACAGTTGAAGATGGTTTATAAATGCTACAGTTGAACGCTGGTTATAGTGCGGAGTCTATTCTCTTTTGCATATGTATAAAAGCTTCCATAATAAAACGTTAAAAAACAAAACAGCACTGGACAAAAAGACACATTCCCTTTAGAAACAATTAGACTCAACAAACAAAGAAAGCCAAAAAGATAGTGAAGTAGTTACCTTCAAGCTGCTGGAAAAAAGTAGCTGCCAGCCTAAAACTATTTACCTGAAATAGTCTTCAAAAATGAAGTTAAAGCAAAGACATTTTCAGACAAATAATAAGGAGAGAATTCAAAACGAGCAGACCCAGGTAGTCCAAAGGTGGGAAGAAATGATCCCAGATGGGAGATGAGAGGCCGATGAAGGTGATCATTTAACTTCTACGGGAAGAGGGAAGGTGGGACCTCAGAAAGGGGGCAGGAGCCTCGGGGCGTGCTGGGGTGAAGTCCACGTGAAGCCCAGCGGGAAAGGGCGGGTACGGCAGGGGGAGCCAAGCAGACCGGAGCACCTGCTCTGGCTCCGAAGGGTGACTCGAGAGCCAGGTAGCCTGAGGCGCCCAGAACCCAGGCCTACCACAGGGCTCAGGGAAGGATCTGCTTAGGCAGCTCTGCCGAGCCCAGAGGGAGGCCTTCCAGGTCATTCCGTGCTGCAAAGCCACCGTGGCCACAGACTGCCAGCACCGTGGTGGGGCTGCTGACACGTGTGCCATACGGCGTCTTCAAGAGCAGGAGATTGTACTGTCCCAGGGGACAGCCTGACCTTGGCCATCTCACTGCACCTGCTCCAGTGATGACACCACACTCCTCGGTCCCCGGGCCTGGCCCTGCAGATGCGACAGATGGCATCTGGGGTCCTCAGCATGCAGCCCCTCTCCGACCCCCACGCAGAGGTGCAGCAGGGCTGGGGAACCCCCAGTGGCCAAAACCGGTGAAGGGGAACCCCGCCCAGGACCGGAAGGCTCTACGTCAAACTGTCGGCCAGGTCATTTGTGGGTGAGGAGCCCCTTCGCCGTTTCCTTCCAACACTTCCCATAACAAACATGGATTTCCTTTGCAAAGTAAAGAAAATACATTCAGCATAAAATTCAGCACCATAAGATATGCCCGTTTTGCTCTCATCTCTAGTGCAAATCTAATCGGGATTGGAAAAGAATTATTTTGAAAGGAGACTTGATAAATGCTTTTAAATTTCATTTAGTAGAACAATGGGATGGAATACTAAAGACACGTCAGAGAAACAGCAATAAGGGAGGACCGGTACCCCAGATGCTGAAACAGACCACCGAGCAGCAGTAATTAGAACAGTGTAGTCCCGACCTGAGAATAAAAGATTATATCGCTGAAGCGACAAATAGCCTAGAAATGACCAACAACATTATCTAAAAAATTTAATCAAAGTAATCATTCTTAAACTATAGGGAATTATTTAATAAGTGGCATCGTAATAACTGCTTGCAACTTAAAATCTCAATTCAGATACGTTTAGCCCAAAAAGTCAAATAACAGATAAAACTGAAAGTTTAAATAGAAAATGATAAAACTAAAATAAAACCTAGAATTGAAGGTTAAATTTGTGGATGAAGGGTCTGACGCTGGAGGTGTGATAGATTTGATGAGTTAAACTTCTGTGTGTAAATGAACAAAACGAATTTTTTTAAAAACATAACCAAATGAGATGCCAAACGACACGGGGAAAATATCTGTAGAAATATTAGATGGGTTAGTATAAGCACTGTATAAAAATGCTAATAGAATTCTTACGAAAAAACATTAAAAGCTAACAGATCAACAGGCGAAGGATGGGAACAGTTTACAAAACAGGAAAAAAACTATCTCATCTTGCAAATAGTCAAAAATGCAAATATAAACAATAAGGCAACTTTTTGCCTGTTAAATTAACAACACTTTTTTTTTTTTTTTTAAAGATAATACTGAATTCTGGCAAGGGTGCAATAAAATTGGTAAAATCCTTTTGGAAAGCAATTTGACAATATGTATCAAGCCCCGGTAATCCCATTTCTGGGAATGAATCCTAGGAAAAAATCCAAAGTACAGAAGCCATATGCATGAAGACACTCACCGCAATGTTATCTCTAAGAGATACAGCTTGAGAGCCATCGAAATTTACAAAAAATGAGAGCGCGTGCTGGCAAATCACGGGAGAGAGGCTTCTGCAGCCGATAAGAGCTGGCGACGAGTGTGCGGGAACACGGAGAAACATTTGTGATAGACTGGCGAGTGAAAAATACAGTCCCCACGTGACATCTGTACTAGGATTATAAGAAAGCAAAATGGACACGTAGCGGATCGACGCGGCTGATGAAAGCTGTGACGGCGTAGGACCACAGCGTAGGACCGAATGTTCTTTTCCCACACCCTTCGGCCTAGAATGGCTTTTCATTCCTTCTATAATTAACGATTGTAGTGTAGCGAAGGACACACTATTCGACTCTCCTGTACCCTGTGAGGCTGGGAGCAGGCTGCACACCTTCTGGAGGCTTCTGTGAGAGGGCAGGTGAAGACCGCACAGCGGGGCTCAGCCTACGCTCAGGGACGGACGCCCCCCTCGCCGGCTGGCTTGGTTGTGAAGTGGCCATACCTCCCCCTTGCCTGGCCTGCTGCCCCCTATGATTACTGGCCGTGGCCAACGAACCCAAGCCAGTTCCACCCAAGGGCACAGCCGGGAGAAAACATGACATGTTCGACGCAGCCACGAGAAGCCCCAGGGCTCCGCTGCGTGAGCAGGACCTGCAGCCGGCGCTCACTGCCCTCCAGAGCTAGGCAAAGGGCACCGCAGCCCAACGCAGAACCCGGCAATGCTCCTCGTCTCGGCTGAGCGGGTCCCACGGGACACCCCCTGCTCTCCCAGCATGTTTTAAAGGTGCAGGACACACGGCCCCGATGTGGAGAATCCCCACGTTTATCTGCTCCTGTGAACGGAGGATGGAGAGCAGGTGGTGACCCCACGAGGCCCCTCGGTCCCCTCTGACAAGTTCCCAGCATCACTCTACAGAGATCGCTAAGAAATGACAACTGAATGTCACCAGAACGGAGCTTGCGCTCAGGACTCAGGGCGGTGCTGGAACATCTCATGGAAAGACAGCACATGGCCGGTAGAATGTTTGTTGCTGCTGAGGAAGCGTAGAGAGATGGCCAAGAGAAGGAAAAACGGACTGGGGCGTGTGGGGCGCAGCGGAAGGGGGAAGGGGAGCTGTGGCTTTCCCCCGGGGACCCCTAAAAAGGCTTCGGGATGTTAATCTTTGCTGCAGAATCTGAGCACAGTTCATTCCTGGGCAGAGAACCGTCTGGCGGCTAACACCTAGGTTCCTGAGCACAAGGCTTGCTCTGTCACCTGCACTGCTCAGAAAGGCCAGATCGGCTGCCCCGAGACGCGGCCTGCGTGTCTCACGGCCACAAGAGACCACCAGCCATGTGGAGGGACCACTGAGCTCTGCGCAAGTCACATTAGTCTGTGCCTCTGGCCTCTCTTCCAGAAAAAAAAGGGGGGAAAATACAGCCGATGGAAAAGGCCCCGAGGTCATTTGTGTTAAACACAAGGCCCTTTAGACCTGGACATTTTGAAACTTCCAGAAGATTCCCTGACCCTGTGTGTTTGGATTCCTGACAAATGAGATGACAGCGGTACTTTCAGCCACGTTTGACTCTGCTGATCAAGGAATCAGAATCACGGTTAATAAAGACACTTCCCAGGATCATAATCAGAAACTGCAAACGCATCCACAGAGCCATGCGAAACCCGCCTGCCCACCGAGACCTCAGAACCCAGGAGGCTCCGAAGACCATCTACGCACTTAAAACGGGGGAATTTTATTGACTGTCAACTGTGCCTCGACGACGTTGATTAAATTAAGACGGCACTTGAAGAGGGACTAGCTCACACTCCTTTGAAACTGTGACGCTGTCAT
Organism: Pteropus alecto; assembly: GCF_000325575.1. Lineage (NCBI taxonomy): Eukaryota > Metazoa > Chordata > Mammalia > Chiroptera > Pteropodidae > Pteropus > Pteropus alecto. The sequence goes on from NW_006436291.1 coordinate 3,473,850, forward strand.
AGCAATGATTATTGGAAGAGAGAGGACTGCTTCCCCTTATGCTGCTCGAAGAAACTGTAAACGCCCCTCCCCCCCAAAACAAACGAACAAAAACCAGATAAGAACTTAGAAACTATCAAAGCGTGAATCACGCCTATTTATGTACATAGAACTTTACGTGCTCTAATCGACTCCAAAGAAAACATGTCTTTGCTGGATAAGTCCTGTAACAGTCTGATTTTTTTTTAAGTCCATGTCATGGTTCGATGAGATTTAACAGGTGTGGAAAAGTGTGGGGCTGATTAACAATTTACTTGATTCGAGACTCGAACTCAGATGAGACAAAGGAGGCTTGTCAACCTTCCGAGCCCGAGACCCAGAGGAAGGGAGGCAGAGCATCCGCAGTGCGGTGTCATGAGTGTACAACGTGTACGAAAGCAAAAGTAGGCAGTGTCCCCATACGCCTCACACCGGTCCCCCCTAGAATGAAAATTACGTCTCTCTCCCCAGCACTCCGAGTGGCAGGGACTGGACGAGGGGGAGGAAGGCAAGCATTTGCCATGTGCCTCCTGGGCGTGCTAGCCAGTGCCATTCACATACGGGAGGAGGACAAACCAGGCCGGTTTCAGCAGGTGGAACAAGAGCCTTTGATCCAGCCCCAGGCTGTCGACCTCGTACCGCGCAGAAGCTGGGCGTGCATGTCAGGGCACCTAGCGAGGGGAGAATGGTAGCAGGTGAAATCACAGTGCTAAGGAACTGACCTTGAGATGAGGAGGTGACCTTGGATCATCCAGGTGGGTGCACAGCCTTCACAGTGGTCTTTATAAGTGGAAGAGGGAGGTGGGGGTCAGTGTCGGAGTGACACAGTGTGAGGGACTCGATCGGTGGCTGCTGTCTTTGAAGACAGATGCAAAGGGGCCATGAACCAGGAGATGCGGGCGCCCCTAGAGGCTGGAAGAGGCAAGACAACGGGTTCTCCCCATGAGCCTCCAGGGAAGGCAGCCCTGCTGATGCCATGGGACCACGCTGGGCGTCTGACCTCCGGGCCCGCAGGGCGACAACTATGTGTCACTGCAAGCCACGTGGCCGGTGGTAATGCATCCCAGCGGCTGCGGGGAAGGAGTACGCCTGCATTCCCACGCAGGGGGTTGTGATGGCTCCTACGGAAACGACACAGTTGCCATCTGGGGCCCTGTGACCGGGCCCGCATGCCCCTCACCAAGGCCTGACCCTGTGTCCCCAGGCTCGGCGGTGGGCCAAGGCCCCCGCGCTGTCGGCCTCTGCTCTTCTGAATCAATTCGAGCCTCACTCCATTTGACTCTCGGGGTGTCCCGTTCAGTGGGGCAGCCCCTCTCGGGGGGAGAGCACTGGACACGGGCTTAGCCGAGTGTCCTCCGCAGGCCTCACACGACCGCAGGCTCTTGGGTCCCTGAGCAGTGTGGGGGAGGCGCCGAGACGTGAGACATGGAGGAGACTGTTGCGGGGCCATCACATGCTTGTGGACAGAACTGAGCCCCGGCCGATTAAGGGGGAATTTGCCCCTAATCCCTTCTGCAGTGATACCTTTATGTTCCTCCAGGAGGATCGAGAGCTGTCCTATCACATGCTCTCCCAGCAAAAGTGGTCTTTGTCACCAAGGATACTTACGCTCACGCCCGCTAAACCGTGTATCATTTTCTCAACGAAAACGACAGAAAATTACTTGAGACTGTTACAGTTTACGGTGACATGGCTCACCGAGCTAATCCGTCTTTCCTGCTAACTTTCTACCAATCACGACTTAGGCGATGCATCTGAGGAAAGCCGCGGGTTTATGAATTTGCTTCTTGAAGGATATTAAACAAATCCACTTTTCGATTTAAAAATAACAGTGTATCAGTGTGGGAAGGCTCTGGAGCCTTCACCCCAGCCACGCTGGAAGCACAGACTCGGCCTCCGGCACAAACCAAACAAGGCAGCAAGGCGGTTATTTAAAACAAATACTCGCTAAATGGAAACCTATTAAGCAAGGCTTTACTGTAAATTCCAGCGGAGTAACTTGCTAAACTAAATAATGTCAGTGATTCACTAACTTAAGAAAGAAAATCTGGACAATGAGGCTGAATGAACCTCTTTTTCCTTTGGACTACTTTACCAAAGAAAAAGCTGAAAATATTCTTGAATTTTCCCCAGCTTGGTGTGAAAAAATAATGACAGGGAGGAAGAAAGGACGGGAAGCTCCTTTCCATTCTAAGCCGGCCCAGGTGATCGACAGCCGTTCTCAGCCTCTCCGTGGGGCAGGAAAAGCATCTCTCTCGCGAGCCCTCCACCACCTGCACGGTATGACTCCGCGGCCATCGATCTGCGCCCTAAGCTCTGACGCCCAAGTGCTCGGCAAGGGGCCAAATGCTGTGAGAACAGCGAACCGATTGCCGACACGGTCCCTGGCAGGTGTCAAGGCTGAGTAAATCCCGTTCATTTTGGCCTTCAGTTTTCCAAGGGCCCGAGAGCTGTCTGAACAGGGCGGTGAGAAAGGCTGATGATGACGCTGTGTGAAATGCACGGTAATTTTATCTAAGTTAAAAAAAAAAAAAAAGAAATCCTTGGAAAAAAAAATAGATGTTCACTACCCGGGGATTTTACTCTGAGAATAAAGGTTTCTCCTTTTTTTTAAAAAACGATAATTTAATATATGAAATAAAATTTTAAAACCACGATTTCAAAAAAAAAAAAAAAATGAATGTGCTCTCCCAGTATGACCTCTGGGTCCAGTTTTAAGGTCACTTCCCCACAATTCCATCATATGGAGATATGGACAAGCCACTGCTGTGATAAATGAGAAATGATGGAAGAAAATAAATATCCCCTTTGCCTGTGATCGTCCTTTATAAACTGCCAGGCTGTCCCCAGCCTCCGGAACTCCGGAGTATGAGAAAGTCTCATCGGACAGCTGCAGTCTGGGGACAGTGGGCCAGCCCGCCTGCCCGGCAGGGCCGCCGTCTGTGCTGCTTTCCCAAAGCACTTTGCAAAAAGGCGAGCACGGGCTCTGTGAACACAAACACATTTCTATATCTGAATTCCGGCCATATTTCTGTCCCTTGACAAAGATCGATCGTCTCCTTGACCAGACTCGGGCCTCCCTGAATTCCCAACTGGGCCCTGACTTTTGGGCTCCCCTGTTTGTCTCTGCATTGTCCATTCCAGCAAGACTCCTGCTAAGTCATCTTAGCCAGAACAGCCCCAGCCTGATATCTGATTGGGGACCCCAACCTCCGGCGCGCCAGGCGACGTCTGATCACCCTGGCCTGGCTCCAGCAAGGATTCTGTCAGGTCAGTTTAGCCGGAAACTCCCCTTACCTCTATGCTTGCTCAGTTATTTTCCCTCCGCTGACTGTGACCCTGCTTCTTGGCTATACATCCTCACCTGCCCGCCCCCCCAACTATATTCGGCCTTGAACCAGATTTCTCTCTGCCACTGCAAAAGCCCAAACTCTGCAGTGGTCCCTAACTCTATCATGGTGGTCCTGAACAAAGGCTGCCTCCCTGACGATCAACAAGTGTGGTGAATAATTTTTTCTTTAACATCCCAAATATTTACTTAGCTGGCGGAAGGTTAAGATTAGTGCAGCAAGTTCTAAGTCACACGAAGGGGGAAAATGTTGGATAATCTCATGCCTTTACCCACAGTCACCTCAAAAGGGTAAAGAAAGTAACAGCAGAGGTGAAAACTAAGCAGAGATTAAAACATTAGAACACAGGCTTTGGAGTCAGGCAAACCTGGGTTTGAATTCTGTCCTCTCTGACTTTTTAGTCATGTGACTTTGTGTGAGCTGCTGTATCAGTATCGACCTCAGCTCCACTGCAAAATAAGGATCGTGTGACTTGCCTTCTGTGGCTGCTGAGAGGTTAATAAAATGATGCAAGCAAAATACGTGGCCTGAACTGCAACCTGATACATATAAAATGCTTTTATTATGATTTTCATTATCCTTGATGATAATTTCTACAAAATATACCTAGAACTCTAAGAAACTATTTGGGGCTTTTGAGCTTTTCAAAGCATCATGAATACTGTTTTGCTGTGAAAAAGCCATGTGCATAGATTTACACCCCTTTGTAAGAAATACGACATTGAAAAACTAATTAAATATAAAAAATATGCCAACTATTTGTTGGGAACCCAGATGTTCAGGGCACTGGGAGTATTCTGGTGGCACAGTGGCTCCATCAGGTGGCATCATGCTGGGGTTTCTATGGGGTCACACCTCAAGAGTTGTTCCCGTTCTTATCTTTGCCCCATCATCCTATAGGCAGCAGATCTAAACACTGGCTCTGACCTTCCGTTTGTCATGGGGATGGAAATGTACTTGGTAAACAATGCTAAGAGCATCTCATTAGTTTGCTAACATCGCCGATTACATTTTAACGAGAAAGTCCCCATGTTTTTCAAGGAAAACATAATACGCTTCCCTCTTCCCTCTTCGCCTCTCCCGGCCCACCCTCTTCCGGTGCCATTCTCACAGCTGGGTGCTGCTTCGTCACGTGGTCACGTGATCAGCTGCCACGTGATTAAGTGCCATGTGATCTCATCAGGTACCATGAGATCAGGTGGTGCTTTACCCTATGATCGGGTTCAATACTCAGGACAAGGAAAGAACATAAACCTTTAGGGTTAAATCCGTCTTCTTCTGTAACTCCTGAGCTCAGTGTCCTGGAACTCCCCGCCCTCACGTAATTCTCGCCTGGGTGGACTAGAGGGGATGTTTAGGGAGAAAGTGAGAACCGATCCCTCTGGTCCGTCGGATTCTAATTCCGCTTCCTTTATGGCTGTTCCCTCGGATGTCGTTTTCCTCTCTCAGATCTTAATAAAACGTGGCCTCGTTTTGGAGGATCTGAGAGCTCACCAACCTGCCGTCTTTGCGAGGTAAGCGCAGAGCTCATGAGTGACGGCAAACACCAGTAACTACTTAGTTGCCAGTACTGTAAGCGATGCTGATTTAAGTATGCTGACGTTGCTTTGCATGGGAAGGTCCAACACGACCTAGTTTAGGTCTCTTTCTTCTAACGTACAGGGACTCAAGAAACCTCTGTATACGTGAAGAGGAATTTGGCTAACCTTACAATCAGCTCTCTGTTCTGCTTCTGTAAATATACCTGCTGCATAGGCCGAAGGGCAGCGTGACCTCGAGAGTAACTAAAGACTCATCCTCCCCTTGCTGCTTGTTCCGTCGAGATAACAGATGTATTGCCTAAGTTCCTGTCTGGAAATCTCATGCACGCCCTGTAACTGCCGGTAACCCATAGCAACTCCCACGATCTGTAACTGCTGGGGACACGTTAACCAATCAGCCCATGCCAACTGTAAAGCTGTGATTGCATGGATAAGCCCTATAAAAGTAAAGTTGTGCCTGAGCTCAGGGCCCAGATCTTCAGAGAGCCAGCTCTTCTGGGATCGCCGGCGTCATAAACCTGAGTTCTCCAATTCTCTGGGTGCTGCTTGGTATCTCGCCAGTCTGATTATTCTGCAACATACGAAGTCCCTTACAGCCAACGCTGAGCAAGGAGAATCTAGTTTTTACCTGAACGGTTTTCTTTTTTTAACCTATACAACCATGGTGTTGCGGGGTTCTGTTAGACAGCTCCCCTTGTGAGGTACCACATGACCTCTACAGCTAAGAACACAGCACATATACACGTGCAGTATGTACACACAGTTGTGTGTGTTCCCTATCTGGCTTATACCCATTAAATCCGTTAGTATAACTAACGTAACATACTTAAATAATATATAAAAGGATAAAATATGACGATGGCAAGAAAGTTGATTTTCATGTGAAAACAAACTCTAAAGCTTTGAAAAGGCTAAAACGATGAACGTCTTTAAAAGCCGTCAAATCGCATGGGCGTGAGACACCTGGGAGTCGCGGAACTGTGAAAGAGGACAAACTGCTACCAGCCGTCTCCAGTTCCTCTTCTGTCTCAAGGAATGAAAACTGGCTTATCGGAGGTGTCTTACGCCAGAAGGATGGCGTGAAATGCGGATCGGGAGACCCGCCTTAAACAGATAAGGTAAAGCAATGTGACAGGTGCACCTTGCAAAATGAACGCTCACTTACATTTTATAAGTTAAAGTGTGGAAAGTATACGTGTATTACATTTTTTAATGATCTACCACCTTACCACATTTTTTGATTAACGACCAATAATTTTTATGATGGTTCAGAAACACTGGATGAAATACTTCTGCACTACAGAAAATATAAAATATTTTAAAGTCAAAAGGCCATTAGAATTTCTGGTGCTCGAAAGATATTTCTAGTTGAACATGCTTTACAAGGGGAACTGGTTATGTTCCAAATGAGCTGGCTCTCGGCTCCCCGCAGAAACAGAAATCCCTTTGTCTCGGCTGCGTGGGCAGGCATCCACGTTCCCACCTGGACCCAAGAGATGAGACTCTTCGGTATGAACATGATCACTAAGATTCCTCTAGGCCATTCGCTTTCCGAGCAACACTGACCGGCTGCTTGCTGGCACCAGGGACATTCGTCTTATGTCACTGAGGAGCTGGGAAGGTGAAGTCAGCAGTAGGAAATGGTCCATAACGCTTCCCATGTGAGTTCTACAATCCTTCATGCATTCTGCAATAATGGAGTTGGGAAAGCATTGGCCTCGTGGAGACCGAAGACTAACCGTGATGACGTAGGAAGAATTTGGTTCTCAAAATTTTTGCTGCTCCCAGATTTCCTGGACCCAATAAAGCAGCTCTGGGCACAGCTGTCTATTCTGTACTTCTAAACAAAACAGAAAAAGGATTGCAAGCCACCTGCCCCAGGTGAATCACAGCTGGGACCGGAAATGTCCCTTATAGCCAGGTGTTTTCTGGGTCCCCTGCTCTGTCCGTCCTTAAGGACTGGGGGCGGGGGTGGGGGGAGTGGAGCTGTCTATTGTACTTCTAAACAAAACAGAAAAAGGATTGCAAGCCACCTGCCCCAGGTGAATCACAGCTGGGACCGGAAATGTCCCTTATAGCCAGGTGTTTTCTGGGTCCCCTGCTCTGTCCGTCCTTAAGGACTGGGGGG
>NW_006436291.1:3482196-3500545 GCF_000325575.1 Pteropus alecto
GGCTGCTAGGCACCTCATAATGCACTTGGCCATGCATTCTCAAAGGGGCAGTGTCTCCAAGGGGGTGAACCCTGGTTCTCAGGGAGAACGAAGAACATTCTAGACATTAGACTGGCCTGTGGCCCTACAAAGCATACCCGGAACTACAAAATTGTATTCCTTTGCATTTATCGTCTTCTCTCGATTAAATTTAAATTGAATTTGATTCATTTTCTTAGGAGGATGATAATGAAAAAAACAATGAGAAACACTGAACCGGCCAAAACAGAGCTCGTGAACGCCCGCAAGCCCGAACCCGTCTCGTCAAGTTCCAGCAATCGCTTTTGGCTCGAGCTGAAAATCTTAGTTTTCCCTGATTCTTCATTTCCCTGCCCCCGCTGCAGTTTGAGGCACGTGCACTTGACCTCACCTCCAACACGTCCCCCAAATCCTACCTGCCTCTTCCTCTCCCCAAGGACCGCCCGAGCCCAGGCCACAGCCATCTCCTGCCTAGACTGTTCCAGATCTCCGGCGAGGCCCTCCAGCTGGCAGTTTGGCCCTGCTCTCTGTGCTCCGAACAGCGGCCCAAACAGTGTTGTGACAGCGTAAGTCACTGGTGCCATTTCTCTGTTTTAAAGCATCCAACAACTTTCGATCTCAAAATAGACCCTGCTGTCACGGTAAGATCGGCCTTCTTTCTGCTCCCTGTACCCTGTGTCCGAACCCGCCCAAGAGCCTCTGTGCCACCTGCCCTCTCCGACTGGGACACACGGTCCCAACTGAACTGCCACTCCCCTAGAGAGCCCGCCACTGAGCCCCGGGTCTCAAACACGCCACCTCGACTGTCGCGGCCTCCGATCGCATTGTCCGAGTGATCCTCGTCACCTGACATTTTCCGACCCGTTGCCTTCGCTCTTAAAGAGTTTGAAATAAACATAAATCTAAGGATACTTTTAGAAGAACAGACAGTTGCAAAGACAGTTTGGGTACCGATTTCTCCCCTGGCCGCTGACATCTTGCATCGCTGGGGGACGTCTGTCTCCGTCGGGAACAGACAGACCTCACAGTGCACTAGTTTTCTCTAACGTCCTTTCACAGTTCCCGGACCTCATCCAGGACACTATGTTCTGTGACACCTTCATGTCCATTGAGGCCCCTGTTGGCTGTGTCCGTTTCTGAGACTTTTCTTGATGACCCTGACACTTTTGAGGCATCCTACGCACGGGCATCCGAGAATGTTCCCCAACTTGGGTTTCTATGATGGTTTCCTCATGGTTAAACTTAGGGTTTATTAATCTACTTGTCAGTTTGTTTCCTGTCCGTCCTTCCTCAATGCTTCATCCCCCACATGGCCCTGGACGCTGTCGGCTGAGACGCCCGGGCTGCTGGGGGCTGGGTCTGCTCTGCCTCGTGTATTCGACGTCCCCAGGGCCAGAATAGGGCCTGTCCCGCGATAAACTATCAATACAGGTGCATGACATACGAGCCACACTGTGAACGCACATCACGACCTGTGCCCCATGAAACATAAGGTGAGACTGTCTCACGTTATACAGCACCATGCAAGATCACATGCGTGCACGCGCGCGCACACACACGCACACACACACCGTGGTGCCCGCGGATCCCAGCTGGGTTCAAGATGTACACATGCGGTTAAGATAAAAGCTTTTCTTTTGTCTAATTGCGACACCGTTCTTGGATCTCCGTGGCGAACCGGGTACTTTTCGAAAAGCCTTCTTTTTCTTTCTTAGAGGTACCCGTTCTTTGCTATTTCTCGTTTTTTGTTTGTTGCTTTGTTTGTTTTTTGGATACCTTGTATCTGCGGCAGGGCAGTTCTGTGCTTTGCAACATCCTCGGAAATGCTTACTGCAAGCCATTACCATGTGCGTCTCAGGAAGGAGGGGTGCGAAGACCCCCCAGGGAGCCCACGGCAGGGGTAGCATCGCCCCGGCTACGCAGCCCCGAGGGAAGGGGCCCGCGCAGGGGCCTGGAGCCGGAGCCTCGGCCGGCCCGCCCTGCTTGGTGACCGTCCACTGCCGCTCGTCTCCGCGCCCGGAGCAGCTGTGGGGCCGAGGGGACTCGGGACCTTCCCTCGATCGCCATATGCACCGAGCGTCTGAGACAAAGGAAAGGTGCACAAAACCCAAAGGAAAACCCCACGAGAAGCCACTGGCGGCAAGAAGCGGGGACAGAGAGGCCTCGCGGGTGTGAGACAGTGAGAAGCGGGGAGGAAATGGGGGGGCGACGGGGTCAGACACGCCAGCAACAGCCAGACAGAGCTCAGGCAGGTGAGGAGACTGCTGACTCTACCGCATGATTCATGGAATGCAAAATAAGGACGCCCCGAGCAATTTTCAAAACATGCGTTTTCTGCAAATACAGATTGCCGCAGTGTGGGAACTGGCAAACGAGAGCTCAGGGCCATTTTCATTTCCTTGCCAAGGATTTCCAGAAAACGGGACACATCGGTAGCTGCCCCTTCATCTCCATGTCCGTTTGATAACGAGGGCTCTTTGAACCCCCGATTTGCGTGCGGCTCCATGATGGGGGCCAGGCCGACCCCCTGCACGGGGGGAGAAGAGCCGGCTTTGGACAGCGCAGCTCTGAAGCAGCAATTGGTGATCCGCTTCATCGAGGAGATAAACCCAGAAATCACAGGGAATTACTCCAAAGAAGTGCAGACCGGGGTAAAGTAAAGTTTAGCAATGAGGCAGAACAGGATGTGTTTGTCTGACAGAGATGTAGTAACGTGTCAAAACCCTCCCGACCGGACGTGAAGACGTCATCCTGCCGCCGATGGTGCTGGCTGCGCCGAACCGTCAGAGCCGCCCGAGGCACCCGACCGCGACCGAAAGCTCCAGCAACCAAACTGGCGAATATTCCCTTTTCGGGAGAAGCACAAAGAAAATAATAGAAAAAGAAGCACATCCGTGAAACGCCCAGGCTACGGGACGGCGGGGCGTCCCCTTCGTCACCGTGATGCCATGTGATCTTGGGTGCCAGGCTCCGCCCTTGCGTCCCGCACGGCAATCCAGCCTCGGACAGCCCCAGCCATGGGAGCACATTTCAGAAATCTCAGAGCACATATCAGAAACCTTCACGGATAACAGCTTTTTCTCTGGCGTCTAAACACGAGATTTTGGTCTAAGCCACTGCAAAATGTGCCTCTAGCTCGGTCGTTTGGGGTCACAGCCAGGTGATCCCTCACAGTCGGTCCCACATGTGGCTGACCTGAGACTGACCTGAAGTTTCCAGATCCTTCTTCTTCCTCATGTCCAGAGCTCTGAACAGCTCACAGCCCTGGAGGTCTCACTGGGCATCAAGTCTGGGCCAACCGCCTGCTGCCTGGTCAGAGGGCGGGTGGCTAGTGGACCTCACCACCTCGATGGGACACTGCGCTCCTCCACTAAAAGACACTCCTGCAGCCCCAGGGGACCGGGTCAGTCTTCCTCCCTGAAGGTTTTTGGCTGTGACCCGCCCCCACTGCCCAGCTCTGCAAACTGAGCAGGTTCCAGCCATGACGCAGATGTTTTCTTTCCCCAAAGCTGCACAGATGGAGAAGACAAGAGGTGCCACCCACCCAGTGACGACCCTGCAGCCTCCAGCGGAGGGGCAAACTCTCCTTTGGGGTCCCAGTCCACGTGGGTCTGGCTCCCTCGGAATGACCGGTGCCCGGGGGACCAGAGGACTCAGATTTAATGCCAACAACACTGAACAGAGGGACTGGGACAGACAGAGCACGTGGGCTTCACTCACCGCAGGAAGACCACGACGGGAATGCACGTCACGGACGCAGGGAACAGTGCCCTGGAACCTCAGTGCCTGTCCCCTCTGCCCTCGCCATGAAGTCGTTCCGGCCTGCCCAGGACAGTGGGGTCTGGGTCCTCAGCGCAGGAACACACTGAATCCCGAAACTTTGCCACCTGCGGTCCACACTGAGGCTCTCCCTCCATCCACTGGTGCGGATCCCGGGCACAGGGGGAGCTGGATGCAGACAGCGTGGAGCCGCCAATCCAGCAAGGCCGGCCTAACCGACCAGGGACAGAAAGAGGCCCCGGGCCACGCTGGCACCTGCTGTCCAGGCCCCCAAAGGCCCACCGTACGTCCCGCTGATTCAGGAAGGATCACCCAGTAATAATCACTCCCGCCAGCATCTGCGGAGTGTTACTCTTTGCCAGGCACTTGGCACATGCCATCTTGAATCCTTCTAGACTATTACTGACCCACGGGTGGCCCGGGGAAGTCAAGCCACCTTCCCAAGGCCCCCAACTCACAGGGGCGTGTTGGAATCACGCCTGTCCAACTCCAAAGCAGACGCGCTTCTCTATCCGCGAGGCGAGCTCCCTACGTGCCACCACCTCGGCGACCTTGGAAATGTCAGCACAAGATCGGCATTTGCATTTCTGTCTTGGGTTTCACCCAGGTGACCGTAAGGAGTCACACAGAGAAGGCCGGTGCCACTTCTTCAGGTGGAACACTGAGGAATGTTCCATTATGTAAACAAAACAAAAACAACTCCAGCCCGGCCGCTAAACACGGCGATCAGAATCTTTCTTAGACATCAGTGACAGGGAAGAGTGCGCCGCCCCTTGAGAAAGTGGTGGCTCCCTTCTGATCAGACCCCAAGAATGATGTCCCTCACTGTCCTTCATCTGTGTGGGGATTGGCGGGTGCCTGCCTTATGCCGGGTTTCCACAGAGTTCTCCCCACCTCCTTCCCCCCACGATCCCCATCTCAATACATGCTTACTTCCAGGTGCCATGTCCTACGGACGGCTTCTTTAAACCAAAAACTCACCTGAGTCCACCTTATGGGCAGAACGTGGATGACGAGCAGGACTGTCCCCTTCTCCGCTACCTTTCTCAGTATTGGAAGCTCACTTCGTAATGCACCGTATGTTGAGCGAAGACCTAACCATTTGATCAATAAAGCTCGGAGACACCAGGCCCCCCCCTAAATTACATGTACCACGTTTACCTCCGAGGGTGTCTCATAAAAGAGAAACGTTCCATCCTCTCAAGTCAAGCTTAATTCGTAGTTTTCATATTGAAGACAAAGAAATCTATCGAATACTCAGCTCATTTCTTATATTCCATTTGCAAACCCTCTGCGGGTTAATAGCTAATGAAAAGCACCTTCCATATAGTACATGGCGGCATTGATGGTAATGAGATGGCCGTTTACATTCAGTCTGCAAAATCGAATCCGATTCCTGACCCCTTAACGCCAGGGACGCTGGGAGAAGCAGCAAGGAGGCCACTCCGCAAGGCAAGGGCAGGGGTCTTCCAGGCAGAGAGCACAAGCTGTCCCTTGTCACTGCCCCCACCTCGGCTCATCCTCCGAAGCCAGGGCGAAGGGGAAGGCTGAACGAAGCCCAGGATGAAGGGCGGGGAGCCCGGGAGGCACCCCAGCCCTACCGAACACTCCCCCACCTTCCTGACCCTGCCCCTCAGCTGAGGAGTTTGATCTGAGAATTTGGGGTTTTCTGGCTCTTGCAGGACACCCCACTCGGTGTTCCTTCCTGAAAACGGTGACTTGGGACAGACGGAAAGGCTGCAAAGCATAATCACAGAAAAAGAGAGACGGAGGGGGCTCCCCACCCTCCTCCCCTGAGGCTCCAAATCCCAAGCAGCCCCATGGAGGGGACACGACCTCAACAAGTCAGGCAACACGGGGCAAAGATCTTTTCTGCTCTGGAAAATAGACGGCATGCTGGGAAAAGTGGCCGGTGCTAAAAAGCTGCCCACGTGGTCAGTCAGCTACAGAGGGCGATGGCTAATACTTCGTTCATTCACAAATATGAGCACCTAACAGTATCCGTCCTTTCCTAAGATGCTGCGTACGGTGACACGGAGTTAACGGACACTGGGCCTGGAGCACGGAGCACGGCGCATGGTGTCTCCGATGCAGCGACGTGGGAAAAGCCTTTTGGTGCGTTTTTTGTTTTGAACCATTAGAATTCACTGAACTGAAAAGACCAAGCTGTCAGAGTTCATTTTCTTCCTAAATCAACCAAACTGTAGAATAACACAAAACACCTTCACTTTACAATATAATTTGTATCTTCAATTTACTCGCAGCCCTGGGAATCTGACAGGTACAGTATTAAGTGAAAGCTCTCCTCTGAAGTCTCACTGGAAAGGTTAAGCACGAAGCAGCAAGCTCCAGCGGACAGCGGCCCGCCTGCAGCTGACACCCGCACTTAGAGACCGCCCCAGGGCGCGTCGTGGGTCTCCCTCTGACATCTTTGTGGCAAATGTAGAGAACCACCAATTAAGGAAATTCGCTAGCTAATAAGTCTTCAGGCGAATAAGAGGTATTACTAATACCTTGTGTATCTACATCTAAAATTCTTTCTTTGTGGACCCAAAGATGACAAGGATAAATGTACTTTATTCCTGGAAAGAACTGCTACAAAAGTATGTCATGCACTTTGTCAGTTGACTTTGTAATAAAGACCACTTCCCACTGATGTGAATTAAGTCAGTCAGGCAGTTGCTCAGTCCCTGTTTGATGAGCACCTACTATGTGCCAGGCAGCGTCACTAGACACTGAGCGGCCATTGAGATGAAGAGTGATTTCCCCAATGCGGCCCCCACGAGCCATGTACAAATCTATAGAATTCCATAAAAGCAGGGCAAGTGACACATCAAGTATCCAATATAAGTAAAAATACACAAAAGCTGTTACAACCCTGTCAACATTCCGATACTATGGAGAATTTATGTTAAACGTTACCATCATTTCTTTAGAGATCTGCAAATGTCCCACGTATGTAAATTCTTTAAAAATTAAGTATTTCACAGTCAGGCTTTCCTGAAGATGGAGACAAAATATTATTTGACTTAATTTCTGATCTCATCTCTAGAAATTAGCAGGAGCTTGATATATAACAGTGCAATTCCGTGTTCAGTCTTCAAGATGCTGTCATTTCAGAAAATGTATTTCATGGAGTTTCCATATGGAAAACACACTATGCCTACCTATCTGGACGGTCGCCACGCTTGCGATGGCCAACTCACCAGCAGGAACTCCACACGTGTTCTATCTGGCCAGTCTTTTTTTTCCCCTCTCTTTTAATTTTTCAGTTACAGTTGATGTACAATATTATATAAGTCTCAGGTGTATAACATAGTGACTAGACATTTATATAACTTACTAAGTGATCACCCCGATAAGTCTAGTACCTAGCTGTAAAAGTTTTCAAAGATGGTTTTAAAAGAGATTTTTTTTCAAATAAAAAAATGTAATGTCAAACAATAAAAACTACTATTAAGAGGGCGGGGGGAAAAAAGCCCCAACAGTCTGCAGGACATCTGCTGCCCACGTATCTGAAACAAGGTTCAAGGATCAACGGACAAACACGGGGCGCTTATGTGCAGCAGAATATCACTCAGCCGTGACGAACAGGAAAATCTTGCCATTTGTGACCACATGGGTAAAGCTTGAGGGCGTCACGCCAAGTGAAATAAGACAGAGAAAGACAAATACGGTCTGATCGCACCCATACGAGAAATCTAAAACCAAAACCAAAAAAAACCCATCTCCCCCAGGAGAGACACTTGCTACTGCTTCCTGCACGTGTCCTATACACCAGGCACTGGCAGGGAAGGGCAGCCCTGGAGCCCAAATTCACATAGGTGTGACTCCAGCATCCAGCTAGCTCCTGTCACCACAGGAGCCTGAGCCACGCCCACAGGAGCCTGAGCCACGCCCACAGGGGCCTGGGCCACGCCCACAGGGACCTGCTGGAAGCTGGAGCCCCTGGCAGGGCATCTTGCGGGAAACTAGCTCCGGTTCCCAGGCACTGCCCTGTTACACGAAAGCTCAGCCCGGGCATCTTTCGGGGATGGCTGCTATCATTTAAGGGAAGGGTGGCTGGGAAATGTGGACAGAGAAGAGGGTCACTGAAATGAATCACATAGATGTCTATTAATGACTTAACATCGCTGAGACTCAGTGTTTTTACCTATAACGTGGGGATATTATTGACATCTGCATTAGGGGGCTGTCATATACACAGAAAGATGATCACCCCTGGGTTCTACCCACTAGATGACAGTGGCCCCAGCTGTGACAACAAAATTGTGTCTGGACACTGCCAAATGTCCTCTAGGGGGCAAAGTCACCCCTGGTTGAGAACTGAAGACAATGCAGGGACCCAGCCCTCAGGTGACACCAGGTGACATCAGGTGACACCTCACTTCCCGCTCTTGACTTCAAACACAAGCAGGACGCCAGAGGGTCTCACGCTGCGTGGCTCCCTTCCGGCCCCAGGACCACTGGGGGTGAAAGTTTAGGGCGGAAGGATCTGGAGAACATGAACTTAATAAAATGTGCTTCGTCCGTTTTGATTTGCATCTAAGAGATGTTTCACGCATCGCACAGAGGGGTCCGCGGCTCCGCTCCTTACAAAGTGAAGTACGTCCTTCAGCATTAAGTGCCAGAGGGCGGCACCCTCAGCACGGCCCGGACCTCAAGGCGAGGCCTGCGCCGACCCTGAGAATTCTTAAACAGACTTTGCCCTTTCGAAGTGTTCCCATAAAGAAGCTTCTCAAAAGGGAACCCTGGCCGAGAGCCCTTCATCACTGCCTTCCTTTGAGAGTCCTCTGATTTTCCATCTCTGAATTAAGTAAAGAGGCAATTTGAATAAATCCCGACTGCATAAAAGGCCGATGCTACGTGCAATAAACCAGGTAAAATAACCCGGGGATTATTTGATTTAACTTTAAGCCATGCTTAATTATTACGCCAAGAGCAGAAGCATGCACGCCATAGAAGAACTGTATGGAAAATGTTAAGATAATTTATGAAAACGACATAAGGGATGAGCAGAACGCCAAGCGGCGGCCCAGCCCCGGGCACGTGGGTGCTCATGGGTGCTAGTGGGTGCTAGTGGGTGCTAGTGGGTGCTAGTGGGTCCCATGGGGCAGCCATATGTCCATTACCACATCAGCGCCATTACGAGGGCCGAGCTGTCATCTGCCTTGGAACCCCCGTCCTTCGAGATGGCCAACTCAGGCCCGAGGAGGACGCCGGTAATTCTGCGAAAGACTGGCCGGAATCGTGCTCAGGTGTGGCCAGGTGGGCCCAACCGAGCAGGCAGGCCTGCGCCTCGGTGCCCGCCAACCGGGGCCCCAGCCGCCAAAGGGCTCAGGCTGGGACAGTCCCCTGGGAGAGGGTTGTGGCTCAAAGGGTGAGATGACTAAGCCTGTGAGCTGGGTGAACGGCGGGCCGGGTGTCCTCCAGGCGGATTTTCATCCCGGAATGTTTCCATCATACTGCCTTTGACTTTCTGTTTTATCACTCAAAAACGGCGTTTATTTTCTCTTCCTTTTGGTCCTTGGCGAGCGCACTGCGATGGAGTTCCCGTCAACAGCTGCCGTACGCTGCTTCCAGGAGAAACTAGGCCTGAGATTCGCTTAAAATCTTCCAGCCGTTGGTTATGCAAAACCTCCAAAGGAAGCCAGTAAATTTTACAAAATAAAGCAAAGGTAACAACCTCTACTAAAACCCCAGGCTTCAAAGAAAGGAAAAAAAGATGTTGAGAAGAAAAAACAATTTAAGTCTCTGGGGCCCGAAATGGCTTTGCCTCTGTGCTTTCAGCGTGCACTGAGATCTCAGCTCACGCCTGCGACGTGTCTCCTCAGCGTGAGGCTGAACTGGAGAGAAACAGCTCAGTCCTCCCAGACCCGACGGTCTTCAGACTGCCGCTGGTGCCTTGGTCCCTGAGGCAGGTCCCAAGCAAGGGGAGACCCCTGGTTCCCTGTCTTCCATCCTAAAGCAAATGGTGCATTTTCTGACCTAAGCCCGAGGCACAGTGCTGGCAAGGCTTTGCATTCTTCCATGGCAACGAAGCCAAATGGCGCTGTACCTGACGACAGCCGCCCCCAAACTTGCTTTCTGAGCATTGCCATGACTTATCCCTAACACTCCTGCCACCTCAAAGGTGGAGTCCCTTTCAGAGGCTTCAGGCCCTTTCCTGTCCTGACTGTATGCCAAATTACTGTTGGCAGAAACATCCATAAGCTCGCCATCCTGGGCTCTGATACGTCTAATGGGTGTCACTTATTTATCGAGGGAAACGTGCTGTACTGAAAAGAAATTACTACATTAAAAAAAGTGCATGGAAAATTCACCAGATGAAAGGATCCACGCGCGATTAGGAGTGTGCAAATACATATTACGCACACGAGGTTGGTGCAAATGCACCGTACTGTGTTAATGGGTTGAGGAGAACACCTCCTGGTCAAAAGATGCCTGGATCTCAGGTGAGAGGTGGGAGTGGAAGAGGAACAAGACAGGGCTGTCGTCAGGAGATCAAGGATGCAGACTGGACAGCCAGCATCCCGACTGTTCTGGGGTGTTCCCACAGGGCCCTGAGCAAAAAAAAAATGAGTACCACCTCGATACATGGAATACATAGCAACAGGATCTCACGAATTCTGAGTTGAGATGCAGTTTCAAAGTTTGGAAGGACAAATATACAGTTAACTTGATTCCAGATAAAGTAGACAATAGATTTGATTGGCAGTCTCCAATATTTAAATAATCAATAGCTAGACAAGAGTCGATTGGGCAGGTTGGCAAAATCCATAACATTCGATAAGCTAGTCTTCCAGAGGGTCTGCTTACGGCCAACCTCCGTTATGGCCAACATCTCATAACATCGTAAGCATGTCAAAATCAAAATAATAATCTCTTCCATTATCTGTGAATAGAATCTTGAGTTCTCAACCGATTCCTTAATTACGACCGTCTCTTGCTCAATGTGTCATATATAAGGACCTATGTCATAAAGCATCAGTCTCCCTTGACAAATCGCAAGGATCTTTCTCATCATCCAGTGAGAATTCAACAACCCATCACATTTTCCTCTTTTGCTCTGATGTCCAGGCAGCTTCGAGCCTTTGGCCTTTAGAAAGCTTCACGTCTTCTCTGTGATAGTTTTCCATGTTCTACTTTATATTCATGACTTGTGAATCCTACTTGTAAAACACACCAAGTCCTGTATGAAAGTGTGAAGGACTTAAACCACAAATTATAAATACAATCTCCAGGCCCCAGCCTCACGGGAAAGAAAGCAAGAAGTCCGAGACACGACATCTGAGCTAATAGACAAGACACCTCAAAGTGACTGATAATCCCCGACGCAAACTATGGTAGCTCTGAGAAGTAAGAATGTTGGTTTCATTTATTTTCCATCCTGAGAGAGGAAGATGCAAATAATAAGGCCTATGAGAATTTGAATCTCGGTAGTTAAACATTTTAAAATTCCGCTGCAAATCTGAAGAGTTGATGAATGAACGTAGGAAAGGTTTTGTTCCATTTTCTGCAGTCTGTACGAACTAGAAAGTCTAATTCTGAAAATCTGAACATTCTACTCAGTACACCCCGTCTTTCACTGTAGGAATGCCTTCTTCGTGTGAAATTAAACAATAACAATTGCTCTCTTCAAGCTGAAAAAGGAATCCAATCAAACCATCAGCTTGTTTCCTGCCACGTCACCCCTATGCCTTGAGATTCTAGTTAGGGACAATGAGCGTGCAAACACCCTCCTGGGATGAATTCAAGCCCTGAGACTAGAAGAAAGACTTAGCAAGCCAAAGGTACGGCCACATTCCTGTGACAGCCGGAGAGAACTGACTGTGTGACGGCCACAGCATAACTCTTCAACATTAGACAGCCCGACGTGCACCGCAAAGTGAAAATCTGAAAAACGTGGCTAACGTGAGGTCAAGGGTGGATGCCAGCCCTGATACGCTCACGGTGCAGGTAACGCTCCTGGTGCAACCTGCGGTCTTAAGCGGCAACGGCATCTGCCTCCCTCTGGGAGGATTATAAAGCACTTCTGGACGCTAACGCACAAGCGCGCTTCCACCACATCTGAACTGTGCTTATCTGAAATGTCATCTTGCCATCTGGCACCATCAGATCCTAGAGCAGAACTCTAATGTCAGGCCATCGCCAATCAGTCACCAGCTTCAACAGAGCAGCCGAGTGGCGGTGACCTTTGGGATACTTATTATGCTCTAAAACTTTGATTCTTGATTTACAAGTTGTTGCGCTGTCTTTAATTACATTTCACAAGCCCCGTGCGCTGAGGAATGGTGATTTACAGAGACAAAGTTGAACAAGCGCACAAATATTTAAGAGACCACAGAGGCGGATTCCGTCAATTTCTAAGCCGTGGGTGGTAAAACTGCATGTCCAGCTGTGCCATTAAAACTTAAACACAGACTCCGGAAGCTTCTGGGCATCGCTGCTTATCCCACGGAGGCAAGGAAGCCTCTGATGCATGCAGGAGGAGGGGCACGGAAGGCCGGCAACTTCTAAGATACCGAGCTAGCGACTTAACAGGCAAAAAAAGGCAAATAGATAATGATGTAGAAACAATGTGATGTGATATCTATGTTATGTCTAAAGAAAATTATTTTATTGCAATATTAACAAGATTTTGTTTTTCTCAAAGTTCACGGGACTCCATAGAGCTTGGTAAAAAATGGTACCCCACCATCATATAACTTCTGATGGGGAAGAAAGCTAAGTCGGAGCGTTTTGACTTCCATACTTAAAATTCACTCAGGAAAACAGTACATCTTGTGGAAGAGAGCTTTAAGGCACTAGGGTAAGTGAAACAACACCGACTTTGGGAAAGAGGAGACACGCTCAAGATCAAGGGGCAAGGTGGCGGGTGCTCGGGGTGTGGGCTCCTGGTGGATGGCCCGGACGCCAGTACCGCCCCACCCCTTCCCGGCTGCGTGACTCTCCGCCAGTTACCACGCTTTTATGCCTCGACTTCCCCATCTGTGAAGTGGACATGAAAACAGCAGCTCTCTCAGGGTGCCGCAGAGGGTATCACAGGCAAACGCGAGTGTGTGCTTGGCTCGCGAGTGCAACAACACATCACAGAGAAGAGAAACAAAGTCTCCATTCTAAACCCCGCGCTGATGCCAGGATGTTTGACAACACGAAGGGTCAACGACCAGACGTCCGGATAGTTTTAACTAGATGGCTACAAGGCGGCAATGACCTTCCGACATCCAGCTGAGCTTCCCCAAACCGGTACTGTTTATGTACCAGAGGGGCAGCGTTTGGGGCCGGGGGATGCCGGAGTGGAAATGACAATTATCACCGTCCGAACGTCTGTCGGTGTCCAAATGCCTCTTTCGTGCTGTTCTATTCCGCGAGTCACGTTGGATGGGGGCTGCCCCTGCGGAATGTGTCAGATTTGTTGGAGCTTCTCAGAGTCCGAAGCTCTGCAGATAAAAGCGCCTTTACCTGGTAGCAACGCAGCTCGGCACGTCGAACGCACACACATGTGCCCATGTGAGCACGTGCCTGCACACAGCACACACAGGTGCGCACTCCACGCACGCACATGTGCGCGCACGCAGTGCTCATCCTAAGAAGCTCCGAGGGAGGAAACTGCCCACGCAGGAAGTGGCCGCGACTGCTAGAATTCTCCATGAGGCACGACGTTTCACGTCCAGCACAAAATCCACCGCAAAGGTTTAACCCTGGGACTGTAACGTTTATCGGGGCGTCTTTGAGGGCGGCAGCCCGCGTGCACTCACACGACGTTTCACGTCCAGCACAAAATCCACCGTAAGGGTTTAGCCCTGGGACTGTAACGTTTACGGGGCGTCTTTGAGGGCGGCAGCCCGCGTGCACTCTGGCTTCCACTCCGTTACCCCCCACAGGCTCACCCTCAAGCCTCGGCCACCTTCCTGGCCAGGAGGGACAGCACGCTGTGGCTTCTCCCTTGAAGGGTCTCCTTTCGCTCCCGATGGCTGAGACGCCGTCATACGCCGGTATCCCTGTCACATGGCCGGGCCCTGCGGAGGTGGCCCGGTGGGAAGGCACGCTGGGGCGAGGCTGGCTCTGGTGTACAGGGAACGCACAATTCCCGTGAGCACGAGTGAAGCTGCCGCGTCACCCAGACACAGCGGCACAGCCTGGGAGACGCCAGACAGGGTCTCCGGGAAGGAGCCCTGACAGCGGCGCGTGCTCTGAGCCACAGACCACGTAGCTATCACCCACACGCAGCTGTGGGTGACGCTCAGACACTTTAGGGCTGCTGGGCGGGGATAGACGAGGGAGTAGCAGGCAGAAGGGATGACGGAACCATAATGTCAGAACTGAAACAGACTCTCAAGCATCGTAAAAACGGTGCACAAATAAAGCAA
Source organism: Pteropus alecto (assembly GCF_000325575.1). Taxonomy (NCBI): domain Eukaryota; kingdom Metazoa; phylum Chordata; class Mammalia; order Chiroptera; family Pteropodidae; genus Pteropus; species Pteropus alecto. The sequence goes on from NW_006436291.1 coordinate 3,496,368, forward strand.
GTGTGGCTGTCCCCCTCCTCAACAAGTGGACAGTCGACCTTGGTGGCATCCCTGGGAGTACTGTCACCAAGTCATACGACTCCAGGGAGTGGACCGCGCCTGACCTTTGCAGCAGCGGAGGTGTGGACGGGACGTGGCTACTGCAGAGTAGGTCAAGTCCACGTGTGGGGCCGTGAGGCAGAGGACGGAGTCCACCCCCATAACCTCCCCACCTCTGCACCAGGGGCTTGTCCAGCTGGCCCGATGCGGCAGTGACCGTGAGTCCTGCCGAGCAATGTGACGATGTCTGTGGTTTCTTCGCTGACACCGCAAGTCTATCTGCTCAGTCTGGTTACAACGCAGAAGCCACGAGTTACTTTACTGCGAGACAGCGGTGATGGATCTGTCATTTCTGGCTATAGCACATAGCAGAATTTGTGTCTACATTCAGACGTAGGGCAATGCACTGATTGTCGTTTATTTATGTTTTGCTATGTGAGGAACAGACATTAAAAACTCGAACACTGCAGCTTTTCAGAGTAATTTTAAATTGCCACTCACAAAAGTTAATCCTGACAGAGAGAAGGGGGGATTCTAGTGCTTTACTTTAAGGCCTTCATCTTATGGATGGGGATTCAGATGCCAAAAGAGAGCCGTGTGAGTAATCTAAGTCACCAGGCACGTGGAAATGCAGGACGCCGAGGCCGGACCCTGCTCTGTCCCCGGGCTGCGGAGGGAGGACTCAGCCACAGCAATGTATGACCTAAGATGGACAACGCTCACTCACACTTAACCCTACAAGGGGCCTGCTCAGAACGCTGTGGCTTCTGGCGCAGAAAGCCAGTTTCACCCCCGCTGTCCCAGGGGATAGCGGTACCCAGGAAAGGCAAAGAAAAAGGCCCTTGCTGCTAAGGATTTGTCCACAGGGTAGACAAAAGGCATTAAGGAGAGGTAAAGACATGAGAGAACACACAAACTAACCCATAATGAGACACACTACGTCCTAGCAAAATGACTAAAATAAAAAAACGGTGAAAACAGCAAATGCTGGTGAAGATGTGGCGAGACTGGTCATTCTTTCACAGTTAGTGGGAGCGTACAGTGGCACAGCCCTAACTGGAAAGTTTCTTATAAAACTGAACATGGAATTACCGTAAACCTCAGCATTTGCATCCCTGGGCATTTATGCCAAAGAAATGAAAACTCACGTTCACAGACAAAGCGATACACGAATGTTCACAGCAGCTTTGTCTGTAATAGGCCCAAACTGGAAAGCATCCAGATGTCCTTCACCAGGAAAATGGTTGAAACATCTGTGCTACATCCACAGCATGCAACTCTACTCAGCAATGGAAAGGAACATGTCATTGACACGACCACATAACTGAATCTCCAGGCATTAAGCAGAGTGAAAACAAGCCAGTCACCACAGAGGGTTACGTACTGCATGATATAATGTTTTCCCAATGACGACATTTTAGAAATAAAGAAGAAATCAGTGGTTGCCAGGGATTAGGGGGCTGGAGGTGGAGGGGAGTGGAGGATTGTGATAAACGGGCAACGAGAGGGACCCTGGGGTGATGGGAACGTCCAGTGTCCTGACCCTGACGGCAGATTCATGAACACACGCCTCGCGCAGGCGCCAGTACAAACGGAAAAGTCTAAGTAACGTGCATGAAATGTATCAAACGATCAACCGTTGTTTCACTGGTTGTGGTTTGGTGCTACAGTTTTGCAAAATGTTACCATCGAGCAAATCTGGGTACAATGTATATAACCTCTGTCTGTGTTCCTTCCTACAACAACCCTGCCGAATCTACAATTATCTCCATAACGACTGCAATAAAAAACAAGGGAGAAAAAAGGTAAACAAAAATTTCTTCTAGAAATCACACGTGGTTGAGAACCTGACGGTCGCTGTTGGTGTTTACAGAAAATGCAAAAACCCAAGGGCTGGAAAGTTAACCAACAGCCCTTGTGGGAGATGGCCAGCAAGGCACATGTTTAATATTTAATAAGTAGAAAGAAATGCTCCTGATTTTTTAAAAGCCAAAACATGTGAAATGCAAACACCTTTCAAAAACCTAGCACAGAGAGCTGAGAATTGCTTTGCCTAATAAACACGTGGTTAAAATTAGAAGGCAAATTGATGGCAAACAGTCCCCCTCTGCCCTTGACAAAGGCTAAAGGTGGCTCACGGTCGGTTTTGTTTTTCTCCAGGAGGCAGAGCTCAAGTTCTTAGCTCCAGAGCCCAGGGCTGGCATACGGACATCACTGAATCGGCAGCTCCATCCAGGCAAACAGCCGCTTGCATCACAGAAGGGGGAGCCCGTGTACTCTGGGGGAGCACCCCCGTCCCCCCCACTAACCGGGCGGCAGCGCCCCCACTGGGCACGATTCTCCCCGTACTCACTTATTCTGCACCGTGTTCATTATCACCCAGTCGGAAGGGTAGACGTTCTTTCCAATGAGGTTCTTAAACATGATGAATGTTTCCATCAGGAAATCCTGAAATGAAAACCAAAACATTGGAACGGCCCACCCAGAACGAGGGGACGCCCAGCCCCTCCCTGGGGTAATCATGGGGTAATCAGATTATAAGGGGCTGACTGACAACATCCTAACAAGGAACGGGCTGTGTAGGACTTCGCTCTGCCTGCTGCCTGAGCGCCACCCGACCGGGGCAGCTCCCGAGGATCTGCTCGGAACTAGTCCCCACAGCATCTGTCAAACAGTCACAAAGATGCAGGTCCCCAGAGGTCGCGAGTACGCACTCACACGTAAGGAGTGTAAGGTGATTATTATTATCGATGATATTCCTATATTTGCCCTAAACCCATTTTTCGTTTTGAACAGGGCCCATCCAGGTGAATCTGGGATCGTATCATCCACTCCTTTTTCTTCTGTAATTCAACAGACAAAGGGCTCCGAGAGGAACGAACCCCAGATCAGCTGCGCACAGGCGGCTGGCCGCGAACCCCTGGAGCACGCGCGCACGCTGCCAGCTCCGCGGTCACACCTCTGTGGTGGCGCCGGGGCCGCTTGCCCTTCGCGGTCGCGCTCCGCGGCCCCACCCCACCTCCGGGCTGACGAGACCGTGCCTGGCATCGCCAAGGGGTATCTGCTTCCTCGCGGCGCCATCTCGTGCCTGCCGGAATCACAAGGGTTTCTTGACCCTGGCAGCCTGGCAGCTGTTCTGAGCCAACCTGGGCTAAGGACGGCTTATCCCGGCAGGCCGCACGGCCCCTGGAGCACCGGGCTGGGGAGGGGAAAGGTCAGAGGCTGCCGAATGAGTGGACGTTTCCCATCTATTTAATCTCCTGAATCGTAATTAGGTGCAGCGGCTGTGAAGACCACGGTGGGGAACAGAATGTAAGCGGCGAGGCGAGCGATTCCCGGCTCACAGCCCTACACGGGCGCTTCCTGCAGAGAGGCACACGCCAGACTTGACAGCGGCAGCCAGCTGAGTTCAGAGTTCAGAGACGCTGTCTGCAGCCTCGACAGCAACGCCACACACCCTCCCACGAACGGAGGCCGGAGACTGGGCGAGCTCGAGAGGAAAACTCAGCCCCGCGTCCCCCGGACTCGGCTGCCACAGGCTTCGGCCACCAGGCCTTGGCAGCAGCCGAGTCCTGAGCGCCCGCCTGACACAATAGACGGCTTCTCTCCCCAGCTTAAATACGGAAATTCATATTTCACTACTAAATTTTCCCCATTTTGTCGAGAGTGCCGCATTTTAATGACCAGGTTGCGTATCGTGCCAGCTGAGTGCTGTAACTGAGCCACATCTCTACTTGCATGAACTTGCTGGCTTTCTTGCAGATCACTCCTCAATGTCTAATAATGGAGATACAGGGTCTGGTTTTAATTATTCTGGAAGCATATTTCCCCAACTCCTTTTTTTTTCTTTTTTCTTTCTAGGAAGCACAGCCCCACGCTTCATTAGTATGGCTCAGCTGCTAAATTTTGGTACTTTGCTGATCAGACGAAATGCTGCACATTGTGGGAGACAAGGTTTTGCGAGGCTTCCTCGTCTGCATAAGCCTTGAGCCTGGCGGTGGACCCCACCATCGCATTCGCCTAGAACGGCGTATGTCCTAGACAGACTATTACGCGGGCACCTCCAAGGCAACCAGGGGAGATGGAGGACTAATAAGGTATTTTCTGAAAATTTCATCTTTTAATGCCCATCCATTCCT
>NW_006436291.1:3500584-3501720 GCF_000325575.1 Pteropus alecto
CCTGCTGCGTTTCTTAGTTTGATCACTGACAAGATGTCCCATATGCGAAGTGGGCAGCTCTAATGACAGCGGTCAGTGTATTCCAGGGGGCAAACCTTGTCAAAAAGCCATCTACTTCTGCCCACGCCTCCTCCACCCGCCTGAATAAACGGTCATCTTCTCTCACCCGACCTGCTCGAGGGGGACCCTCGCCCACCCACCTACGTCCACTCTTGTCCCTCTTGGTCCCACGCATCACTTAGAGTGATCTTTCCAAATTCCAAATCTGATCAAGGCACCCAGAATTCCCCTGTCTCCCACTTAACCAATGTTCCCAGTGGTTCTCCAATGTTCTTAAAGACAAACTACCTTAACTCTTATAAGCGGAAATCACTATTCCCTTATGACAAAGAAACATCTGTTTTATGGAAGGACGCTCAATAGATGTTAAACTCTTCAGAGGAAGGATTGTTGGGGGTAGAATCATTGCCAGCTTCCTGTGGATGCCAAAGTATCACTCAGGGATGACACGATAATTGCAAAGGGGCATGCATCTTCATGCCGGAGCGATCTGGCAGTCAAACTCATCACCATCGTCCGTAGTGGTCAGCTTGGTGTCCGCAGCCGCCCAAGAGACACGACGGGGACCACCTCACTCCAGCTCTTGCAGAAGGACGAACTTAAGCTTTAGACAAAGTTTCCAGTTTGCAGGACATACGGAGGGACAGAGAAACAACTTGGAAGATGTTAGGAGGCAGCAGTCAACGATTCGGGAGTGGGGGACAGTCCGCAAAACTGGTGGTCTCCGGACTCGGTCCAATCTGGCTACGTTACGAGGACCTTCCCTTTGCAGCACGGATGGGCTGGGTGAGCTGGAGGGACTCCCCGCATCACCGTGCTCCCCTCCACTGGACTGTGGGGCCAGGAGGGCAGGACCCGTCCGCTTCGCCCACTGTCACCTTCTCCACTGCGCTAACGCCGAGTCGGTGTTCGATAGCCACCCTGTCCTTACTATAAAAGGACTCACCACGAAAGGGCTCTGCAGCCCCCCGACTCGTCGTCCGGCACAGAGGGCCTCCAATAAAGCTTCGTCTCTAAGGAAATGGCCATGGGAATAAAGGGACAGATGTTTGGCCCAAGAGTCCTCCCCGACTCAC
>NW_006436291.1:3501759-3509379 GCF_000325575.1 Pteropus alecto
ACGACGCTCCACGCAGGCTCTGGGAGCTGTTTCACGAGGAGCTCAAGCTCGCTAGGACCAGAGACGTCCAACAGCAGAACGTCTCCGAGGCGAGGACAGCCCCCGGCTGACATTCTTGCTCTTACAAAGCCCGCGACCACCCTCACCTGTTCCCAGGTGTGAGCTGCCCCCTGGACCACCGTAGGACGCGCTGACGTGCGCATGGACGAGGTAAGAAGGACAGGCAAAGGGCACGCGTCCCCCTGGCGAGGCGAGGGCAGGTGCCAGGCAGGGGGTCTCGGAGGGGTGGGACCTCTGCTGGATGGAGGCAGGAGGGCGTTTTGGACAGAGGGGCCCAGGAGTCCAGACACCAGCCTGACTTGGTTCCCGAGGCAGGGAACGTGGGCCCGCCATGAGTCCACAGGGAGGTGACAGGGAGCCAGTTCTGTCCAGTGTCCACTGCCCTTTACCCTGTACTCACCCGACCTGTAGAACTACCTCTACCCACACCTCACTCTGTGTACGACACTACTCAGTCACTTGACATTTACCCAGGGCCACTTAGTGGGACTTGGGACCAGGGGCAAGACAACGGTCTCCTCTGGAAGGTCCAGAGCACTCCCCATCCTCTTGTATTTCCCCTAGAGACTGAGCAAGCCCTCTACCTCTGCTCCCGACTCCGAGATTCGGGCCCGTGGGAGCACCACGCTCCCCAGTCAGCCCCTCCCTCCGCTGCAGAGGCTTCAAAGCCCTCCTGGCTCGTCACGCTCCACAGATCGCCTCTCGTCATAGAGGCTCGAGCGAGAGAATGCACATTTGTTTCCTTTTCTGGATCAGTCTTTCTGCCTCATGCTATGCCCCGTCCTCTCACCGTCCTGGCGTCCACGGGAGGCATTCGAGAAACTGTAAAAGTGACTGCTCTGGGGCATGGGACTCTGGCGTCCACGATAACCGCAATATTGTCTGGGATCGACTCGCCAACAAGAAGGGCTGAATCTGAAGCGGCACCTGTTGCAAGGCAGCTGACTTGAGAAAAGGGCCTCAGCTGGTTTCGAATGGAAACATTAACTAAATCCCAACTATTTAACACAAAACGACCCTTTCTTTTTGCAGTAGGCTATCAGAGTAGAAAAACAGTCAAATACTCCGGTTAGCTGATGGGAGGGGACACATTTTACAAAGGTTCTGACAGATCGACAGCAATAAAAAAGCTTTACAACCCTTGCACACGAATTTGTGATATCAAATCCACAAATGCCATTTTATAATGGAAATCGAATCGCCTGCAAATAAGTAATTTTCTGAACTCCTGTGTCTAAGGATAAAACACAAAAAACCCCTTGGGCCGCCGAGGCCACAACGCGCAGTAGGTATCAGGTATCCACTGCGTGAGGGGAGAGGGAGCCCAGGATCCAGCAAACCCCACGTTTATTTAAACAGCATTGTGTAAATAACCTTTCGCAGTCTCCTGAAGCACGACCTCACCATTCAGATTCAATATTTTAACACTCCGACCCTGTGGCTGCTCTGATAAAGGGCGGATTGCTAACTGGAGTCCTAGGTTTTCAGGAGGGTGGAGCTCCCTGTTCCCATTAGTTGGCCAGGAATGGTATCTAGGAATTGTTCACACAGGTTCAGCTCCAACCCTCCTTCCACTGACCAAACCCGGGCCGGACCAGTTAAGATTCGGCGGTGGCATTAAATGGTGCACATATCAAGTGTAATTCCACCGTGCCGCGATGGCTAAAGCATCACAAAACGTGATGGATGTCACATATGTGAGTACCCCTCTACTTGAAATGGCTCATTAATATTTAAAAACAACCTAAACATACAGATACACAAACATACATACATTCTTGTTCCTTGACTTATATTTAAGAAAAACTTCTATGACTCTAAGGTATAGACCCATTTTTGCTCTAAGAATTTAGATACAAATACACAGGCACGCACACACACACCTATGTAGCGGCAACAATTAATAAGGAAAGTTTTTATTAGAAATAATCCTTTGAAAAAAAGAATCACGGAATGCCTTCTCTTCGTCCCATCCCTTAATAAGACGGATGGAAAGCACAAGCAACCTAGTTCTGGAAACTGGTCGCCTTTTCTGTATTCCACGTGGATCTAAGGACCTCAGAAATGGAGCCTGTGCCACCAGACACCAGACTTCAGGTCAACGTCTAATCAGAAACTCTGCCAGCAAGGCTGGCCGCAGCTTTGCGGAGGGCGTCGGCCATGTGGCCACGTGGCCACGTGACGTTAGGCCACGACAGAGTCGGCATCTAGACGATGCTCTCGGCTAAGAGTCTGCTGATTTTTAAGTCTTGCCACAGTGTCACTGAGGACCACCAGAGACTCGTCTGGAGAAACAATGATGAACTCCCATAATCAGAGCTAATTAATAACGGAGCACAATTTAAGGCCCCAAAGGCCCTCTGGCTCTTGCCATTGAAAGTTGACCAATGCATGAACAGGAGTTTGCGGGTGACTCCTTCGGGAACCCCCGAATGTTCAGCGATCCTGAAGCACAAGAGAAGAAACCAGGACCAGAGCAGCAAAGAGCGTCCTCTGGGTTTGCGCCCAAAGGCGCGTCTGTGCGTCAGGGCCCCGTCGTCTGTCCTCAGTGAGGCTTTCCCAGGTGGCTTTGCAAATCAACCGGAGGCAACTCTGCCCGCAAAATCCTACTTAAAATGAAAACATTTACGTCGGTGTTTTCTCTGAAAGTCTGGCCCCGAAACACAGGTATGTGAAAGGGTCAAAGTTAAACTCACCACGACATCTGTCCTCATTTTTCCAAAAGTCTTGATCAAGTGGGCATAATGGCAATCTTCCATTTGCCGCAGAATGGCGGTCATGCAAGCCACGAAGTTGCCCTGTGAATGAATCAGAAGATGCAATTAGACAGGGAGGGAAGAAGGCTCCTGGAAAAGCAGGTGTCGACCTGGAGCCTGCGATGGAAACCCGTCAGGGAGAAGCCACGGGGCGAGGGCAGGGGACCCCCAGTTCTGTCACCCCTGGCTGAGCAGAATAAGACGACCAGCAGCCTCCGATCTCGCAACCTTTTTTTTTTCTCTATTTCTTTCTCTCTAACTGCATAACATTAATGCTTCCTGACACATGGTTATACAGGCTGGAACTACGAGCTTTAAATATTTTTGCATGAAATAGGCAAAAATTACAGACAGGATTGAAATCACACCACTACATCTGTGCTGTCTGGAAGCTTGGTGCCCTTATTACTGGGCAAAATGCGTGTGCCGCCACACCTCTGGGGCCGTGGCGGAGAGGCCTTTATTTCTCAAAACTCTGCCCGTGTCCCCCTTGGCCAATTTGGAGGCAATCAGCACCGACTCCACAGTGAATTATGGTCCAATTCTCCTCCACAAGAAGGATGTGGAGGAGCGCGGGCTCATCAGAATGTGAAGAGGGAGAGATGGGGATTTCTCACAGCAGACAGAGCCGGGAGGGGAGGAAGAGGAGGAGGAAACAGGACGCCAGGGCCGAAAGCAGGGCATGGGGAAGGTAAGGCCAAGGCCATCAGCAGATGGAGACAGCGCATGCGTGAGTCTGCGTGTGCGGGTCTGTGCGTGTGTCTGTGTGTGCAGACCTGTGAGTGTGTGAGTCTGCGTGTACGGGTCTGTGCGTGTGTCTGCGTGTGCGGGTCTGTGCCTGTGTCTGCGTGTGCAGGCCTGTGCATGTCTGCATGTGTGGGTCTGTGTGTGTCTGCGTGTGGGCCTGTGCGTGTGTGTGTCTGCAGACCTGTGCGTGTGTGTGTCTGCGTGTGCAGGCCTGTGTGTGTGTGTCTGCATGTGTGGGGTCTGTGCATGTGTGTATCTGCGTGTGCAGGTCTATGTGTGTCTGTGTCTCCGTGTGTGTGTCTGTGCATGTGTGTCTGCATGTGCAGGTCTATGCGTGTCTGTGTCTGCACGTGTGGGTCTGTGCGTGTGTATGTCTGCATGTGTGGGTCTGTGTGTGTGTGTATCTGCGTATGTGGGGCTGTGTGTGTCTGTGTGTGTGGGTCTGTGCGTGTCTGCGTGTGTGGGCCTGTGCGTGTGTGTATCTGCGTATGCGGGTCTATGTGTGTGTGTCTGCGTGTGTGGGCCTGTGCGTGTGTGTATCTGCGTGTGCAGGTCTATGTGTGTCTGTGTCTGTGTGTGTGCGGGCCTGTGCGTGTTTGTGTCTGCATGTGTGTGGGGTCTGTGCATGTGTGTATCTGCATGTACGGGTGTATGTGTGTCTGTGTCTCTGTGTGCGTGTCTGTGCACGTGTGTGCACGTGCAGGTCTATGCGTGTCTGTGTCTGCGCGTGTGGGTCTGTGCGTGTGTGTGTGTGTGTGTCTGCGTGTGCGTGTCTATTCTGCGTGTGCGGGTCTGTGCTTGTGTCTGCGAGTACGGGTCTGTGTGTGTGTATGTGTGTGTGTCTGCGTGTGCGTGTCTATGCATGCCTGTGTCTGCACGTGTGGGTCTGTGCGTGTGTGGTCTGTGTGTGTGGGCCTGTGCGTGTGTGTATCTGCGTATGCGGGTCTATGTGTGTCTGCGTGTGCGGGTCTGTGCTTGTGTGTGTGTGTGTGTGTGTGTCTGCGTGTGCGTGTCTATGCATGCCTGTGTCTGCACGTGTGGGTCTGTGCGTGTGTGGTCTGTGTGTGCACACAAAGGGGTCTGGTGAGTGGGCAGGCCGCTGACTACAGCGTTTCACCTCTGGGGTTCATGGCTATCAATATCTTAAAAGCTTTCTTTGCTGTTAAAAATTTTCGCCTAAATTAATGACATTTTAAGAAACATAGGACATATATTTTCTCCCATTAGATTAGTACAAGTCTGATAAAATTATAAGATGAGACCTGCTTTCAGACGCGTCCCCAGGTTCGCCCTGTTAAATGAGTTCCCAAACTGCATTCAAACGAACTCTGCTTCGGCAAGCACTACATCTAAAGGCCTAAACTGTCTTTAGCATTACTCTGAAATGCACGCTGCGCAGGGAAACGCTGAGGCCCGGGATTGTCCCCGTTCGTTTTCTCTCTGTGGGACACAGAGATGCTCCCGAACGTCCTCAGAGGGTGCCTTACGTAAACGGAACAAATGCAATGACGATAATATGGTATCTTTCCATTTGCCCAGAAATGTAAATTATTTGTGCACGATGATAATTACTGAGATTTAGATTCCAAGTCGGTGTTCAGAGAAAGAGCTTAATAATGCCTGTTTTCCAGCGGAGAGATGATTTGTGAAATAGCAAAATGTCTATTCATGAATATGAACTTTTGAAATACGTAAATACTTGGCCTCCCGTTGATTTCCAGAGAAGCCACCTCTGCGTCTTCTCTACGCTACGAGATGCCACCTTTTGGGTCATGGTCTTCATCATATCTCATGTTCATCGTTTCAATGCGTCAAGGGCTGTGCTGAGGCCATTAGAGCCACGGTCGCAGTTCAATCACACCGCTGATTCTCTCCTGGAACCGTTTTATCGGCAAGGACACTGAGCTGAGACGTGTTCCCATCCGAATGAATAAATAGCAAAACGGATGTGAACCCGGCCCTGCTGGCTGCCAAGGCAGCGCGTGGTAGCTAAGCTCATTTTTTCCTCTCTTATCCAGATGCGCATTTTAATTCTTTTTTTTCTGAGAAATCTGAGGCCCCTGCTGATGGCCAGCGAGGCCTGCATGGGCCAAGGCGCAGCCAGCAGAGGCTCACGTTAATTCTCAGACAGTCCTGAGAGCTTAAACGGCGATGCATGATTAGAATCACCCGAATTGCAAAGCCAGCTATGTCTAATCTGAAGCAATACAGCGATGTGCTTAACTTGAAATATCAAGTTCAAAGTAGAAAGGCAAGACCCCAGAGCGGTCTTGAGCACGCCGAGGGCATGAGCACAGAGCGACATTCACGAGAAAAGTCAGGGCGTCAGGAGCCTGGCCGGATACTCCGACAGGTGACGTGGACCGACTCGACGCAGGGGACAGGTTGCCAGTAACGCCGAAAACTCGTGCAAGGCAAAGGCTGGGGAAGTGACGTGAAGCAGACGATGGAAACCTAACGACAATGGAGCAATTTCATAAAGCGAGTCCCAGGAGGAGGGATGTGGCCAGTCAGGAAGCCGTCTCTTTGGACGAGAATGTCACAGAGAAGGCGTCTAAGTGGCCTCTTAGCAAGGATGGGGACTGACTAGAGCAGGCCCGAGGAAGGAACAGAGGCAGGCCATCCCCACCAGTGAGACACAGACACACACAGACTCGGACACGCAGACACTGAAGGCAGGCGGGGCACGCGTGCTCTTCACTTAACCCAAGGGACTGTCCCAGAAGTAACGTGCACTGTTCAGTCTTTCCTTCCTCAGAGGAAGCAAATTTTCAGCTTTTTTCTAAGTTTCAGCTTTTTTCTAAGCTGAAGCTTTGGACCTCACTAGGAAAGAGGCGGCATGCCTGTTAGAATCCACAGAAATGCACCCCCTTTCCTGTGGAATGGAGTTCTACCTCTGGTGAGCCGGCATTTTCAGAGGATGGAGGATGCAATGCCGGCACCATGCAGCCTCGCTGCTCACACGAGGCCTGGGAGCCCGGTGCAGAGGGTGGGTGGGCTTCCGGGGCGGGCGACAGGAGTCTTTATGACAGCTGTTATCTGAAACCAGTTTGACACTAGAAACAGAAAAAGGGATCACTGAAAAGAAAATTTTTATTCTGCAGAGTCAGAAGAAAATTAACCATTCTATGCTTTTCAAATGATTTATCTGAAATGCATTTAGAAGTCCTACAAAGTTTTTATTTGAAATGATGGGGAGATTGGCGGCTGGGTCGGAGGTGGCTGCACAGAAGGCCTCCCGGAATCCGAGCCTGGGGACCAAGTTCCAGCCCCAGCGGCTGAGTAAAAATGAGTAAATAAATAAAAATAAGACATGTTCCTTACGACTTCAAAGCAATGCAAAACAGGGACAGAGGAGGCAGGCAGCAGTTGCAGGAAACTTAAAATTCAGGACACAGAATGCTTAATAAACAAAAACTGTGAACTTCATTAGTAATCAAAGCTGAAAATGATATATCCTTATTTGCTTGCCAAAATAGCAAAGAAGTATTTAAGTGCTGATAATGTTAGCAAGGGGGCCGGGGATGAGAACTCTTACACGCTGCTGGTGGGAGCATAAATTGCTATAACCTTTTTAAAAAGTAATTTAGCAATAGGTCTGAAAAGTCTTGGGGAAAAAAGTACTCATCCCCTCGGTAATTCTAACAACCCACTTAAAGGAGTCATTCCAGATAGAAGCATCGCGCCCAGCACCGTGCACTGCACCGCTGAAAACATCCAAGTGTCTGACAGCAAGAAACTGCAAAGGAACACGGCGTTCTCCCTAAGACTGCAAGATGATATGCTGGATGTCCATTCGATGCGAACCTCGGATAAGCGGGGAAAAAAATAAGTATGTCCCAAATATCGCACTGGGAATATATGGGACACATCCGCGTATAAAAATGTATGTGCTGTTTATCTGAAGTTCAAATGGAACTGGGCGTCCTATGTCTTTATTTGCTAAATCAGGCCTCCAGACCACAGTGTCACGACGAGATATCACGCAAACGTTCAAATGCTAAGCATGAACCGCGCGAACGTGGAATGTTTAAATGACACGAGACGGCGCCGGAAG
>NW_006436291.1:3510363-3513600 GCF_000325575.1 Pteropus alecto
AGCGAGCCTGGGAATAATTACGTAAACGTATTTTGTCCATATAAAGAATACAGCACAGGAAAAAATAAATAAAGAGAAGACACAACCGGAAGAAAAGACACCAGACAGTCACCAGAGGTGGGAGAACGGGCCCAGGGTATGTTCACAAAGCAAAAGTATGTTAACATTTTAAAAGGTCCTGAGGGGGGAAGACGTCACTTGGAAGGAGAGACCAACCCTCCCTGCTTCTGAGCCCCTCGTTCCCTACTCCCTTATCCCTGAAGATACCATTCACGGGGCTCCCCGGTCTGGGGGCACCTGGTGACCCACTCTGCTTGAGCCCTGGCCTGGGCTGGCCTCTGGGCCCGCCTACAGCTACCCTTCATGTCCCGGTCTGAGATCTGTGTGGGTCCCAGTCAGTGCACCAGGCAGGTGAACAGGTAGAACAGAAGACAGGTAGAGCTGAGATCACGTAGAATGGAGGGCAGGTAAAATAGAGCAGGCCGAACTGAGTCAGGCAGACCTGAGAATCGGCAGAATGGGGTGAAGCAGGGCACATTCTGCAGCAGGCAAGCGAACATAAGATGTCACTGTGGGATGCAGAGACAAAATGTTAAGGGCAGGACAGATTTTGGAGAACGAGAATTTAGGATGAGCCTTTCTCCTGTCGAACAGTGTATGTCAGCTCTCCCTAGCCGAAGGTCCAAGAGCCAGAATTAGAAGGACAAATGAATTAGAAGGAAAAATCCCCAAGGAACTTAATCTGGAGTCCCAGGGGGCCTGTGACAGTGAGTCCCACTTACATAACAAAGGCAGACCGAGCCCTGTGACTGGAATGTCCAGTATGAAATTGCTCTGGGCAACGCATCAACCAGAGGAGGCTTCTCCCCTGACCTCGAAGCTGACACTTTAAGAGGAGCACATGTCCTCTCTCCGGCCACGTGGCAGAAATTTTAACTCTCTTCCAAGTGCTCTAAAGGCCAAGGGGTTTGGGAACCTGGTCTGGAGGGCAGGCACTGGGTCTGAGTAAAATAATGCCGCTCGCTGAATCGGGGATGACGCTCCACGCCGCCAGTGGGGATTTATTTAACGATTTTAAACAGGTTTTCGCCACGGCAAGTATTCTCATTCATATGGGTAAACGTCAAGTATATTGATGAAAACAAACCAACCTCATAACCATCATTAGAAGTAAAGAAAAAGTAATCCTCCGGTGACATTTTCAATATATTGCTAAATGACACTGGGCGAGAATTGTCGTCAAGGTGGGAAGATGTATGACTTGGTGAATTCTGAACGACTTTCATTTTGGGAGGCATTCAAGCCGAAGATTCCAGGCTGTGAGCGGCATTGTGAGAGCTGGAATACAGGGCCGGGGCGCGTAACTGAAGGTCGGGCCCGCCACTTAAAAGGCAGGTGAGACTCGAGACGGCCCCACGTGTGGGTAGGTCCTTGGTGCAGACAGGACGGAGCCCAAGAACGCACGAGGCTTTGTGCTTTCAAGAGGGAAAGACAGCGGTGGCCTGTTTCGGAGTTCCACTGCCATACTTGGCAAATGTATTTCTCCTGTGGTTAATTCAATAATTGATCAAGTGCATCAGATACAACAGAAGGACCGAATCGGGTACTATGGTTACAAGCGAGGTTCTTGGAAAAATGAATGTTCATTCACACCATCTGAACTCACTATGCGTTTTCCCAGAAAAACAGTTCATGGTAAAACTCAGAACTGGGCTTTGTTTTTTTGTTGTTGTTTTTTAAAGAAAAATACACTCCCATTATGCCTTTATGCAATATAGGGTTAATTTTTACTCATTTAGTTTCCAAATACTGTGATTCCTTATTTTATAAAGGACCATAAAATGAAGATGGTTTGTAAAAATAAACTACACGAAATTAAAATCAGCATGGTTGATCAACTACACTAATGCTATCTATTAGCCATTTTCAACAACCGGCAACAAAATTAAACCTAAAATTTAAATTGAGTGCTTGTCTGAGTCCATCGAATACTGGTATTTTATAATGTTGCAGACACTACAGGGAAAGAAATCTAATTTTAAAAACAAAATCAATTTCAATTTTACAGTGGCAGTAATTGTATGAAGACATTTCCAGTCCAAATATGCCAAAAGGGCACATCTGGATCTTACGTTATCTCTAACAATTACTTGCTACTTAATTAGTGTAATAAATTATACACGTATTCACGTTCGTTATGAGGATAAAAATAAAATACGATCAAAGTTTACATACACAATTATACGTTATGGGATAATGAGGGATATATATTTTATATAAAACTTCTTAATATAATTCACTTGTTGCTAACAGAAGCCAGGGTAAAGCAAAAAATTTTACATTTATTTTATCCTCATCTCAGTAAATCAGATAACATTAGAGCCTTAGGGAGTTTAGAATCTTCAAAGTCTTCTGATATCGAAAAAATCAATAAGAAAGAAAGTCTATCCCTTCAACAAACGGCATTTTCAAATGGCACAATTAGACATCATACGGAAAAGACAAGAAAAGGGAAGGAGGGAAGAAGGAAGGAGGGAAGGGAAGGAGGATCCACACCTTACGTCATTCACAAAAATCAACTCGAAATGTATCACAGGCCTAAATGCAAAATGTAAAACAAGCGAACTTCTGAAAGCAAGCACGGGGGAAAACCTTGTGACCTTGGGCTAGGCCTACGTGTCTTAGGATTCAAAAAGCATGAAACATAAAAGAAAAATTGATAAATCTGCTTCTTCAAAATTAAAAACCTCTGCTCTTTGAAAGACAATGAAGAAAGAGAAAGAGCAGGCAGCGGCACTGGAGAAGATATCGCGAAATACACACGTGACGAAGAGCGTGTGTCTCGAATGTATAAAGAACTCTGAACACTCAGTAACAAAAACCCACAGAAAAAAGAAAAAGGCAAAAAAGTTCAATACACACTTTACCAAAAAGAGAAGTACAAAGGGCCAAAACACCCAAGAAAACACGCTCACTGTCACTAGTCATTAGAAAAATGCAAATTAAAACCGCAATCGGTTACCACTATGCACCTGTTGGGATGGCTAAAGTTAAAAAAAAAAAAAAATTAAGCAGGAAGATTCAGAGCAACTAAAATTCTCCTATATTGCTGGTCTGAAGGCAACACGGTAAGGCCATTTTGGACAACAGAGAGTTTCCTATACAGTTAATCATATGCTTACCACGTGACCCAGCCATCCTGCTTCTGCTTCTAGGTATTCTCCCCCAACCACCCCA
>NW_006436291.1:3513638-3520771 GCF_000325575.1 Pteropus alecto
AATATATATATATATATACACACACACACACACACACACACACACACATACATACATACACATATGCCCAAAGAAAGAGCTCTGTGCAAATGTTTACAGCCAACTGTCTTCGTAATTGCCATACCCTGAAGACACTCTATATGTTCACTATCTAGAAAATGAACCGACAAAGTATGCCGCATATGCATGAGGGACAGTCCTGAGCAATGAAGTAGAACTATAGCTAGGAAAACAGGGACAATCCTCAAAACACTGTGCCAACTGCAAGAAGCCAGACACAAAAGTCAACCCAGTGTCTGATCTCACTACAGCGACAAAGAGGAAGGGCTTGGCGCCAGAGGGGCATGAGGACTTTTTTCAGAAGAATGGAAATATTCTAAATCTTGTATTCAGTGGTGGTGACACAATGGTACATAGCTGTCAAAATTCCGAACTAAAAAGTCTGGATTTTACTAAATAATCTTAAATATGTATATAACGAAGCAACTTTGAAAATCATAAAATTCCCTATAAGTGATATGCAACATTGACATTTCAGTGGATTCCTTCTTGCTCTTATACATATCGAAACAGACTGGTTTTAATAAAAACGGGACCATACTGTAATCATTGTAGCTTCTGAATGGTTTCGTTATTTAGCAGCGCAGCCCTACATCGCCTCTCGTTTTTCACACTTTTCTTGAGTATTTATGCCACTTTATTCTCGCACGTGAAATTTAGAGCACGTTGAGTTTTTAAATTTCAAGTACTACTGGAATTTAAATTGCGATTCCACTGACTTTTTAAATTAATAGAGGAGGCTTAAGACATCAGCCTCCTTATTTACCTATATACAATTTCTCTGTCTCAGGTCTTTTACGCATTCAGAAATATTTTGTGGTTTCTCATCATATGGATCTTAAATAGTTCTTGTATCGTTGTTTCTTTTAGGAGTGCTGTTTTCAAAAAGATTTAAAAGTAAATGTTGAGTATTTTTATTGATATAGTTGGGGAAACTATTGAATTTATAGATCTCTCTTATTACTCTCAATAGTTTTTGTTACTTGAAGGTGGGAACAGTTCCAATGCAAACTAACAGCTGTCCATATTTTGCTGTCTTTTCTAATCGCTGTAAGTCTCATCTCTGTTCTAGACTTACTACACAGTCTTCCACCACCAAGACAAAGTCAAGTTGTAATAAGAAAAGCCAGCGTCTTCGTTATCTTAGAGATTTTACAGTGTGTGCCTTTAGGGTCTAGTTTTTTATATTTATTTTTTATCTTATTGAGATATAATTGACATAAACATTGTGTAAGTTTAAAGTCTATAACTTGTTGATTTGATACATTTGTATATTGCAACATGATTACCACCGCACCGTCGGCTAACACTTCCATCAAGTCGTATAATTACCATTTCTCTTTTGTGGTGAGAGCCTTTAAGATCAAGTCTCTTGGATACTGATTTAACTTTTGTGTGTCATGTTAAGTATTCCTAACCTAGAGATCGTCTATAACAAGATATGCGAGGCTAAACAAATATGATTATGAATATTATTATAAAATAAGAGCTTTATTATTGAAGAGGAAACAAATCAGCAAGAAAATTAAGGATCAAAAGAGCAGCTAGGGATGCTTCAATTTTTTATTAATAGAGCAAAAATGGTACTTCCTCCCAAAAATAACTGTGTGAGGGCAAGCTATATAATAAAACTTAAAAGAGCAACATTTTTCATAAATCTCATTTCCTAGGAGGGTGCCGAAGCCACATCATTAATGCATTCATTTAAACATTTACAAAGGCTATTCTTGAAACCCTATTGGCTGTACTGTATTAATAAGGAGTTGATTGGCAGCTAGCTAAATGTCAACATTTGATTCACTTGTGAGAGTTGAGATAAATTAGTGTCTTCATGTATCTCAACTTAATTTACCTGGTACCTGGAGTAAAGCAACATGACACACTTGGCAAGTATATCTGTAGATGTTTTTGCAAAAGCAAAACAAAAAACCCTCTTGTATGTCCACTTGTCAAGGAAAAATATTCAAAGGGATATCAATCAAATCATATAGCAATTCACCCAGAGTTATATAAACATTACTCATATTTCCACTCAGACATAATGAAAATGCCAGAAGAAGCCATTCTGCTAATCTTATCAGAAGTTAAATCTACATTTTGTAATTTCCAAATTACTTAGCATTGATCGATGATGACTATCATAATTTTAATTAAGAAATACAAAACAATGGTTTATTGAGATTAATCTCCTTGAACAAAATTCATGTATTTTAAAGATTACTTTTACCTATGACAATCATAGACATTTACATTATTTGCCTCACGTATAAAATTAAAAAGGAAGCATCGCAAATCAAATTGAATTCTTTTTACCTGAACCCAAAATTCTACTCACAAGTCACATAGAGAAGATGCAAATTGGAAGTCACTTTGCAACAGATGTTCAGTCAAGATATTTTATTTTTTTATTAATCTCGCTTAGACGAGATCTTAACAGCATGCAGTGGAAGGTAAATCCACAAAGTGGTACTATAATGACTAATTTTAATTACATTCCAGAATCACGACTTGTCTGTAAAATTGAGTAGGTTTTTCGCAAGTTAATTATCTGGCTACGCAGTTAAAAGTTTGCAAAATGTAATGCTGCTCTCAGTTCCTGTCTAAACAAGGAGCATATCAGGTAATGAAGCCCACTCGTTTAGAATTTAAATCGGCTGTCATGGTGTCAGGAAGAGGCAGGAAGAAGAAATCTAGGCCGATCAGTTAAGCAGACACTCAGGAAAAGGAGGCAGTTGTCTGGAAGAGTCAGTAACTGGAGGTCACCAGGGGACCCAGTCCCATCTGACCGCTGTGCTCATACGAAGAGGACACACGCGAAGACAGCCATAGAAGAAGGACCACGTGGGGACGCAGTGAGAAGGATGCCGTCTGCAAGCCCGGACAGAGGCCTAGGAGGGAACGGACCCTGCCGACACCTCG
The DNA here is from genome assembly GCF_000325575.1 of Pteropus alecto. Taxonomy (NCBI): domain Eukaryota; kingdom Metazoa; phylum Chordata; class Mammalia; order Chiroptera; family Pteropodidae; genus Pteropus; species Pteropus alecto. The sequence continues at coordinate 3,516,618 of NW_006436291.1, forward strand.
ATCTTGGACTCTGGCCTCCAGAACTGTGAGGAAATGAGTTTCTGAAATCTAAGTCCCTCCTCCCCGCCCCGCCCCCTGTGGTACTTTGTCATGGTGGCCCTAGCAACATAATACAACCTCCTTCTCCCTCGTGGTTCCCGCCGTGCTCTCCATGGGGGCCTAGAACTTGCCCGCTCCTCCTGTACTTGACAGACCGCCCTGCCTGTGCCCCCTGAAGAGGGCTCCTCCCCAAGAAGCCTCCCCCCTCCTCCAGAGCCTGGCTCTAAGGCTTCCTCTTCCAAACGCTAAGCCTGCTCCATCCCATCTCTGTCCCCAGCACGTCCCATCCCAGTATCTCGCCTCCTGCATACACCAGTCAGCCACGCACATTACACGCTCTCCCCACTAATCCTAACCATGCGCATCATCTTCCCTCGCCAGAATGCAAATTCCACGAGGGCAGGGACCTCTGCTAAGCTCCGATGGACCTCTTGAGGTCCCTGCGGCGGGTTTGCTGTGGGGCATCTGGGCGTGGGGCATCTTTGCTGTGGGGCCTCTGGGCATGGGGCATCTTTGCTGTGGGGCATCTGGGCGTGGGGCATCTTTGCTGTGGGGCCTCTGGGCGTGGGGCATCTTTGCTGTGGGGCCTCTGGGCGTGGGGCATCTTTGCTGGGGGGCCTCTGGGCGTGGGAGAAGACTTTGGCGTCACCGTCTACCTGTGCTCTAACGAGCTCTCTTGCCAGGCTCCCATTGTCAAAGCAAACGCAAACCCTGCCCTGGAATAAAGGATGGTTTGATGAGTCTCGAAGCAAAATCACCTGCTCGTCTAAAGGAAACTGCATTCAGGGACAATCCGACACGTTGGAGAACTTGTGCGATGTTGTCCGTGGAACAACGGCAAACAGCGCTACTGTGAGGCAGTAAAAAAAAAAAAAAAGAATGCACATCGCCGGCTGGATGCCAGGAATCAACGAGACGGACAGAAAGAACCCCACGTGGGCCCATTAAAAGAGCAACTGTGTGCAGCGTGACAGCCAGGATGGGGGACGTGGGTGCTGCAGGGGGCTGCAGCGAGGGCTCCCAGCCAGGTGGAGGTTCGGTGGCAGAGGGGAGGGTCAGTCCAGCGGAGGGGCTGCTTAATGGCAGTGGTGAAGGCATCAGGAGCCTGAGAGCTGGGAGCCCAAAGGGCCTTCTTACTGGAGCTGGTCAGGGAGGCAGAAAGTGACACGGGAGCCAAGACGGTCACGGGCACGGCCGTGGAGGCGGCGGGCGCTGGGGAGCCAGTCAGCCCGCGGGCCAGGCCGGTGGCATTCGCCAGTCCTGCGTTTACACCTGACCGTTCATCAGAAGCCGAGAAATAATGGGGGGGTTGGGAGGTGACAGTGCTCAATTTTATTCCCCTTCACGTCTCTTGTGTCTTTTGTGTCATCATCCTGCCTGCAAATTAAACCCCGCTCCAGACCACAAGCCAGTACGACCCATGCGACAGGGAAAGGAAGGCGCCTCTCGGGGAAACTGGAAAAGTCCCACGACCTGGGTGTTTCTCCTAGAACCGAGCAGGTGATAGTGACTGCTTCTCACGGAGGACGGGTTTGAATTGGTTTTCTATTTGCATGCTTTTGTACACAAACGCAACTCCTTTCCTGGCAATTACGGAATGAGAAAGTACAAGACACCTCTGAAGCAATTTGTCATCTTCTAAGCTACGTATCCAGGAGTTCGAACTGAAAAGGCCAACTCCGCACGGTGAGACAGGAAGGTTGGCAGTGGGGAGCAACACGGGGGGGTGACGTGTGAGAAAGGACAGGCTCGGTTATATTCCGTGACACGATTCCTCCGGCATCTACTAGGAAAGAGCGATGATGAGAGAAAACGTCGAGATTCGTAAACCGGAAGCAGGCCATGCGCTACCTTACCTGCCTCTCCCCAGGTGAGTCTCCACGGACGCCCCTGTTCTGCCTGGAGCCTTGACGGAGGAAGTGGCAGAACTCGTTGCTCGGCTGTGACTAAAACGCGTTCCTTCCCTGTCATTACCAATAAAACATGCGCGTCTAAAAAACCTGTCAGCTGGGTGCTTAGAAAACTCAATTACGAGGGTCCTGCTAACAAATTATAAGTCTTGTTCCTCCCATCAATTACTTTCTACATTTTTGACACATAATCACGTGTGACTTCCAAACCTCTCTAATTCATATTTATTGGCAGAGAGAGAATAAAGCGGTGGCAAATGTGAATTTCAGGATGTATTTGGTAAAAACATATTTTACGTATATGGAGTTAGTAACTTATTGAAAAATAGATTACAAAAGTATGTACAGTGATTTTCCTGATATCCACTTCTAATTTAATGGTTATATATAACTTTTCCTTTTTATTCCAATACCCCAGTTAATATATTCAGGTTTATTAAAATATATTTGAACTTTCTACTTTGAGTTCAAGGATTTTTTATTATATAGACTCCTCCTCGCCCTCCCCTAAAACTCCTGCTTCAAATTTTCATTTACTTTTTGTTTGAAATTAGTTATTTCAAATAGGTTAAGCCATGGTAAAGAAAACAAAACACAAACGAGAAAACCATATATATGCACTTTAAAACATTTGTATTTCTTAAGTCTTTCTCCACCCTAAAAACATACTCTAAAGTTGTCTTTGGATATAATTAAAATACGGTATCTTTTCTTATTAAAAATAACTAATGGCTCATATAGAAACTGATTTTCCAGGCACTGAAAGTGAATACATGAATTTTTAAGAAGGAGCATATAAGCCCAAAGCACGGTTATAAACACGTTCCCAAGAAAACATCAGTATCTCATATTTGTTGCAAGCTTCCAACTTATCTTGAGACGCTAAGGAGCGGAAAATGAACCCAGCAGGCGGAACCCTCACTCGCCAGCTCCGCCTGGCACTGTTCCCTTTACCGGCCACCACTGGGTGCGCCAGGAAGCAGAGCTTCACCTTGATGGTCACTGTCAGGTAAGAGCCCCCAGTTCCTCTGGATACAGAGAGAGAGGGATGAGCCACAGAGGGGGTTTGGGGACTGGACCAGTGTCATTAAAAACACCACCACTCCCTAGAGACCGACATCGCTCACCCGTGGCTGTATCTGACGCTCTGTCGTCTCTGTTGGTTCCCTGAAGAGGAGTAATAGTAATATTTTATACTAAGGAGTAGGAATTGGAGGTCCATTAGCAAAATGGAATTATTGGGCTCAAAAAAATGCAAGTAACAACACGTTATTAAAGGGCATTGAACGATAATTTTGATAGGACTAATTCAAACATTTTAGCTTTCTAAACATACAAAATTTAATAGTTAAATCGCTTTTGTATATATTTCTATTTTTTTTTTCCAAATATCCTCACCAGACGCCGATTTGTGTCGTTCCAATTTTTTTACAGATCGTTAAAACTACGTAATCAAACACCTTCGTAAATCAGAGCGGTTTTCAGGACCGATGACTTCGCTGTGACCCATGTGCCACAGAAGCGGGAGATGCTGACGTTAGGGGAAACTGAGTCACCCCCGCGGAAGTGCGTGTGATCTTGGCAACTCTCTGTAAGTCTCAACTATTCTAAATTATAAAGCTATTTTTTTTGAACGACAGAAGAAATTCAACACCAAAACTAAAAAGGTCATCTCTACCTAGAGGAACTCCAAAATGCACCTAACCAAGGAAACGGGTTTATTATCTAAAAATTTCTAATCAAAGAGAAGAAAGTTGCACGAGTCAGCCCACTGCCAGTGAAGTCCATCCTGATGTCAGTTTGACACACTCGGATTTAAGCATTTTTTCAGAACTCAGTAAAATAAAGCCCTGGTGTTTGAGAAGAGATATTTGAATTTCACGCACCCAGTGTCTGTGGGTACGCTGAATGCTTACTTCTGCAGTTCCTAAACGCTTACTGTGAAGGAAGAGAATTAAATTGGGTCGAGGGGAAGGGCGCCCAAAGAGGGGTGTGCTGTTCAGAGGTGTGGCGAGACTAATGCCAGAAAGGCGATTTAGTAAGCTGACGACACAACGATCTCCCAATGGGTCACTTGTAAGTACAAATCCTGATGAAAAATCAAATAAATGCGAAAACAGCGGCGCACGTCAAGTTTGCCATCTGTATCCCTTCAGTGCTGTTCCCGGAAGCGGATACAGCGACGCCCCGCCCCGCGCCCCCGGC
>NW_006436291.1:3520918-3526860 GCF_000325575.1 Pteropus alecto
CCCGCCCCGCCCAAGAGCCCGCAGACGGAACACGGAACCGCGTCTCGCTGAGGGGTCTTCGCGACTTCAGCGTCTGTCAAGCACTCGCCCTAGCGGCACTTTGCCGCCCGGTCTGCACGTGGCGTGTCACGTCACTGTCCTCTGACACCTCCACCGCTTTCCCGAGCAGAAACGCTGGTCAGGACGCAGGCCAGCATCCTGTCCTCCCAGAGGCGGAGCGTCCTCCCAGATGGAGGACTTCAATTTTTCACCGAAATAGCACCAAGCTCTACATTCGAGGAAGGAAACTGAAGAAAAGCCAGTAAAGGAGAGATGGGCCATAAACGGTCAGATTCCACACAAGAGCTCAGCACTTCGACACACATTCCGACCCCGAGACGGCCACCGCGCCACTTCCCGGACACGGGCGGGAGACGGAGCCAGAAAGCTCTTCGAAAGCTGTCATTCACAGCCGCGGCCGAATTCATGAAGTCCTTCCGTTTCAGAGTGACGACGCCACAAAAGGGACATTTGAAAACCTGGAGGGTTGACAGACTCTTTGGACATCTCCTTTGACTGGGAAATAAGAGCAGAAAGTCAGAGAGGGAGGAAAAAAAAAAGGAAAAGAATCTTAAATTTCATTGCGGCTGAGACGACAGGTATCAGCTGTGGAGAGCATAGTCACACATGAACTTTGCAAAAGCGCCACTGTGCCTCAGTGCAAACCGTAGGGGTCAATGGCTGGCGGGGTGAGGTACAGGAACCAGGTACACACAGGGGACCGAACTGGACAGAAGTCGGAAGCCATCTGTCCTGCTCTTTGGCCAGCCATGTACGCAAGTCACCAATTTTCCTCATTTAAGGGAGACGTCCCCCACCTGCCTACCCCCAGTTCAAAACGCCATATATGACTTGATTCCATTTTGGACCAAAGTTATTTACCTGGTTCCACTGTTCGTGATACAAAAAGAGAATGAGCAGATTCTACTTAGACACAACAATAGTTTTAATTGTGCAGTTTCACATATACCATGGCATAAAAAGTCAAATTAGGTTTCTATTTCTGTAAAAGAAATTCCCATTAGAATATTTTAAAGAAGACCCTCTTAGGTTAATAAAAATAATTATATTCCGTAATTTTTATATCTCATAAAACTATTCTTCACATGGCATTTTTTCCTCAGATAAATGTTCCTAGCACACAAGTCAACTTTATTCTTCAATACGTAAAAGCTTGCCCATATGTTGGCTTTATATACCTGAAGGTGACTTTGCCATTATTTCCATAGGAATCTCCAAATAGGTAAGAAACTGTTAAGTGGACTTAAAATTTATTAACTGAAAAGAATTTTTAAATCGTGCTTTGCTTTTTATTAGAGTAGGATGGAAAATTCCTAGGAGCGCAGGACCTCTTGGCAAAGTACGTGCGACAGACTGCCACGACACACAGTAGGCTTCTCGCCATTTTAGCTGCCAGCAAATTAGCATATTATCAGTTTAGGAGAATTATAATCCATGCACGGTCTAACTAATAAAATAAAAGCCAGCATGAAACTGCTTAAACCGCTTATACTGTGCCGTTTCACAGCAATAATGTGCAGAATCCAATTAAAAAACCAGTTTTCATCTCTTAAAGCTGGGATCAAGGGCAAAGTCGAGTCACAGTGAGAGACGAGCGTGCGAGCAGGAGCCACGAGCAGACGCGGGTTTCAGGGGCAGTGTCCTGAGAGGCATGACGCGGCCCGTTTCCCGCTTCCTCCCCTCGCCCTCTGGGTTATACCACAGCCCCCATGAGGACAGGGGACAGGGACTGGGTGCAGCACTGAATGTGGCAGGAAGGAGGTAGGAAGTGTCTCCTCCAGCCATCCCCCCACCCCACATCCTGGCCAGCCAACAGCTAGGGGCACGAGGACAAACGATGGCCAGTGTGCACTTGTCTTCGGACTTGACCAGTTCCGAGCCGTAGGATGAACGATGGCAGAACTCCAAGCCCTGCCTCTTATTCAGACGCGGTGATGGAAAGATGATGGATTCAGCCAGCAACTGGGAGGCCACTGCCCTGCCGTATGGTTTTCCCTCCCTGTGAGTAAAAGGCACTCAGCCCTTAGATTTCAGCTCAACTCCTCACCTGACTCCTGCCTGCCTTAGGCGAGCTAACTGCCTCTGGCTACAGCCGTGGACACACTGTTCTGAAGGCCCAAACTCGTGCACGTCCGGGAAATCACGGACCAGAACCTTACCACCAGCGAAGCCCTGCTCTAGTGTAAGGTCCAATCTGGGGTTCACTGTGGGACCGGGCCTCTCAGGGGCTGATAGAATGGAAAAGAAATATCACCAAGAGGAAAGCGATGGAACTCAAACACGCTTATAGACATGCAAGCTCCCGACCGTTTACTGAGGTCCACGAACAGCTTCAAGTCAAAGCAGCAGGCTGCTAAAGACGTGACGAACAATAACACTTGCTACATTAGTAGGCATTTAGATCTTTCTCCGATTCATACATAACATTTCATTTTGAGCTTGTAACGTTAAACTTCTTTTTCTGTTTTGCTCATCTAATCTTCCAAATTGCTGTATTAACTACGCCTTTAAAATGCTTTAACTCGTCAACGCGGCTTGTGGGAGCAGACGCTAAGAAAATAAACGTAAATGAAGGAATGTTTGAGGCAGAAAGATGTTCTACGCAGCATTACTTATCCCTGGAAATAATCTAAATATTTCATAGTTATAAAATAGTTAAAAAAAAAAAATTCTTTTGGCTGACAAAATTTACAATCAAAAGCAGATATCAGGAAGACAAAGGAATAAACACATGGAAGAACGTGCCTGCCAGGGTCATTGCACACGGGCCAGTAGCGAGAAGTGCCGGGGACGACCTCCGGCAAAGGTGCGAAGCGCAGAGGCAGAAGACAGAAGCTCACGCGGAAGGCGTACGATTTACGCAGGGAGAGAATACAATGCGACCAGGGCGGCGGGGAAAAATACCAGGGGGACGGAGACAGGACGGGGACAGCCAGACGAGGAGACGCCCCGGAAGACAAGGAGGGAAAGCGTTCAGAGACGTGACGAGGTAGGATTTAAGGTCACATCACACACAAGCACTCACGGTGTTTCTGTTCTTTGTTTCTAAAACACACGTTTGGGAAGCAGAATTCCACTTCTTACATAATGTAATACAGGGGAATTACTTAATCTGAGTATCAGCCTACTCGTGTATAAATTTAGGGGGATTATTTCTACCCTTGAGGGTGGTTTTGAAAGTATCTGACACTTGATGGAGTCAAATGTGTCCTTTCTGCCCATCCGTCGGCAATAAGAAAAGGAAATCGAATGCTCACGAGCGGTCCGGAAGGATGGGGACAGTCCCGAGGCAGCAGATGTGGTCGCCAGGAGGCTCCTCGGGACTCCAGGATGGAACGGTTCCAGACGTGGAAGGCGAGAAGTGAAAAGTGAGAAGGCGGTGGGGCTGGATGTTAGAAATGGGGCGACAGCTATGCGTCCTGCAGAGCGGAACGAGAACGGCCGGACGATGCGGGCCTGGGATGAAGGAGCATTGAGTGACAGCAGCATCTCTGGGCTCCGAGAGCTCTGAGCGAGAACGGGGAGCAGATGCACGGATGGGAGACGCTAGAGGACGTGGGGGTGGTGAAGGCGGCACGTCCTGGAAAGGTGGGGAACAAAAGCAAGGATCAGGCAGAATCGGTCTTGAAAAGGAGGGGACGCACCATCTGCAACTCAGGAGAGAGTGACGGACAGGATGCACCGACAGGCGCTCTGGAACGAGGCGGACGGAAGGCAAGGCGAGGCTGCTCGCACGTGGCGGCTTGTAAACGTGTTTCCAAGCACAACCGACGCGCCCGGAGCTCCGAGCACGACGGTGAGGTCTGAGGTCATGTGCGTGAAGAGCGAGGGTCGTGCCCGGGCCTCAAGGCACGTGCGTACGATTCCCATCTCAGGTCAGTCGTTCGTTAAATCGGAAAGTTGGCTCTTTTGATGTTTCAAAACTTCACCCACATGGCAAGATGAGGAGACACGCAGCCCTCTGCCGCGTGGGGACAAGGAGGGGTGGCGTAAGCGCGTTTCCCGATCAGAGGGCGGGGTGCACAGGACAAGCTCTGAATTTGTAACCGCAGCCTCAGCCCCTGCTCAGTGGCTCTCAGCCTCTTCACTTCCGGTGGATGCGATGGTGAGGCTGCCCGGCCCGGAGGCTGCGACACACGGTCCTAAGGCACACGCCGAGGGCGGGACCTCCGGGGACATGCTCTCTCTGGAAGAATAAAGCTCCTCTGACGAGCATCCCCTGTGTGGCAGGCGGTCGTCCCTGAAGGGCTGGCGGTGCCTCTGCTCAGACACACCGATCCCTGTCCACCCGTCGCTGTCCAGTGAGGGAGTGGACGCGCGCGCTGGCTCCGAGGCCTCGCTCCTTCTTTTTCCTCGTGAAGGTTGGCAGACGCTCAGAGACGCTATGTCTCATCTGGGGTACTTGAGAGTGGATGTAACTAACGACGCCTTCGCAGACAGGTTCCAGTGGCCCCCAAGTGACTCCAAAGGGCAGTTTCGGCTTTTTGTTTTCCCTGCTGCGGCCCACACCATCTGGGAAACAATCTCGCTCATGAATTCCTCGAGTGGTGATTCCATTACACCGATCGCTGTGAAGAAAACCCTCTGTCACAGCTGAGACGGAGCTACTAGGAAGCACGGTCCCCACAGGTCCACATTTCAGAGGGGAAGACCCACTCAGACAAGCCGGCGGCAGAAACGCCAATGAGTATTCCCAAGTGCAAGCAGCCACGTGGGAACAGAAACGTGCAGACCCTCTTGGCCGAGGTCCTGCGTAACCAAAGGGAGGTCTTGCTCTCACTGCCCATGTCGTGTAGCTGTGTTTGCTACTGTTGTTTTCTGGGTTTTGTTTGTTTGTTTGTTTGTTTGTGTTTGCTACAAAAAAGTTGGGTTTTGACTATTTTGAAAATGTCCATAAATCACCCCATTTAGGACGCGTTCTCCTGCCTCTTTTCTTTAGCTCTGTATGATTGATCTCGAAATCGACCTTACGAAAGCACATTTTAAGGCCCTGAATGGGATTTGGTTACGAAAAGTGCCCATCAATCAAACAACATTATCAAAGCCATCCTGTCTATTTCAGGGTCTGAAGAAACAAGGCAGAGCTATTTGTTCACAATCCATCATTATTCGTACCTGCTCGCAGGAGCTCAAGATAAATAGGGCGTGGAATTTAGCTGAGGTTTCTGTTCTAAATCGTCTTGATTAGATGCCCTCGGCTTCCAGGAGAGCTGGCAGCTATAGACAGCAGGACGGTGCTCAGGTGGAGGCCGCCAGTGTGTCCCCATCACGTGAGTTCGCACATTTACAAGTACGATGCCACAAATTTAATGCTGCGTCAGAAAAAGAGGATGAGGAAGAGCCAAGGAGGAATCAAAGTGGCCAACTCTGAGTTCCGCTGTTGCCGCTCAGGGCAGGCTTTCGGAGGCTGAGAAGCCCTGGGACCCTCCTCGCCTGAGTGCGCCTTCGCCTTAAGGAGCTGCTGGCACACCCTTCCACCCTTCCACTCTGGGGCACTAACTGAGAAACGCCAGCACAGGCGTGCCAGAGATGGTTACATGGATGACCCCAAGGACAGTGGTCTGATAACAAACACTGACACCACCCACATGCCCTGGCATGAAGGGACGCAGTCCTCCAGCCGGAATAGCACACAGTAATGAACACAAACGAACCACGGCCACGCACATCAGCACACGAGTCCCAAAACCATAATGCCGATGGCAAGAAGCATATCATAGAAAACACAGGCAGTTTATAATTCCACTACATGAAGGGCCAACGCAGGCAAAACATAAAAGAAAACCCTGTTAAAGGATACATACATATATGACTCGATGATAAAGAAAAGCGAAGGGATAATTAATCCAAAAATCTGGCTAAAGAGTACATCAGAAAGAAAG
>NW_006436291.1:3526886-3536159 GCF_000325575.1 Pteropus alecto
TATTTGAGGGAAGAAGGAGCTTCGAAGAATTGAGCTCGAGGTGGCACACCGGCCAATTTCCTTGCTTCTTAAATGGTAGGTACTTATTATATTCATTCTCTCGTGTGCATACTATAGTTTGATTGAAAATTAAAAAAAAAAAAAAAGACATGCTGCTGATGAGTGTGACTGATCAGGCAGAAACCCCTCCAGCAGGATCGCTCATGTCTCCACATGTAAATACACAGCCAACGGAGCACCATTTCCCAAAGTGTGTCCCCCGGAACACGCCCGGGCACGCTTCGCAAAAATAAATAAAGAGCTTCCTGGTAAGGAAACTTAGGAACACCTTGTCACGTGAAGCCCTGCCCCCTCTTCTACAAACTCATAGTTTGTAATAAGCTATTAAGGTGTCTGAAAACACTGCCATGAGGAAACAGTTTCATTTAGTTCAACTCAGTGTTATCCAATCTTACGTGACCAATCCATTAACCAGAACTGGTCGCTATCCCCGAAAAAATGTTTGACAATACCTCAAAAGATGATTCCAAATCATATAAATTCTTTCCTAGCCCAGACGTGCACTGCAGTACTTCACAAAGAATAAATCGGAGCTCTCACGGGAACATTCTAGATACATAATCCTTGCAACGTACAAAATATCATTGATCGCTCTGAACAAAAAGAAAAATTATCTATTGTGTTCTTTCTCTACCCAGGATCCTGTGTCTTGCTTGCTGAGCTACACAGAACTTTTAACTTCCAAGCACTATATCTTGACATCGCTTTTGTCCCATGAAGAGCAAATGTGAATGTATCTGTAGCAAAGATAATTAGTAGTAATAAATGTTTTCTGAAAACTTAAGGGAGAAATTATAGCTTTCAGTGTATAACAGATGAGGAATGTTTTAAGAGTATTCTGGTAGAAGAAAACAGAACACTTGTATCTGTATCCATAGACGGACACACACAAAAAATCCATGTTAAATTGTCAAATGAGAAAAAGCAATTTGACAAAACTTAACACACTCTTATCATAAGATCCAGCAATGGGTTCCTTGGTAGTTTCCCAAAGGAGTGGAAAACTTAGGTCCACGTGAAAACCCGCACGCAGATGTTTCCGGACGCTTTACTCACCATTGCCAAAACTTTGAAGCAACCAACATGTCCCTTCACTAGGTGAATGGATAAACTGTGACCCATCCAGACAATGAAATATTATTCGGCGCTTAAAAGTAATGAGCTCTCATGCCATGAAAAGACAGAGGAACCTTAAATGCATATCACTAATGAAAAAAGCCAGTCTGAAAAGGCTACATAACTGTATGATTCCAACTACATGATATTTCAGAAAAAGCAAAACTATGGAGCCAGTAAAGAGATCTAAACCAAAACTATGGCTGCTAGGGGCCGGACTCTCAGGGAGGGGTGAGTGACGGGGCGTGGGCAGAGAGGACATTTAGGGACGTGAAAGGGTTGTGTATGACACCATCACGGTGGATACATGTCATTACACGTGCGTTTAAATCCACAGAACGTACGACTCCATGGGTGAACCCGAAGGTGAACTATGGACCCTGTGTGACCACGATGTGCCAGCGTGAGTTCACCACTTGTGAAAAACGTATCACTCTGGCAGGAAATGTTGCCGGCAGGGGAGGCTGTGCGCGTGGGGCCAGAGGGTATGTGAAATCTCTAGACCTTCCGCTCAATTTTGCTGTGAACCTAAAACTGCTCTAAAATATAGTCTCAAAAGAAATGCAATGAAGAGTAACGTAAATATATTAATTCTACTTTGTAGAAAACAAATACAACAAAGAAAACACTTCTCTCGTCCCCTCCCAATAATAATCCGAGCTTCCATGTGTAAATAAAATATGTATGTACGTAAAAAAAATAATTTAAGCAATAAAAATTTAAGCAATAAGACATTACCATGGACATGAGATGCAGGAAATCAGACTCGAAATAAATGTGATCTTCTCCATCCTTCTGTGGGAGGAGGGGAGGGGGAGGGGAGGGGAAAGGCAAGAACGAGCCAAGGAAGCACCAAGGACATTTGAAGCCCATCACGGAAGGGCTTATTATATTATAGGTCCGGTAAACTCCTCCCTCGTTGAGAGAAAAGCGTCTGCAGAAATAGCCAAAACACTCATAAATGAAACGAGAGGTTCTGGACCACTGGGCGTGAAGGGGCATGAAGGGGTGTGAAGGGGCCCCAGGGAGCAGGGCTCGACACACCTGGCCAAAAGAGCTAAGGGGTGAAGAGACCGGAAAGCGCAGACTCTAGAAGCCCGAGGCCGCGTCCTTGACAGTCACGTGTGCCGGGACAAAAGGCTCAGAATATTAAAGGCTTTTGGCCTCTTAACGGAAACACACCTGCAGATTCTGTATGAGCTGTGTCACGGGTGCACAGTCCTTTAAGCACATGTAAGGACAAAATAACTTGTAAAAACGAAGTCTCGTTTTCCTTGAAATGCAGCCAGTGTTGTCACATAGGAGCCTAGTGTACGTTTGCTTCTAAAAACATTTTTTTTTACATGTGTGCAAAGACCAAAATGATTCTTGAAATAATTTCAAACTCAATCCAAGCAGACACATAATTGGAGGCCAGCACGTGGGCAACTCTGAGAAATCAGTGAATTGGGGTTAAACGATTCTTCTTTCTTTGGGATATTTTCCTCCGAAAATATGCACATTGAAAAAATGCACATAACCAAAATTACACACCCACTCGTGATGGGTATTTCTTAAAAGCTAAATGAGTCTACGGCCATGCCACCCTGAACAAGCTCGATCCCGTCTGAGCTCGGAAGCTAAGCAGGGTCGGGCCTGGTTAGTACTTGGATGAGAGGCCACGTAGGAAGACCAGGTCCTGTAGGCGTAAAAAATAAAAAAAGTAAGGGATTGTAAGCTGACAAGGTCCTTGCAATCTGTGAGGTCGACCAAAGGGCTGCCTCACCTAAAAAAATTAAAAAATTAAAGAAAGAAAAGCTAAATGAGATAAAATGGATTTTTAAAAATCGCCAAGACGAAAACCAGTTTTGAATAAGTTTATACTGTTTGCTTATTCTCCAAAGCATTCACTGCTTCAAGGAGGAAAAACTGTATTCTCAAAAGTGAACTCGATTTTGTTTGCAGGTTTAAATCGTTTTAAATGGCACTATTTTCAGACTCGGAATCACGGCACTGTTACGCGGACAGGAAATGATCTACAAGTTTCACGCCCGTGTGAAAAGGGCGGAGGACGCCCCTCAGGACAGGCAGATGCTCCCAGGACCGCTGGCACCCCACGTGTCCTCGGGGGGCACTCAAGCCCCACCAGGGCGTGGCTGGAGAACAGAGGTGGAACCCCCGCTGTGCAATCATTTTTATTTTTTTCACCAACTACATGTATTCCTTTTAAATGCATTTTCATAAAAATTATGGTGTCTGAACTTTTTAACCAATTAACCAATCTATATTTTTCTACTGGGAAAAGAAAAAACGATGTATTAAAAATTCAATGAAGAAAAAATTCAATAAGCTGTTAAACGCTAGAGGCAAATATGACAGCAACAGAGAGTACAGAGTATCTCACAGTGGTGAAATCACCGATACTTCTGGGGGATGCGTGTCACCACACCTCTGTCCAAACCCACGGAACGCACACCAAGCGCGAAAGGTGAGGCACGCAATGGACTCTGAGCATGACGTGCCAGTGCGGGTTCGTCGATTGTGACGGCGACAGTGGGGCAGGCTGTACGCGTGTGGGGACAGAGGGTGTACGGGAAATCTCTATCTCTTCCCCCGATTTTGCTGGGAACCTTACACTGCTCCAAAAAATAAAATCTGGATTTTAAAAAATCAGTAATAGAAGCTGTTAAATGTCAGAGGTAAATATGACGATAATAAAAGTGTCCTCTAAGGAGGACCAGATGCTTGTCAGATCACATCTCGAGACCCCAAGTTCACGAACGGGAGGTGACAATCACTCCACACATCTCTGTAAAGACAGAAACAGGAGACGGGGTGCTGGCTTCGCTGAGGTCAGGACACGGATCAGTGAACACCTGAGGAGAGGTGTTTCTCATTTTCAGGTGTCTGATACCACCTGCCTGAAACCTTAGACTATTAACCCGCTGAGTGAACTGGGAGAAACACCCTGTACAGCAGAGGGACACACGACCCACTCTGTCCGGCAAGGTGCCCTTGGCGCCTCCTCACCGTGCTGGATCTGCAGGGCTTGGCGGCCCAGCTGCAGCTCTAAGACAGACGACGGGAGGTCCTGGCTGTCATGCATGGAGTCATTAAGCCCTGTCGCACTCAGAAGCCAGCCGCAGGAATATTCCGAACTGTTATTTCACTCTCTAAAGAAATTCAGTAATGCCCTGGATGACGCGGCGGGGGAGAGCGAGCTCACTGGGCTTTAACTCCCACTGCTTTAGCCTCGACTCCCTGGGGAAGGAAGCTAGAGGGACGGGCGGAGGTCACCTGCCCCCACCTCTGCCAGCCGCGGGCTCCTGAGGGGCAGGGCGGGGCAAAGAGCTGGCCTGGCACCCACCCGTTCCACCGCCCGTGCCGCTGACCCCTTCAGTTGTCATGCGGGACAGACAGGAGAAGGAAGGGCCACAGAAGGAGGAGGAGGGAGGAGGGGAAGAGACCAGCCGCCTTGGCTCCCAGCGGGCTCGCGGTTCTGGGATCCGGGCTCGGCCTGAGGGGGACTTCCAGGGAACCACCGCCCTGCCGACGGTGCTGCGGTCCCACGGCGCACGGTCCTCCGTCCTCCAGAACAAAGCCCCGGGCACCGTCCCCTTCCGGCGGCCCTACGGCCTTGTCACCTCCGTGGCGTTCCGTGGCTTCGCAGGGAGTCATTCGCGGGGACGGGCGGGGGACATTGTCCCAGGATGAGCTCCGGGCCATATTCCGGGGCTAGGGGCGCCCACGGCACGTGTCGGCGGAGCGGAATGGGGTCTCCACGGGCGTTTCTGGAGACAACGGGACAGTAACCACCGAAGTCAAGGCTTCATAAGACATTTCATTCTCCCCGTGAGGGAATCAGGAAGCTGAGAGGGGCCTCTGCTCTCTCCTTTTCCCGATTCAGAAACTACGATATCAGAGGACAAGGCCTGGCATCGTGATGTGTCCCAGTGACGAGGCGGGAGTGGCGACGCGCGGCGGCCATGCAGTGGACACTGAGACCCTCGCAGTCCCGCTGGGCCAACCGAAAGCCATCGAGTCTGAGGACAGGAGGCGCAGCCGCCCCATGCGCTCGGAGCGCCGCGGGTTTGGGTCGCCCACTGACAGAGGGGCGCGCGCGGCCACCACAGTCGTAACTGCAGGCCTGGGTCTCTCCCAAGCTCTCAGTAAATCCCAGGTGTAACCCCCACTGGCCCCGGACGTGGGACGTCTTTATCCACACAGCACAGCTTATCGGAGGGAGCGCTCACCGGTGGGAACCGTGTTTTTGCCCTTCCGGGAGGGGTACGGAGCGGTGGCCCCGGTAAGCTGGCCCTGGGTGGCCCGCTGCACCAGGATGGCGCCTCGAGGGCTGACGGGTGGGATGAGCTCTGCCCCCATCCTCACCTCCAGGAAGTCGTGAAGCCACCAGAGGCCACGTGGACTCGCCCCCGCCCCGAGCTCTGCTCTCCTAGGACCTTCGGCTGGCCCTTCGTCTCATCTTCGACCTTCAGGACGTCGAGTGAGATGTCCCCACCCAGAATGCCCTCTGACTTTGCTCTTCTTCTACGGAAATCCAAACCGAGCCCCCAGCTCGGGAGCGTGCGCCCACGTACCCCAAGCTTCTGTTCTTTAACTGCGAAGGCGAGCTCCACCTTCTTCCAACCCCTGTGACCCGAACGAGTGGACTCATGGAGCGCGACCTTCGTGTCGCGATGAAGAAGGCCTCGAAGCCCACTCGATGTGGGCTGAAGCGAAGCGCAAACCCGGGGAACTGCCTCTGGAGCGCCAGGGTGGGGTGTCAGCGCTCCCGAGAGCTCTGCGGCGAGACGATGGATTCGAGGGGGCCTCCCCGGTGACACGCGGTGACGTGGAGCGGGCTGGCTTCTCACTGCGGGGTACACCCGGGGCCGGCGCCGGAGACACTCTTACCTGCGCTTGGTTACCACGGCACAACGCGGGGGACTGGTTTTCACAAAGGAGCACCAAGTCCTGATGACAGGCAGCAAAAGTGCTGCTCTATAAAATGCAAAGACCTTATGTCTTTGGAGAACGTCACAAAGTACTAACAGAAGATACACCACTGATAGATTTTAAAGCGGGTGACGACACAAGCGAAGGGCTATCGAATTCAATGATCGCTACGTTACGTTTTGGGCATTTAAAAAAATGACACGCGGTCGTGAAATCTTTGCTCACGGGAAATATTCAAATCCTAATAGTTAAATATATAACATTAATAAAGATCTGTGACAGATTATTGATCTTTATTTGAGTGAAAAATCCATATTAAGCTAATCCTTAATCGTTTTTTCACAGGGGTACAAAGAACAACTACAGAAACTTAACTATTCATCTCGATTGTTTGGAAATTATTAACACACAAAAATATGTATCACATCAGTCGCCATAATCGCTCCAGCACTAAAAGCCTACAGCAAAGACATTTCCTTTGGTTTCACGAAGCACTTAAATACATCAGCCAGAGATGAAAATCCAATATTAACTGTCCAGCATTATCTTGTCTTGACTTGCACAGTGTTCTCCTGGGAGAGGGGGAGGGAGGGGACAGCGAGTGCCCCAAACATACTGGCTTCCCCTTTAAAGAGATTACTGCATTTTAGCTCCAATAATGAGAGCATTTCCACAACCAACAAAGCAAAATGC
Organism: Pteropus alecto; assembly: GCF_000325575.1. Lineage (NCBI taxonomy): Eukaryota > Metazoa > Chordata > Mammalia > Chiroptera > Pteropodidae > Pteropus > Pteropus alecto. Next base: position 3,533,691 of record NW_006436291.1, read on the forward strand.
TTCTGATATACGGCGTCAAAGACGTTGCTACCCCCAGATCTGATCTTTTTTCCAAGAATGTGAATGCTGAGGCATAGAATTGCTGTTTGCTACTCACACGCTGGCAGACGAACGCTCTATCCCCACGTCCCCCAACAGGTAATGCTCCAGAGGGGACACTGACCTAGCCCGCCCCATCCCAGATGAGGCAGATGTAAATGAACCCAGTGTCCATGAGAAGCAAAGGGGGAAAACACTGTTTCTCGTGGTAAATCGAATGCTTTAATTCATTCTTAAAATCTGGTTCTATATACAGCATTAAAATTCTCCAGAACAACTTATGCTGTGAACCAAGAGTCAGCAAACTATAGCCTGTGGGCGAAATCTGGCCCACCTCCTGGTTTTACAAATAAAGTTTTATTGGAACACAGCCGTGCTCGTTTGTTTGTGTATGGTCTATGGCTGTTTTCCTGCTTCAACGACAAAGATGAATTCTCAGGATAGAGATTGTATGACCTGCAGCAAGTCAAAAATATTTATTATGTAACTCTTCAAGAAAAAGCTTACGACCCCTGCTATAAATTCTTTCCATCAACCGTTAGATAGGAAGGCCTATGATCTATGAAAGCAATCCCCAAATGTTAAAAGCATCCATGTTCTCGACCTGTACAGGAATAATGATGCTCTCTCTTTTCCTTCTTGGGAAAAAGGGACGGCACTCCCAGTCTTCCTAAAGCGTTACAGGTTCACACAGACACAAGCTAAGAACGAACAAGGCCAAAACACACCCATCTCGTGCTCACTGAAACGCAACTGTTATCTGATAGTTCTGGAGTTGATTCTTAATCACCCACAACCTCTCAGCGGCGGTTTCTCTGTAAGATTCCCGACCGACTGACTACTCACGGAGCTTTTAGGAGGGGTAAAGGGCTAATTCTTATAACGCTCTAGAACCATGGACAGCGGAGAAGAGCTGATGGGCATACACGGAGTCACCTGGATTGCCACCCGAGAGTAAAGGCAGGCGTGTTTTTGTTTCCTCACGAAATAGTTGATGCATTAGCGACCGTACCCCATACCTGCCTGCACTTTATGGAGAATAAGACCTGAGATGCCAAGACTCTTCATTTATCTGGAAGAAACTGGCATACATTCTCAAGAAAATATTTAATAAGGCAGTAAGTCTATTAATATTCGGTGGGGCTAGCATAAAAACATGGATAAACTGAATCAAATCGGACAAGACCCATCGAGGTACAAAGACGAGCCAATTTGTAAGTCCCAACTGACTCACAGTTTGAGAAGCGGTGTAGGCAGAGAACCTTCCACGAGGCCACCCAGGCACATTAGCATATCCTCACAACATTACTGAGAGCATAAAAAGAATAGAGAGATGTGTGCTTTTCCTAGCACAGTGCCTGGTCCTCAGGGACATACGTCTGCCTCCGGATTTTCTAAGCTGTGGTTTCTAGTGAGTAACCGCCACCCAGCAGGTAGAGGGGGACTTCAGCGATCAAGCGTGCGAACGTTCTGCTCCGACAGCCCGAATCATGTCCAGACTGCTTTACTCACGGAACACGTACAGAATTCTACCGTAGACAATTTGGGAAATTGCCAGGGTACGTGTGTATTCCCGTGTGCACACACTAGTCAAGAAAATGCGGGAAATTACACTTGATGCAAAAGACACATCTCAGTAAAGTCACGTATTAAGTAAGTTTTGACAACTTGAATCCCTCTAAGTGCGTGAGAGACAGGTTATCTGACGGCAGCCTTAATTAAAACGAGCATTTGGTAATGTGAAAGCCATCAGTTTACCTGTTGCTAAGGCCTGCTTTCACACAGGGAGTTTGCCTAGAGTGAGTTACACCCATGGGTGAAGAACTCTTTTAAAAAATTGATTCTGTTCAGTATTCAGATGGAGGGATTATGCATGCTTGTCAAGAAGTAAATAGCGAAAGCCACAGGAGATCTTTGCATTTTACGTGGTATGTAGATATTATTTCTGCGTTAGCAGAGCTTATTTAAATTTCATGGAGAACATCGGCCACGTTTCAAAGCCTGTCATATGCATCCTATCTTCAGCAACGCTTTAAAATGTCCTTTAAGGAAACAAAGTATGAGCTTCCGTGGAAAAAGCGAGAACTCGACAAATGAGTTCTCATGCCTAAGGTAAAAAGGGAATGCGTTTCCTGGGAAAGCCAAATGCTCTATGCCGTGGGCATCTGCCTTGGTCTACTTGGTCCACTGGGGGGCGCTGGTTATGACACACATGACACACCTTTAATCTGCCTACCCTATTTCTTATGAGAGGGGGTCTACGGGATCAAATCGAGTTCATGCAATTCGCCACTGACCGTGGAGCCTGAACGTGGAACTCCGAGGGCTGAGACCCGGGGCCCGAACCATCCAGCCAGGCCCCTCACTCCCAGTCCGTGCTGGGGACAGAAGCAGAGAAAGCCCCAGAAGCGAGAACATTCAGAACATTCA
>NW_006436291.1:3536174-3542842 GCF_000325575.1 Pteropus alecto
CCAGTAACTCACGAATCTGCAGGTGAAGACGTCGTCTCTTAACTATTTTCATGGTGTGAATGAGTCACAGGTCTTATTTTAAGGGACGCGGAAGTATCATCAGCAATTTCATGTGACACAATATTTACTCCGCTGGGAAGGGGGGAGGAAAGTACTGTTGAAAGAAATTTCTTCGTTTTCATACTTGGATTCAGTGACACAGTAAATCATCGATAAATTTCGTCTCCTATTAGAACTTCAGGGCAGGACGCTCACGGCCCAAGGCAGCCTAATAAAAGGTAATTTCACATTTGCTCATGCTGATCAAATGGGAAGCGTCGATCCACATTCAGATGGGCAGAGAGATGTGAACCGTGAGATGGTCTAGGAGGGGACAAATCCCTCGTAATGGAGACACGTGAGCTGTGGCCAAACGCAGCCCTGCGGGGCCCCACCCACCCCAGCCCTGAGCACCCTCATTTACTGCTTTGCTGCCCAACCCCGGGCGCATTTTCAATACTTCACCGGTTCCGAAACCAGTGTTTGTGGTTCGTGGTGCGAACACACATAAAATGAGTTAAGATTTCCTTGAAACTTCAGACCAAGTAACTGATTTCTCTGATAAAGCTGTTTCATCTTTGTGGTGATTCAGTTTCCAAATTTATACTTCCAGTTAATTTTTTTTAAAAACATACCAATTTTCAAGTTTCTTCCTTTAATCCACTGAAATAGCCAAACGATGAACACAACTGAGAAAAAGCTTCCGAGATTCATCTCTCTCACTGGAATGGAGGCCATGAGGTGGGACACAGACGCCTCCCTCTTCCGACGGAGCAGGGTCTGGGGCCCACCTGAGGCCTCCTTCCCGCGGTGGGGGGTGAGGGGGGCGGATCACGGAGATCTCAGAGACACCCTCGTATGTGTGACCGCGTGCACCACACTCTAACCATATGAATTTGATCCTGTGGGCACTGGATTTCATAAAAAAAAAATCACATTTTAAAAAAGAAAAAATAAATACGTTTAAAAACAACATTTAAAAACAAAATGTCTTGCTTTTCTTCGAGACTCCTGGAAGAAATTAAGATTGTGGAAAGAAGTACTCAGAGGCAGTTTTGACTGTCACTCTCCATTCGTTAAAGGTACCCGAGTGTAAGTATCACGGGATGGGGACCCGGAAGCGAGCCCCGCGGGCAGTGATCAGCGCAGCCCCGGAGTTTGCCAAAACACAAATCAGGCAAATTGGAGGTGCGCAGATCCGCAAGCCGCCAGTGCACTGGCATCAAGTGACGACCTCTTTAACTCTCCCAATATTCAACAAGATGAGGGGGGAAAAAATGTTTATGAAAAACTTGGAACTGAAAATCTGCGTGTGACCTCAGAGGTCATCGAACAGAACAAGAGATTTTTTTAAAACTTCCATACGCTTCCCATTTGGAACTTGCACTTAAAAACGAAACGCTTGCTTTCCAGCGTAGTGTCGCTTGCTGCCACGTCATCGAGGAGCCACGCTACTAAGCAAATACGTCTCAAGTCAGGTGATGCGGGCACCGACGGGTCACTCGGGACACTTAGATGATCACGGTAACACAAGGTCATTCCGCCTGACCACGGCAGCCTCTGAAACGGTTGTCCGTGGCATTTCGGGAGTCTACATTGTGATGGGCCGAAGAAAATGTGCAATGATTTCACTGAAATGATGCTGGAGAAGCGTGAGGTGCTATTGGAATATGACGCGGTGATGGCGTGTCGCTGTTCCGGTGACTGTTTTTACTTCCCAGTATAAGGGATCCAGTGACCAGATGACGCCTGGCTGACGAACGTAAAGAACGCATGGACAAAGACACGCTGCAGTCGGCCTGCGGGCACCGCCCGCTTCGTGAGGGCCTGCCGCTAGCGGGTGGCATTTGGGTCAGGATCTGTCCCATGCAAGAGCCACACTGACACCAACAGAAAGGCAGGCTGGAGGGGTGCGGTCCAGTCTGGACGCAGGTCCCTGGTGTGGCCTGAGGCCTGGGGCCAGGTAAGTACCACGAGAGGATCCCACGGGAGAATCGCACTCCTCAAATAGGACCGTGATGTCTGCGTGGTGCGCGGTGACGCAGAGTAACACTGAATCATAAGGTGCGTTCTCAAGCGAATCTCAAGTTCACGTCAACATAAGCAACCTGAGCGGGGCAGTGTGGCACGGTGACATCCGACAGAACTAGATTTGAGTCTGGGCTCGATCACTCCCTAGCTGTGTGACGCTGGAGGAGTCACTGAACTTTTCTTCATCCGTGAGGGCGAGAGCCGTATTTATCTCGCGGTCGTTCTGCGAGGCCAGGAGACGCCGCGCAGTGTGCCCCGTGCCTGGCATTCTGCAGGCATGCGACGAAAGTGGACCGCCACGGCCGCCAAGCAGGATTCGTGGAGGGAAGGAGTGAGCAGGGAGGGTTCCGTCTTCTCCTCCGCCCCCCTCTCCCCCCAAGTGTGGAACCCAAGGTGGGGATGGAGGGTGAACAGGAAATGCCTGAACCAGAGACCCCCACCTGCGCCAGGGCACAGAGCCCAGGGAGGGGCCGGCGGTGTCGACACCAGCACAGACAAACAGCAGAGCAGACGCTGAAGCCTGAAAGCGACTTCTATCCCTTCCTGACCTAACTCTGGTCCAAGGTCTCATCCTTTCCCTGAGCATATCATCTGTACTATGAGCAGCTGACTTTAGCGGGCTTAAGCTGGCCTCGGGTAGGGGGGCAGGGAAGCCCCCAGGATGTCCCCTCATCCGAAGAGGCTTGCTCCCCAAAAGATTAGACAGGGACAATGAGAAACCCCACAGGTTCTGCCAGGAAGACTGACTCGTGAAGGTCGTGAAGGTGGCACAACCACCTAAGGCAGGGGAGGGGCAGGAACTGACTCAGGGGAGGGGGAGCCCTGGAAAGTGGGGAGTTCGATTTGTCTGCGTTATGTTCAGACTGTCCAAGCCGCTGCTTTCCAGGCCGTTAAACCATCTCTGGTCACTCATCTTGCAAAGACAAACCCTGAGGCTGGGCAGCGTCCCTGGAGCACGCAGGGGCCCGCACTCAAGAAGCTCCGATTCTCAGCAGGAGGAAGCATAGGCAGGGGCTTCGCGCAGAGCGGGGGACTCAGCTCGGTCAGTCCAGAGAGCGCCGGTAAATGCGTGAGCGGAACATGACACAGGGAGTGACCCCGAGGGCTTCTCGCAGGACTCTAGGCAAAGGCCGAGGTCTGGCGGGGGCCCCTGTGAGCACAGTGTCTGAGCCGAGGTCAACACGTGCCACCTCTGCTGGCCAGGGAGGAGCATGGCCGCTCTGCCACCACGGCCTCTGAACTGCAAGACGTCAGCTGCGCTCATGACCGAGGCTCAGCCGACGTCCCTTCAGGACCTTATGGGATGAGGCAGAAAAGTCATTTCCAATGTGAACTCTATCAGCTCTATCGTGGCTGGTCCCACAACCCAGGCAGGTATCCTCGGCAGCATCCCCAAAAAAGGCAGTTCCACCAAGCAGTCCCCTCACCGCGGAGCCAGGCTGTGGACACCCCTCTTCCCTCCCAGCTTGGGTTTCGGAGAGGAAGTGGCTTCAGCCCATGCAAGTCAATGTCGCTGACTGATGAGCTGGTTCGTGTAAAGGGATGACTTCCTGGGGAGCACGGTGCAGGTGCCACAAACACGCAGTGGTAATGTCCAGACGGGAGGGGCGCACGCTGGGGACGAGAGCATTTTCTGTACGTACACAACTCTGCAACAGTCAACGCCACAGAAGGTGCTGTGGACCTGCGCGGTTAGTGCGCCCAAAGGTGCCCACTCTTCCGACGTTCACCACCGTTGATAACTTTGTCGCACTCTGAGACTTCATTTAAATGGAGTCTGGCTTCTTTTGCGTGACATTTGTGAGCATCGTGCATGCTGCTGCATGCATCGGCAGTGAGCTCTCTGCTTTGCTGTGTAGTACTCCACTGCGTGAATAAACCGAGAGATTTTTACCCATTCTACTGTTGATAGACACGCGTTACTTCCAGTATGGAACTCAGATGGACAAAACCATTATTTTACAGCTCTGACTCGTATATTCTTGTCTTTTTTAATGTGGAAATTGAGACCTCAAAATTGACTAAACTGTAAGGCTGCAAATTCAGCAATTCTCTGCACGACACCTGCACACTCCCGAGAAGAAAGCAAAAGAAAAGAGACGCGGATGTTTTCCTAAGTTATCCATCTTGTACTTTTTTTCTATTTTTAATTCTGTAGGTGCTTCTGCTTTGGGGAAAGCCCACTTTAAGAGTAGCCATTTTTCCTTTTGCAAGTCCATTTTTTTTTTTTTTCAGCAAAACTTTGAAGCAAAATGTGAGAAACCAATTATTACCCAACTGATTCCTAAAATGAATCTACTTTCTACCAACTTCAACTCTTTTGCTGAGAAAACTGAACATGATGATTCATTCTAGACCCTAAAAACGTGCACACATCTCATCCATAAAAAAATAACGCAGTGGCGGGGAGGGGGTTCTGTGGGCATGACAAGGGGGGACTTTCCTGCCTCCCCCACCAGCCCCCAGCAGAAAGTTTGCCTTAAAGATTAGAGCATGACGACCCATCAACCTCACCCATGAGGAATATCTCTTCATAGCCAAAGGTATGGGGAAACGAGTTTTCATCGGTATTTCTATGTGTAAGCTGAAGACTTGCAATTAAGTAATACAATGGACAAGCAGTTGCTTATTTCAAATAAATTGTATTACTTAATTGTATTACTTAATTGTAATGATTGTAACAGACACAGAAAAACAACCACAGATAATCGAACAACGAAAAGTCGTCTTGCTACTAAGAAGTTCAATTAAAGTCCCCTATTTGGACAGGTGAGGTTTCCTAACCTCCCAAGCAGTTTTTCGTTTTCTTCCTAGAATCACATATCATGTGGATACTGTCCCTGGAGCCATTCTCTCGCCAGCTTACACTGCCGCCTGTGGCTCTGCTGTCCTGCTGGGCATGCATTCATGCTTACCCGTTTTCACTCACGGCCCCTAAAAATGTAGCTGTCCCTTCCGCCAGCACAATTTCAGCACTTCCTGGCAGCTTCATGCACGGTGGCATGTTTAAGAGATGGAAGGCAGGTTTCGACTTTATGGATTAGCGGTGAAGTAAGATTTAAAGAAAGTCCCCAACCACTGGGAGAGTTACTGAGCCCACAGCAGCAACAGGAGTCATGACCCCTCCCGCCTGGCATTAAACATCCCCAAGTCCTACACATCCCCACATCAGTTCCCTTCCAGGCAGAGCAGTGGGATACAGGTGTCCAGGCCTCTAACGCATCACCGAAAATGATAATGAATGGACTCATATCGCTCCAGCCGGCTCACTAGCCAGCTAGAGGAAAAACAGACTAATAATTAGACTTGGGGGATCTGGGTAAAGAAGGGATAAGAAACAGAACCAAGTGGGCAGAGTTTGAACCCGCAGAAAGATTCCCTTCTGGGCCTATTGGGGATGCCCGAAGATTGCAGAGCTGTGTCCCAAAGGATGCTGACAGGTAAGAGGAGAAAGGAAAAAAAATTAGGAATTTTTTTTTTCCCTGAAATATCTGGACACATTATTCCAAGCACCCACATATAGAGAAATAAAGCATTTCATGTAAAGCCATTTATAAAGAAGAGTCATTATACAAAGCACAAGACTAGGCTCAGTTCAGATCACAAACAAAGACTGAGCAACGGCTGGGTCCCGGGGCTGGGTCCCGCGGCTGGTGCCAGGGCGGGGACTCGCGGATGGGCCGGCTGAGGTGTGTGCACCTGCCGCTGTGTCTGAAGAGCTGCGTGAGTGACAGGACCTCTCACCTGTCCTCCCAATTCTTTCCTCAAAGCCGGTCACTGTCCTCGGGTTCACCATTCCTCTGCCCTTTTTCGAAAATATTCAAACTAATGAATGTGGCTTCCTTCAAGTATATCCAAAGAGTATAAACTTCAAGCCACAAGGCTGAGAAAATTTACGAAGTCACAGACCTGTGGCCGGCTGGCTACTTAGTTCCAGGCCCAGGCACGAGGGCCTGTCAAGAACCAGAGAGGCCACAGAGCCAGTTTCTTTAAGCTCGGAAGATCTACTCATTGGTGGATCTGGGCAGTGGAGGGGCGCAAGGGGGGGTAGTTCCTCCTGCATCTTAGATCTCTTCCCCCTCAAGTGAGCTCAACTTTGCCCTGAAACAGAACCAGCGGGAGCCCCGCGACATCTGCAGGTAGGTGGTGTGTGTGTGTGTGTTGGGGTGGGGGGAGTAACGGGGAGGGGTGGCTTAGGAGGAGCAGTGGCGCCGGCTCTGGCCTGTTCCTAAATGCCAGCGGGCAGCAGACCTGGAGGGCACCCCCGTTTTGGTCCTCAGGTCACACATAGCTGGCCACTGACGGGCTGACCCTGAGATGGACTCCGCAGGAAAACGCGCCCTTGACCTCGGCCTCTACGGCAACCTGCAGGTGAGCGGGCAGGCGCCTAAGGCCCCCGCGCTCCTGGATTTCAAAGCTCCACTGGGCTAGGCCGGCTGGCACAAGGGACAGTCATAGCACTGGGTCCCCGGCGACCCCTCCCTAGAGAGAACGCAGGGCCCCCGCCCTCCAGCGGCTCCAGAGGCGGCTCCGGGGTAGACTCAACAAGTTCCCGGCGGCGCAGCGCCGCCTGCAGCCCAGAGACCCCGAGGACGCGC
>NW_006436291.1:3543694-3544455 GCF_000325575.1 Pteropus alecto
GGGCTTCGCCGAGGACTCGGCGGCTCCGGGGGCCAGGACCTGCCGTTTCAGGGGGGCAGCGGACCGGGCGCGCTCGAGCGGGGGTGGGGGTCCAGGTTACGCAACTGCATCTGGCGCGATGGGGTCGCCGAGGGGCGTCCGGCAACTTTGGCGACGGCCAGGGACGAGCGAGGCTGGAGCGAGGCTGCATGGCTGCGATGTCGGGTCCAGACAAACGCCACAGCCTCGTGAGCGCCCGACAGCCCCAGCCAGGCAGCGCGGGAGGGATCCGGGGGCGGCCGTGTTGCCGAACGTTTCGAGGTTTTTAAGTATTTTCCAAACTAAAGCGAACTGGCAAGTACGGCTGATTAACTTCGGGGGCCGGGGAGTGGGGTATATGTCCGAGCCGCGGGGCCCGGCACGGGCCGCGAAGCAGAGGCGCGAGCAGGAGCGAAGGCAGATGCCCACGTGAAATGCCCGTCTCCTTCCGTGGCGCCCGGGCTCGCGCGGGTCAGCACGTTCCCGGGGCTGCGGGCCCGGGTCGGCGCCCGCGGGGCTTCCAGGCGCCTGGCGTCCGGAGTCAGACCGGCACCGGCGTGGGACTCCGACCAATGCTGCAGACCTAGCGAGCCGGCTGGCGGGAGGGAGCAGGGAGCCCGCGGCCGGCCCGGGTCTGGGGCAGCGCCTCAAGCCCAAAGTCAAGAGCGAGAGCCTGCGTCTTGCTGGTTCATGCTCAGGGTTTCCGGCGGTGTCTCCATCGCTCAGATAAAGAGCCCGTCCCT
>NW_006436291.1:3544491-3559514 GCF_000325575.1 Pteropus alecto
TTCTACTGCCCAAAAACATGCCACGGGGTGATGGAGCTAGCGATACGGGGATGCCAGGAGTGCAGGGAGAGGTGCCTCCGGAGTAAACAGGGGAGAAAATGGGTGTGTGGCTCATCCTCAGAGCAGGACTCTGGCCCTGACCCCTCTCCTGCTGCAGGTCTGTGCCTGGGGACCGGAAGCCAGGTCGGGCCCCTGAGCCAGAAGCGTCAGCAGAGCAGTTTAATTTGACCTTGTCTGCTTAGGTGCTTAAATTCTGCGGAAGCACGCTGAGGTGAGCCGGGCAGAGTGGGAAGGAACTTTGGGCTAGCCCTGGCTTGGCCAGGCGCCCACGCGATCATTTCTCAAGCCTTCAGCTCAGACTAGCAGAGGGTGAGGTCAGGGCGCTTGCCGCTTTTCCCCTGCCGCGGCTTTGCTGGAGGGCTACCTTTCCATTTGCCAGTGGGGGACCGTCAAGGTTACAGCGCTGGGGACTTGATTGAAAAATACCACCCAGTCACCTGACCTGGGCCATTCCCAGAGTACTATATGTAGGAACATGCTTCAACCTTATTCAGCTCATGCTACAGACGGAGCAGGAAGTAAGCGGGGGAGGGAGGCGCGGGTCTTCACGGTGCGCGTTGTGCTATTCGCTACACTCATACCCTGTTGAACGGTACTTTTCAAAGCGAAGTTCTTATTTACCTTTGCCATTTTTTTTGCAAGAATGATTAGCAAACGTGCAGAAGCAGCTGAAAGGAAGAATGCAGGTCCTGCCATCTGCATGCCTCACCAGATATTAATGATTTACTATCCATGTTTACTACTTACATTAGATGGCACTGCTACTCACGGTGGTTTTATCAGAAGCGCATTTGGAGAAAAATCGGCTAGCACAGCTATCACTAATTGCATGATTTTGCATAAATTATGTCAGATACAGAGAGATTGAGCTTCACTTCACTAAATTCATCATTTCCTTCAAGATAGAATGATTTGGTTTAATTTCTTTAGCTAAATGAAAGACCTCCACTTAAAGACAGGATGCCCTTGAAAAACAAAGTATGTCTTTAAACTTACTACAGTTGCTACGACTCCATTTTTTACTATTGTGATTAAGACTTTGAGCTTTTACTTAAATCAGGCCCACCATGATCCTATAGAGAAGCCCCACTGCTGGTTAAGAAACAGGCTAATGAGGCAGAGGCTGGAAGGCTCCGTGTCTGTACCAAGAGCTTCCGGAAGCCCCATGTGGGGCCGGACGCTGGCTTACTCTATGCTGGCTTACTCTATGGGGGGTGGGGGGGGCTTCTCTCTTCTGCCACAACTGTTTTCCCCAGGGCAGGATGGGGAATGTTTGTCTTTTGTTTCTCCCTCCGCAGGGAAAAAGAAATTAAGTAAATAGGTAAATACAGACTCATGCATGCAAAGCATCTGTGTACTGGGAAGACTCCCACCCACAGAAAGCAGCAGTCAGAAAATAAAAACGATTCTCGGGACTAACAGTGAATCACAGCAGAGCAGCTGGACAGATGTGTTCGCGTAGCTAGACATTTGTATTCTCTCGCCTGCTCTCACCCATGGCAGGCTCATTTGGACACACAGCTCCCGAACCCTCTAGTATGAGAAGCAGATTACAGGCTGCTTCCCAGGGCATAATAATAAAGAAATAGCAGTGGCACCACGGAGCGGAATTCCTCGGGTGGGCATCGATTCAGGGCGGGCAGTGATGGGGTCACCAGGGGTATTTTATGGCAAAGCTTTGGGCCAGCCCACCAGACAGCTGAGCAGGTCCATGTCAAGGCCGCTGCCTGACCAGTCGGTGGCACCCAAAAGACCACACAAATTATGCATATTTGAGGCAAACCACAATCATCTGGAGAATGCAGTTATTAAGACTCCCCAGACAAAACTGGCTCCGTGAGTGAAACGATTCCTTCATAAACGTGAGGGACCACAGCCCTCCCTCACCGTGGTTCCCCTGGGCCTTCATTCCGCACCCCGGAATTAGCCGACATAATTTCTGAAGAAGATCCTTTTCAGTCCCCTCACATATTTGATTTTAATATTTCATAATGTTATGGAATGACTTTAATATTTTAAAGCAAAATTTAACATGATTGATATTACATGACAATACCTTTATTACCATGAAACTCGCAGACAAACATTTGGATAAGTCTTTATCCAATATTTGAGCTAACCTGTAACGGGAATGTAGTAAAACGCTACACCTTTTAATCAGCTTATATTCAGGAGAGAATAGAGGTTTGGTACCGTGTCGTGAGGACGCTGCCAGGATCCACGTAAACAAGTTGTTTAGATGTCAGCTCATGTTAAACAGTAAGCCCTGCAAAGCATGGGTTCGAACCTTTGGACCAGGTACGATACTGTATCTGTTCCAGAGGTTCTAAGGCGTCGCCAAGCAACAAAGAATCTTGCCTCTCAGATTAAGAAAAACTATAAATCCAGAGACATTGCCCGGTCCCGAATCCAATTCCTGATAGAAACCCGTTCAGGAGGCTCTTCTGCCGTAAGCCACCGGGACGTTTAGTGGGAGCCCGAGTCACGGGTACTGTAGACGTCGTCCACGCCGTAATGAATGAGTCCAGGGACTGTGACGTGGACAAAGATATTGACCCACCGTGGCACACCGCAGATCTCCATGAAAGCAAAGCACTCTAACCTGACAGCTCTGTCTCGCCGAGTGCACGGTCTCACCTCCGACTGGGACCGACAGGAAATTAACCGGAATACAGAAAAGCTGATATTAGGGACGAGAAGGGATCGTATTTCTAAATCCCAGGCCTTTTGGCTCATACAGTATTTCAAAGGGACTTGGGAAGAACCATCTCCAAAGTCATTATTTGTGAATACTGTGCTCTTACAGAGCACTGAACTGATTATTCAGAGTACTGAACACCCACAGACATGCTCTCTCTGCCACGTCATCTTGCTGTTATGAAGTTTGAGCAGAAAAACCAGAGAGGAGACAACATTGGCACAGTGTAGGTCCGCCTGAGACATGCCGCTAGAGCCATAGCAGGGGTGAAGAAACTTAAAAAAAAATAAAGCTTAACAGCAGGGAAAATGCTGGCCAAAGTTTATATTGCAGTTATTACGGAAAATTCCAATGCGATCCTTAATAATCCAGCCTTGGGCATAAAATGAAATGCAGTAAACTACAGCATATGAGAGACACGAGGAGGCTGGAGGCCGAAAGTGCTACAAGCAGCCTGGGAATAGAAGTTGCTCCTCCCTCCTCCAGACGCCGGAGGGAAAGGGAAGTGGCGGGCAGGGGGGCCTGGGGGCCTCGTTTCAGCTGCTCAGTGGAGGACGCGCCATGGAGGTCCACCGTATGCCCTGCCCACTTTAATGACACTGACTGGTCTTTGGGTTTCTGGGTCGTTTCACCGGTGACGTGGGTCCCTCCGCACTGCTTGTTTCCTGGGAAGCATCCTGTGTTTGTCACTTGCTCATTGCTTTATCTTTTCCATATGTCCTTAGTGGTTAGACTCTAAACACCTCATCGTATCCGCATTTTGCTTCGTGAGATCTGCTTGTTTTTGCAGTGAGCAATTTTAGCATCCTTGGAAGTGCGGTGGACTCTGAAACGCGCCCAGGGAAGGTGGACTGTTCCGCAGATGGCTCCGTCCAGACGGGGCTCTGCCGTCTGCGGACGCGCACCGCGCAGCAGCAGCAGAGGCCGCGGCCGAGCCTGAGGGGCAGCAGGACAAAGCGAGGTCTTCAGGAAGCTCCGAGTCTAGAAGGGAGGGAGGCGGCAGGAGGGAGACTCAGGACAGGACAAAGGGCGTGCTTGGGAGGCTCCCAGGAAGAGGCAACGCTCTGGCCGAGACGAGGGCTGAGATGAGGCGCCCAAGCCCAGCACGCTCAAATCCTGGGGCGTGAGCCCGGCGGTCAGATGCACAGAGCAGAAGACGTCGGAGACAGTGAGAAGTGACACGGGGCGAGGCTTAGGTGTGGGCGCTGGAGCGCAGAAGCCGCTCGGAGCCAGGCATCGAGGAGCCATCGGCAGGGCGGGAAGGGTCTCCGTGCCCTGGCGGTGCGTAACCACTGAATGTGTGAACAATAACACACGTTTCCAGAAGGTTAAGTCTCGATAGCTAGAGATCAGTCAGAGAAGAGGAACTGGACACCAGGCGACAGCGTGACAAGGGGAATTACCTGGCACCAAGCCAGGGAGACTGGTGGCACTGGGACAGCTGAGAGAGAGACATCCTGGGTGGCCGATCTTTGTCACATGGCAACGTGAAGAGGGGACGAGAGGGGACGCCCCAGGCAGACAGAGTGGTGGCGGGTGACGTGAAAAGCGGCGCAGTCGGGGCGCCAGGGGGTCCGGGGGAGAGACGGTTGCTACTAGAAATCCGAGTTTGAGTTTTTAAGTGGAAATATCACTTTTAAAACGAGTTTTTCATCATCTCTAACTTATAGCACTTCCATGAGAAATATTTTCAAAGAGGAGGAAAAATGGTCCAAGGGATTCACAACACAAAGGAGTTATTGAAGGACTAAGGATCGTCCTATCCAATAACAGGTTCCTAATAAACATTTAATGAGGCTATTAACGATACACCTAGACGATGATTTTGCTCGAACGTCAGGGCATGCGGACTGGACGACAGTTTTTCTCTTCCACTTCAAGTTGTATTTTTTCCCTAGTAGCAATCAAAAGGAAATCCAGTGAGAAGGTGGCAGAAAGGGAGGCGGCTTAGAGATGGACGATCCTTCCATCCGGCCACTCAGCGTTTAGAAATAAAAAGGTATCAAAGATTTCTACCAGCAAACTCAGCCTCAGAGTTTCCTTTGGTAAAAATTCACTTGGGTAGAAGTTGCATGTTTAAAGAAGGAATGTGTTTGCGTTTACTGACCTAGCATTAATTAGATAAAAGAAACACACGAGGATAAGTGAGAAACTCGATCTGAACTCAGATGGATGAAATGTTCTCGTACCCCAAACGCTGACATCTTGGTCCACAAGAGTTTTCACTAGAGCTTTACGAAAACACTGCCGCGTTCACGGGGTCGGCTCAAGACAACCGGGAGACGTCGGTCTCTCAGCCCTGCCCTCCCATCTCGATCAGACCTCGAGCCACTGATCTCTGTGCCGGCCCCATCACTTTATCATCTCTCCTTCTTCTTTTCAATCGATACCAGAGTGGTCGATAAAGACGTGCTTTCTTTTTCCCTTGTTGGAATCATGTGACGCGAGCGACTGGCTTCGCGCTGACCATGCGCACGAGGCTTGCGCTGCTCGGAGAAGTCTGACCAGGAGCAAGTCCCAAGAAAAGCTGATACCACATGCAAGTGCAGAGTGTGACATTAAAGAAATGCTAAAAAAAGATAAGTGTCTCACTTTTACACCATATTTTTCATTTGACTTCTCGGGCCAGTGAAGAGCCCCGCAATAGCGGCTTCTCCCAATTATCTGCTGCGTGTGTTCGTTTTAATAGTCATTAGCTCAGTGGCTTCACAGAAGTAGTTTCCACCTTGTGCAGTCTGCCTTGTTCTTGCTTTGTCTGTCCCCCCATACAGTTTTAATTCTCCTCTAAGTATCTCTACGTATTGTGTTTATCAGATCTGGTAGTGTGGCAAAAATCCCGAGTTAGGCAGGATGATGGAGTTTAGCGTATGGTTGGAAGGCCGCATGGATCTGTGAAAGCATCACTGAGTCTTAGCGGATGGGAGAGCTCAGGACAGGCGCCCTGGGGTGGGGTCAGCGGCTGAGAGAATGGGCAGTAACCCAGGGCTCCCGGCTCTCAATTCATTCCCAGTGGCGGCTTAAATTCTCTATCGGAGCATCACTGCTAGCTCTAGCCCTACAGGGTCAGTGAAAATGACCACCGACGTGCCCAGCTTTAAGTAAAATAAAAACCTAGGACAACTTTTTAATCAGCCACTCAAGGCTGAAACCTTCCGGATAATCCTCGAACGTGTTCCTCTCAGGTGGCATATCCAGGGCCGTCCACAGGCGTGACACGTTCCTAAGTGTGTGCTCCCTGTCATCCTCCACGTCAGCGCCAGCGGCAGCACCGCCAGGACCGTGTCCGGAGGGCTCCGTAAGCACTGACCTCCTGAGCGCCCGTCAGAGGCCGGAGACGTGAGCGCAGTGTCCGAGTGACGCTGGCCGCCTCTGCACTCCCAGTTCTGCCGATCGCGACCCGTCTGGCTCCCCCGCCAGTGCCTCGGTCTCCCCGGCTTTCTCAGAACGGTAACCCCTCCTTCGGAGGGTGTCCGGGGAACGTGATGCTGGAACACACGTGCAGTGCAGGCACGAGCGGTGTCCACCTTTGTGATCGCCTTTCCCCTCCCAGTGTCTGTGACTTGATTGGATGTGGAACGAATTCTTGGGGGGTTTAGGGGGGGCCCGGAACGCGAAATCAGGCAGTCGGTTTCTAAACCCCAGTTCTTCAGACACTGCATAGCCAGGAATTACCACGTCAAGAAAAGGCTGCAGAACATGAGGATGCTGGACGGATGACCTGGAGCGCCCCTCACCCGTTTCTAACGCCCTCCATGTAAGATCCCAAAGGAAATCATTCACTGAGAGACGGGCGCTTACGCGTGATCTCACGCCCCAGATCCATGGTGGAGAAGAGCTGCCCCCAGCCACGGAATTCCTAGGAAGAGACGGAACTCGAGACATCCTGCATCCCTCAGCAGAAGCATCACGAGAACAAAGGTGCCTATGCCTATTATGGAACTGCAGGTGACAGTGTGCTTGTAAATTGCCATTTGACAACCAATCCGCATTGCAGAACACCTGTATTTTAAAGCATGACGACGACTGCTCACTAGCTGTCCACCCCCCTGCGGAAGGGGACTCCGCCTCTACTGCTGATACACACGTGGGGCCGAGCGAGGCCGTGGGAGAGGCACCCTACTGCCTGGGACCTGGCCTCCGTTGCTGATGTCCCCAACACCTGGCTGAGACCCAGGTTCATTCCAGAGAAACTGGAAGGGGCCGTCGTTCAGTCATCCCTTCATTCAGTAAACATTTGTGGGCACCTTCCGTGTGGCCCCTGTTGCTCTAAGCTTTGGGGATACAGCAGAAAATAGGGGAGAATAGGGGTGGGGAAGAAAATAAACAAAACGAAACGCGCAGACCACGGTTCTCCCACGTGATCTCTGCCCTGTCTCCACCCCCCGGAAATCCTCACTGACCTGGACGGGGTGGGGACCGACGAGCTTTATCTAGGGAGCCAGCTCAGGGACCGAGCCCTGGAGGAGGCTGTGTGTTTGCTTCCTGCCTGTGGGAGCACAGCCTCCCTCCCGGTTCTCATCTCGTACGTGTCTAAAAACGCTTTCTTAAAAAACAAAGAAACAGACAAAAAAAAATTTGTAAAAGGGCTCCACTTTCTCAACAACTATGCTCTCTCCTCCAAAGCTTCAAGGAGGCCAGACTACAAAGGGGTCATCTGAGGTTCTGGAAAGACTTGTGCTTTCCTTTAAAAGCGTATTTTTAGCATCGTGCTGTGCTCGGAGCGCTTTCATCAACAGCACTGCTTACTCACGACGATGCTGACTTCTCTCCGTGAACCTACACGGGCTCATCCTGCCGCTCCCCCTTTCCCTTATCCACAGTCCCTGCGACATGAGAGGGCGTCAGTTCCAAGGAGGTGCTAGACAGACTGAAAGACAGGACATAAGCACGCAAACGTAAAATACGAGCATTCGTTAAAAGTAGCACCAGTGCCTCGCGCGACACGAAGCTGCATGGTGTCCTCGCCCTGAGTTCTGCTTTCTTTGTCCCAGGACGAACCGTCAGGTTCCACTCTGGATGAGGGGGACAAGGGGCTGTGCTAACTGCCCCCTGACTTGACAAGGCGATACTCGTGGCTCCATCCATCAAAAGATGAGCCTCTGCCCCAGTCCACAGCGAGCTGGGTGGGCGTGGCTTCCCTGAGTGCCGCCCCTTCCTCTCCCGTGTGTGTCCAGCTGTCGTGTGTGTCCGTCTGTCGTCTGTCAGTGTGGGTCTCACCCTCGTGGCCCCCTCACTGTCTCTTGAGTACCCCATTTCCCTTCTTCCGCTTCCCATTCATCTTAACAGACACGCAACAGTGTAGAATTATATTTTTCAGTACTGGTCTGATTTATTGAATACAATTTTAGACTTTGTGTTCTCAATTCAAAGTAAGGAAAAAAACGGAAGTTATTTCTTTCGAAACCTTTGTGCCAAAACACAGTCCCCGCTGTGAAGCAACCTCTCAGGTGCAGCCTGAGCCCTCGATGGATTTTTCCCAGAAGGTCAGTGCCACCTCCCGACAGCAAACACCGGAGTCCGACCAGAAGGCTGAGGGCAGCCAAGATTCCACACTCTGAAATGTTTGTGGTATTCCAAGCTATTGAGGTTTCTGAATTAATTCTTAATTTGTTTTGCCACAACTATATCCCACGCCCAAGAAGAAAGCTGGATGACTCAGGAGCACACCCAGTGGGACGCACCAGCAATCCACATGCACCGCAACAGACACGCAGCCAGGGCCCCGACGTACTTCACAGTAGGTACAGATACACGGTACTTCTGTATCGTCGGCTAATTTTTGTGAGTGTGTGGGTCATCGCCTCATCAGCACTCAAAAACAAACAAACAAAAAAGGTAACATAGTAGAACAAGCAAACTCAAGAGAGTCACACCAGGGTTCAGAAGAGAAAAACCTCAGGATGTGGTTTTACTTAAGGTAATGAAACTATCCTTTCCACCCACCTAGTTCCTTCCTGCCCAGGTTTCGGAATACGGCTATGTTGCACCTGATGTGCGGATCCAGGTAATGCAGAAAGAGCCAGTAATGTCGCACACCCATCGGAAGCCTTCCTAAGCTGCCACGTGTTATGGCCCCAGCTGTGAGGATGCTGTGATGTATACCATATTCTTCAACTAATTAGCAAGTATGGAAGGCTGATTTGAGTTCAGCAGAGAGAGGGGATGCTCAGAGGGACCGAGTCTACAAACACTGTATTTGAGTTAGGAGAGAAAACAGACACATCACAGAGAAGTGGCTCGGGCTTCAGGCCGCTCGTACGTGTCTCCCGGGGAAGGCGGCCCTGACTCCCCAAGGAGCACATCTGGCACTTTCCTTCTCTTACCCCCATGAGGTCCCGCCCAGTGGGCTGGGGTTATCCGTAAACACGTGTCTTTCTCGTGCTGACCTACACATTCCAAGGACGGTGCCTCGTTTTCCTGGGTGCCCAGGACCTGGTTTGGTGCCTGGGTCACTCGAGACACGCGGGTGCTATTCACTGACTCGGTGGCAGCAGTGACGAGGACAGGAGCAGCTAGGAAACGCGAGACTAGAACGGAACCATCACGAGGAAGCCCTCCGTGGTGGAGGACGGCAGGGTCACCGTCGTGGAATGTGAACCACCGGACGCTCAGCCTCGCGTAGGCACTGGCCATGGGGCACTCATGGTGCACCCGAGAGACAGTGTGGGGACGGACTTCCTGCGGCAGAGACAGGCGTCTCTGCAGAGATCTAGAGAGAAACAGGGTGGGAAGGGTTATAGAAGACCTTAAAAAAAAAAAAAAAAAGACTTGCTTTTTGGAAGGGCTTCTAGATTGGGACTCTCATAGGCACCTGCAGAGAGGTGAGATGTAGGCACCGGAAGCTGGACTAGCAGGACCTATAGGGCGAGGAGGGAGGGTGGCGTGGAGAGCTGAGGGCAGGGGACATAAGAACGCCAAGGTCATGGTGGGAACAGTGTGAACGGAAGGGAAGAAATCAGTGAAGCAACGGGAAGGACAAACAACCACCAGTGGAATTCGGTGGTGAATGGATGTGGGGGATTAAACCAGGGGACGAGTCAGGCACAGTGCAGCCGGCACCTGTGAGGGCACCCTCAGAATGAAGGGACCGAGCCCACGCAACCCGGAGTCGGGGCGCCGCCCGCCTGACCCCTGCAAGCCGAGTTCGATCCTGCGTTTAGTACTGGGCGCTTGTGCTCCATGCTTGGCCAAGGTGAGCACAGCGGCTCCGTTTCTGGGTGGTTTATGGACCACCCCAGGGCCTCAGGCCTTTGCTCTGTGCCAGACCTCCTCCCGGGAAAGGCCACCGAGTCCCCCAGGCTGCCAGGGCCGCTGCTGGGAGCTCCCCGTACGGGAAGCAAACCTTTAAAGACGTTAGAACAGAACTGGAGGGTGGAGGTCATTTTTTCGCCTCAGGTAGCTACTTATCATTATGCATGGAGAGGACAGACTTCACGACAGCCAGAAAGACGCCAGCAGAATAGAAAACACCAGGATGAATGAGCGGTAGAAATTATTTTGTGGAATAAAATGTGGCAGCTGTTTGGGTGTCATAGTTGGAAGTGGGCGACATACAGACAGACACCTTCGTTTCCTCTTTTCCTTTTCCTTCCCCTTAATGATGACATCTGGGGCCTGAACGAGAGATCCGCCCCCTACACGCACCTGCAGTGAGTAGCTATCGGCTGCGACTAGGGACGTTCCCTCGGCCTCCACGTGCCGTGTGCTTAGCCGTACGCACCCTCTGCCTGGCCTTAGTTTCGTCTAGACCGAAACCCTCTCTCTTCGGGGTGATGATCTGTGTCTGAGGTCCCCCTCGCTGTCCATCAGATGCGATGGGAGGAAAGTGGAGGCCGCCCTACTTTATGTGATGGCTCTTAATCCACGTCCTGCTGGCCCATGCAGGCTAAACCACTCCTTATTCCTGTTTAGCCCAAGAACCATGTAAGCCGAGAATTCAAGCCCAGACGCTTCCCACACCTGGCCCTGGCTGCCTGGTGCGTGCAATGACCTCACACGCCAGCTCTGTCGATGGCCTCGTGTCAGATCTGTGTACCTGGGCCACTGGGGCAGTTGCTTCTCTGTGGTTGGTCGTGTGCTTCTCAATAGACGCCAATTATGACAAATGCTCGTTTCTCCCTCTTTCTCAGCTTGCTACCTCTGCCGTAAACCTTAGATCTTGCAAAGTCTACAGTTTAGCTAGACCGAGCAAAAAGGGGACACACTGCAAGGAAAACGACAAGGGGGTTCTGCTTCGAGGGTAACACGTGGGCGCTCACATGGTGTTGCTGGAAAGACAAGACCGACCTTCGCTTCTCACTGATTGCGGCTGTAACAAACAGGTCCCTCCCGCCGGAAGTCCCGCCTCGGGCGTTCCAGTGTGGAACCCCGAGATGCAGCCGGGGGAGGCGGCCGGGGGAGCATGCTCCTTGGACGGACCTATTGCTTGGAAAAACCAATGTTCTACTTTTAGCTTCAGATATATCGTAAGTCAAAACGTGCCATTTAGTTAAAAATATATATATATTTGGATTCATCGTAGTGCATCAAAAAGGCAAAACACTCCCAGAGCCGATTCCAGTCCCTACATTTCACGGAAGTGAGACTCCCACTAAGCCTTGGGCGGGGAGGCCACCTGTCCTGCAGCCGACCCACTCCGTCCTCCTGGGCCCCAGCGAGCAGCTGACTCTTAACTACCTGGAACCACCCAGGAAACGGAGCAGGTGGGACATTTGCTATAATCAGAGCACTCATGAGCGATGCTCAAACCTGGAGCCCTCTGTCTCGCATCTTCTGCAACGGTCAGGCCAGTGGGGGAGGGGACAGGAAGAAAACGAGTTCCCTTTGTGAATCTCATGTATGATTTTGTTGAGTTGTCAGAACCAGCTTTAGTGAGCTGTCTGGACATTGTTAGTTAGCAAAGCTCACTGCTGCAGTTAAAATAATTTTACCTGATCTAACATCTCACTTGGAAGAGACTTTAGTTTCCAGTTGAATTTCACCAAGATAATAAAGTTTGGCTAATTCCTGCCTGCTAATTTAGATTCCACTTGGACAGAAAATGAGCAAAGGCTGACATCAGTCTAAGCTGAAAATTGAAGAAGTAAACAGTGAAACCCAAACGAAGAGAGGAGTGTGGTCCTTTCTGCTCCCCCTGAACCCTCACACCAGACCCCAGGCGTCCGCACGTACGGTGGACGGTGCGTTTCTGCCCCCGCATTAGAAGCAGGCCGAGCGGGGCTCGTGTGGCAGCGCTGATTTACATCACGTGGCTGAAGCAGCCGACTCTAGGTTTTCTGTTGGTTAAAGCGCGTTTTCTGAAATCGCAGGTACGAACAAGCTAGGGCCTGAGCTAGGATGGTTGTCCTGCCTCAGAACCTGTCTTCCAACTCCACGAGGGCCCCTCACCCTGCCTCCCATCAGCTCACGACAGAGGACCCCCTACAAGGGTCCCTAAAACGGAGGACAGGACTCTGCCTGTCCATCCCATGGGCTGCAGCACTGAGGTGGTGGCCTCGTCCCTAAACACTGCATCTCAGGGTGGCCTTCGTTTCTGTCCTCTTGACTGATGACCTCTGAAGAAGAGAACAGGTGCCTGGGAAGATATGATTTCGGTGCATTAAAGAAAATGGAACAGGATAATGCCTCTCACCCAGACACGGTCCAAAGTCCACAGGCAGCCAGCTTTGCCCTGAGGGCAGGAGGGTCTCCAGCCTGGAAGGATCGGCTGCATCTATGAAACAGGCCAGGCCTCGAGTTCACTGTCCGGGCCAGGAAGAGCTCGTGAGTGGGCGAGGCTCGCCGTGCTTCCTTTCCCTCCGGGAAGGCACGTGTTAAGGACACTCGGGTTCCTGCACCCCCGCTCCAAGTGGCCTGACGTGCAGGCATCCCCTCAGCATGTGGAATTAAACGCTGACCCAATTAATCTTGAATCCCAGCCAGCATCTTTGACTCCCAGGTGTCCGGCAGCAGGAAAGCCACACGAAAAACCAGTGACATCAAACAAACGGTCCCTCTGCAGACACGTCGGACTGCTCGTCTGCCATGCCCACTGCCGGATGGACGCAGGCCGGTGTCGGCCGGGCCGCCTGACTCACCAGCCCCCACCGCATCCTGCCACGGATATCACAGTGCAGGGCCCACCCCAAAACCCCTCAGTCGGCGCAGACAGGTCAAGTAGGGAGCGAGCCCAGTACAGTTCTCCCTCGTCAGCTGCAGACACCCCAGTTTCCCTGGGACTAGAAATGCAGATTATAGGTCAAATCCATTTGATTCCTAATTAAAACAGATGGCGAATCCCATCCCAACAGTGAATTTGCTCGCATGTTGATATTTCCTCCACTGTACACTCAGCCCCTCCAAACGCATCTGTCTGCACGTGCACGTGCAGACGTGTGAACCTCATGCACACGTCCACACACAGACGCAGTTCATTTCTTTCTTTAACCAAGGCTTCCTCAAAACAATCAACGATGACCTTTGCAAGACTATTTTTACCCAAATCTAATCATCTCTGGGTTTTTCTCATTCTGACGCGACTGTTTAAATACCTTCCTGATCTATCATTCCCGCTAAGGTGTGCGCTGACTTTGCCCTGAGGTCTCGTAATTGGCAAACAATATAAGGACATCGCAACTTCCTCCACAAAAATCGGGAAACACAGAAAAATAACTTTTCTGGAGTGCACGATCTCGACACCACCTGGGGACTATTTCCGTTCCTTGTCTTCCAGGACGATTTGGAGGCTGTGGTCTCTTCACTGGACAGCGTTTCAGGCGGGCTTTCCTGTGACGCTAAGTAATCTTTGCATGTGCCATGTGAATGGCCGCGCCCGGTGACCGCACACCACAGGCCACGAACCCTCTACCCCTTTACGTGTAGTCAGGCATTTGGTTGCTTCTACTTTTCCCGCCCTTAAGCTGGAACGAATGTGTTTTAACTATTGATTTAAAGCCGCACGCAGAGATGGCTCCATCACTAAAAGTACAGGGTTTCTATATTTACAGCTCGCATTTGATTATGAAATGTAATTTGAGGGTAATTAAGATATTTATATTCCAAGCAGCTCCACGTCACCGAGCACTCCCGAGCCACAGGCACAGCCGCGACTTGCCATTTTCACCTCGGGACGGCACAGTCCAGTAAATTCTACAACACCGTTTCCTTATGAAAAATAAAGGTCACGAACTCCTGCCGCTTCAGAGCCAAGAGATTAGCGGCGGGAACCCAAGCCCACGGTTCTCTGGCGGGGGGGTGCGGCCAAGGCCAGCCGCGGCTAGACATGCCACGTTGGTCCCTGGCGTAGTCCCCAGCTCAGAGCGGCCCTCACTGACTAACCGTGCCCCAGGCCAGGTGCTCCTGGGACCCACCTGGACAGCCCCCCATAACCTGCACCCAGATGCTTTGGAGCCACAGCCCAGGGGAACTGATGAGTTCCAGCCGTTTGTCACAGGTCACTCTGGCTTACAGATTTCCCTGGGTGGGGCAGGGGCTTAGTGCATGGAGTTTAAAAGGAATACGTGCGGCCCGCTCGTTGTGACTCTGAGCAAGTATGGCCCGCTAGTTGTGAGAGTCAGCAAGGTATGGGAAAGATCTTGTTCCTCGGCCTCCGATGTGCAGCGCGTGGACAAGGCCAGGGCCTCCCCCATGGGGCGAGCTGCGGGTCCAGGAGGAAGTGGGAGCAGGCGTGTGGGGGGCGTGGCATGCGGCCAGGCACGGGGCCCGGGGAACCGAATACTGGCGTCACACCGGGCCACGCGGACATCCGTGTGCCGAACGACTGCATGAAGGAATGAAGCCCCAACGAGGATGCTAGAAGGTTCTACTCGTCTCGTGGACTCTGCTGCAGAATGCCCAGTTTTCTTTCACGTCAAAATCATTTTCTTAAGCTTGGGCCGGCTTAAGATGAAAGTAATTTCTAATGTCCAGAACTTCCATTACACAGCTTTAGAAAAATGTCACCCAGCCATCAAGAGGAATTCAACCTCATCTGATGCCAGAATGAGTCAAATACAAAATCTCTGGGTATCTTCCCTCTCAGTGCAGTAAGAACAACTCAATTACCATGACTTAAAAAAGGTTTGGCAACAACCGACTGAGCTGATAAAAATTCCTATTTATTACCATCATATTTGCTAACAAGGAAATGATTTTTATGTACTTAGCAGCTCTCTATAAAACAGAGAAGAGTATAGGAATTTCTTTTTTCATTCTTAGTATTTTGCCACTGGCAATTAATTTTTCTGTTTTGTTTTATTAGTTTGACGGTTGGGTCCAAGACTCAGAA
>NW_006436291.1:3559533-3612718 GCF_000325575.1 Pteropus alecto
CGCAGTTCCTGGCACATCGTGATGATGGATAGCATGGTAGGACAAACTTATTCAGACCCACATTTTTCCGCAGTGGCAGGGAAAAGGCTGAAAAATTACTAGTAAATTGCTTTTTGTAAAAATGCTCTCCCTTTCAAATTTCCCCTAGTATGAAGGTCTTCTGCAGAACGACGGCGCAGAACATTCTCACACACCTGGGCCACAAGGGCAGTTAAAGAATGAATACGAGAAACGAGTGAGGGTTGAGATTTAACTTCCTTATTACGCCCCCGCTGTATGCCGTACTCCCCGCAAGACCAGGTCCTCTGGTGTGCACGCTGTTAGCCTGTGGGGATAAGTGTCTCTAAAAGACAGACATCATCTGTCCTCGGCAGGCCTGGGCTGCCCCATCCACGACCCGGAGTCAGCCCTCCCCCGATGGAGGCAGGACATCAATGATGATGACGGCTCCCGTCTGTGCTTTCCTTGTCCCTGCTCCCCTAAACTGCCCAGTTTTTCGAGTTTCAAACGACGAAGATCTCCAGACAGCCTCCGCAGCTAGTAACGCGCCAAGACCATAGAGGGCTTGTCCTTTGTCTCGTGCGAACAACCCAGATGTGATCAGTTCGGATTAATTCTTTTACAGGAGCACATCCAGATGCCCGGGCGGGGTGTGGACCCGGCGGGCCCCTGACTCCGCACAGAGCTGGGGCTTCTCCAGACGGGAGCTTCGGGGTGGGCACTCCCAGACTGCGCCCGGGAGGGGCGTGCTGCTGCCTGTGCCCGGCCTTTCGCCTCGCTCTCTCCCAGGCCTTATCTTCTGGGTCACACTCTGGCCACCAGGGGTCAAAGGGTCAAGGTCTAAAGCAGTGGTGCTCATCCAGTCGCTCCTCCCAGGCCTTATCTTCTGGGTCACACTCTGGCCACCAGGGGTCAAAGGGTCAAGGTCTAAAGCAGTGGTGCTCATCCAGGGGCACTGTGCCCCAGCGTCATTTGGCAGTGTCTGGGAACACTGCCAGCTGTCACACAGGGTTGAGGGGACTACGTGCATCTAGCAGGTAGAAGCCAGGGTGCTGCTATGTGTCCCACACTGCCCAGAGAGCCCCCATAGGCAAGATCACCAGCCTGAAATGCCAGGACTGGCCGGGCTGAGAAACTAGTTTAGTCTGAAACGAATTCTGCACAGACCGTTGTGATGTCCTCTAACACGACGGCCAGCTCACCGTCATGACACAACATGACACAATAGTCTTCCTGCAACGTGCGGGCGCCACGCCAGCCCGAGACGCAGAGGTCCGTGGGATGGCGCCCCCTACTGCAGGGAGGCCGGCTCACCACACTTGCGCCCGACGGGGCTCTGGGCTTCTCCCTCGCTCCCTCCACTGAAGCAACCACTCCCGTGGTCCTCTGTGAGAACCACGGCTGTGGGCACGTGTCCTGCTTGGACATCGGGGGCGATGAGAACAGGTGGACTTGGGGGGCAGGCAGACTGAGACCCTGCTCCTGCCTGCGTGTCTGACGTGCTCATTCTCGCTGGCCCACGTCGGTGGCTTTGCCTCTCTGGGCACCTTGCTCTGGGCACCATGCCAGGGCCCTGCACCCAACACCAGGTCCTCCCCACCCCACCCCCGATTCCCTCGGGAACACAAGGCGTGAGAAACGTTCACTAACTCGCCAACCACTTACTTCACTATATTTCTCGCTTTAAGTTCACCCTCAAGAAAGTTCTTCCGTGTGCAATAAGCAGCTGTGAATCTGCCTAATAGAGTGAAGGCATTTACCCTACTGGTGTCCCCGTGAGGAGTCACTGGCCACCTGCATCTTTTTAGTTGCATTTAATAATTCAGCCCAAGATGAATTTGCATGATTAACATAAAGCCTCGTGATTTTATTTTCTTTCAGGATTAAAATACTGAAACAAGCACCATTGTTTGTATTTCCAGAGGTTGTGATCCAAACACAAAACTTGATTTCAGAATGAATAACTTCTTTAAAAAAAAAAAAGTACTTTCAAATACCTCTCTCGACAGAATCAAAGAAATGAGTTGCTAACATCGCCTTGGCGGGCACAGGGACACCCGTGTTCTTTCCATGGCTGGTGTTAACCCGTGGGAAGCAAGCCACATCTCAGAGGTTTGTCCTTTGTGGGTTCCGTAAAGCGGTACCGCCCACCGGCCCGTGGCATCCGGAATGGCTAACGCAGATGGGGTTCTCTCAGTTTTTCAACTTAGGGTCTTCCACACTTATCTGATCAGCAGCTAGAATCTCCCAATAAGTCTTTAAGAGAAAACAGCCATTCTCTGGGATTCCAATAATAGATTAATCACGTCATCCTCAAAAAATAGTAAAAACCCAAACCAAATCAGTCGCATTTGGAAAACCATCTGCCCATGAAGCCGAGATGTGTGCGTGAAATGATGATTTGCAAAGCAAAAAGAGGCAGCATCGTTGGGTTTCTTGACGAACATAGTAAAACAGGTTTGTCTAATGGGGAAACATGCATTACTATGAAAAGAAAACGCGTAGATCCCACATGGAAGAGGAGGCAGGCTTTGAGATCTGAGAAGCATTTCGAGCTGTGCCTGCCAGCAATTCTCTGCCTGGCTGATTTTCCTTAACATACAGGCTGACCTCACCTGTTTAAAAGTAATCGGGGGGCAGGGAGCAGTCGTCCGGGCTGGAAGTTTGGGCTGCCCGTGTTTGCATGTGCCTTTCTCCTGCCTGACGCCTGTGCTGTCTCCACGTGCAGGAATCATGGTCAGTAAGGACACCGGCAAATGCGTACTCGCCGCGTCCGAGAGCGAAGTGGAGCCCGCCGCCTGCCTGGCCCTGGAGATGAAATACGCCCTGGACCCCAACCGGCAGATCAAGAAGCGGAACAAGGCCTTGCAGGTGCGGTTCAAGGACATCTGTGAGGCGCAGAACGAGCAGGGGGCCCCACGGCTCCCCGCGGGGCAGGTGGGCGAGAAGCGGGGAGCCAGGCCCGTGTGCTGCAGGGCCGCCTATCGCAAATACATGACGGTGCCCGCGCGGAGGTCCATCCCCAACGTCACCAAGAGCACGGGCGTGCAGACCTCGCCAGATCTTAAAAAGTGTTACCAGACCTTCCCTCTGGACCGCAAAAAAGGGGCTCTCGCGGGCACCCCAGCCGGGGGCGCCTTCGCAAGCCAGGACAATGGCTTTGGGATCGATTCCAAAGAGAAGCGGGAGGAGGCCCCCGCCTGGGCGGCGGGCCGGGCTCGGACCACGGCGGCCTTGGTTTTCCACCACGACGAGCACAGGAACGCGCTGGACTCGCCCGCCGGGGTCAACTGTGCGGAGCCGTGCGGAGACCCCGACGCGCCCCTCCACGGCTCCACCCGGCCTCCCCTCCACGGGCCCGGTCACCGGCTGCCCGGGAAGGCAGCACAGGGCAGGGCGACGCCCGACGCCGAGGAGCCCGCTCCCACAGCCCCCGGCAGGGTGTTTAAAACGGAGGTGGCCGCTGTTTATGCCCCTGCCCCCAGCGCGAAGGCCACTGAGCCTGCCTTGTCGGACTCTGCTGCCGCCAGCCAGTGGTCCCTCTGCCCCGCAGCCGACGAGGAGCACGGCAGGGCCGCCCACCTCAACGGGCTCCAGGAACCCCCGGGGCAGTGCCTGTACCCCGAATGTAGTGACCAGCCCCCGCAGACTCAAGCCCCACGGGGGCGGGAGGACCAGCCTTGCCCGCCGGCGGCCGCCGAGGGTGAAGAATCCCAGCAAATCGTGCCTCACACGGAGGTGGTGGGCCTGAAGGCTCAGCTGCAGGTCATGGAGCACTTGATCAGCTCGAGCCAAGAAACCATCAAAGTGCTTCTGGGCGTCATCCAGGAGCTGGAGAAGGGGGAGGCTCACCGGGAAGGGTAAGTACACTCACGCGTGTCTTAAGGTGCTCGTCACCCCAGGTTCCACCTGCAGCTCCCCCGCCCCCGACACACACACCCAATTCCGCAATGAGGCTAAAGCCAGCATTTCATTAACGGGCTAGAGTCTGAGCACAGGGCGAGCCCCACGGGGCCACAGGTGCTTTGTGAGGCTACACTACTCCACTGCATGCTCGCCTCAGAGATTTGCTTGTTGGTCAGCACTCGTCTGCCTGGCCCGCAATTCAAACCAAATTATACTTGGAATGAACTGATGGCTCTTTCCTTGTTATATGTATCTGCGGACTAAGGGTTTACGATCCTGATGAAGTGTGATACATTTGCCAGTCCAAAATATCTAACCTGCACAGGAAGCTCCTCGCCTCTTAGGAATCATATCATGGAAAAGAAAGAATTCATTGGCATTCTGAAAAGTAGTAAATGCTGACTCATTTGTATGAAATAAGCAGAATAGCATTCAGGTTTGGGACTGCAAACACTTTAGACAGCACACAGTACGATTTTCCTTCTTCACTTGGAGCTCAGAGAGGCAGCGCCCATCCTCCAACGAGCCCCATCGGCTTGTGGGTGGAGAGGGACTGGCCCGTGCGTCCAGGCGGGCTGCAGAGGGAACGCGCCAAGCTGGCAGCCCAACTGTCCGGCACTGTCACGGACTGCTGAACTTTGTTTCCCGTCTTTTGAACTTGAAACTGTGAAACAGCAAATTTCAAAACACATGGCTTAAAAGATAGGACGTGAGTCGTGAGCTCCTTCGTGAGGGAGGCTCGCGCGTGCTCGGCAGTGTGCCGCGCTGACCCGAGGCAGCCAGCCCTGCACTGGTCCCAGGCTCCCGAAACGGTGCCCTCATCCAGATGGCCAGTCCCTCTCCTTCCCGCTCCACCTTGAACCCCTCTGGGTCCCCTCCAGCCCATGTGCGGGAGGTGGCATCTCCGGCGGCGTCCTGTGGTCTTACGCGACTAGCACGGTCCCTGGTGAAGTGAGCTGGCAGCCACCATGCGGGAAGCCAGGAAGTGCAGTCAGGGCAGCGAAGCCACCAAGCACAGTGTCCCCAAAGGGCTGCTGTGCTCCAGGCACACGGTGCTTGCACACCACAAACGGGGAGGCAGCTGCCTCTGCATCCCAAGGCAGCAGGGCAGGCTCCAGCCCTGGCGCCTAGGTAAGGGGCCAGGTGCACGCTGCGCCCTTGGCTTCCGGCTTCCCCGCCCCATTCGTGCACGGAGTCAGTGGTCAACAACCCCACACCTGCTGTTTGCGGTCGCGCGTAGCAAGCAAGCGCAGCGGCTCGCCAGTCGTAGCCTCACGGCAGGTTGATGGCGAGTCACCGCACGGCGCAGAATATGCTTTCAGAAGGCCTTGTCCGCTCCTGGGCTCACATCTCCATTCTCATCCCATCCGAATCATTGACTTCAGTTCGTACACATCCCCCAGCAACACAATGCAGTGGCCCCGAGCCGTCTGTCAATCAGTCAGCCGACCACATCCCCATGGGGACTCAGCAGCCTCGACGGCCTGATCACTGACGCTGGACGTAGCTGCTAGTGACTTCAACCGGACAGCACGACAGAAGGAGCGCGAGACCGACCGCCAGTGGGGAAATCAGATTCCCCGCTGTAAAGCCAAGTGCACGCGCACGTGCCTCCGGGGCCCAAATGAAAGCCTGCAGAGGCCGGACACCCACAGGTCGGGACAGAGGATGACTGTGCTTTCAAGTCAATCTCTAGTTCACGCGTGGCCGGCACAGCCCGGGCTCACGGCAGAAAGGCGGGTCCGTGGCCTGGCGAACCCCGACGCCAGCTCCTGGGAACCTTTCCTCCCCGCTCCCTCCCTGAGCCCTCTGGGCTCACATAGCAATGAAGCGAGTGGTTTCAAACTCCAAGGCCACCTTGAAGGTGACTCCTTTGCCCCATGCTCAGGGTCATTAATCTGGCCAAAGTTCTAATTTCTACCACTCTTTTCTGAGTCAGAATATAGAAGACAGAAGCCTCGGGGGTGGGCAGAGAAGAGGCGAGCGCCTTCTTCAGCGCTTTCCCGGGCGTCTGGGTGCACGGGGGTCGCAGGGAGCGGCTCGCAGGTGTGCGGGCGCGTCTCTGGCAGCCGGCTCCGGGGCTGAGGCACGCAGCACTGGCCGGTTCTCTTGGTGTCACTGCTGCCCCCGGCCCATTCGGTGAGCTCACAAAATCCTCAACATTTAACATGCTGCTCCCCGGGGTGCTGGGCCTGAAGGGCCTGCTCCACGGCTGTCACTTTAGAAGGAGGGATGCTCAGGACTTGTTTTACGCACTCTATCTGAGCTGAGAAATGAGTGTTTGCATTGCATGTCATGGTAGAAGACAGGAAAGCTCACTTTATATCGATCACGTTGTGTAGATATGGTCAAAGTGGAGCAGGATGAAGGATCCCATGACCAAGTCAAAATATCAATGGAATTGTCCTTGGAAAACATTCTAAAGTTTATGATAAGAGCAGGGAAGTTCCTGAAGTCAGGCACAATCACTTTGTCTCCTCGCCCGGCGCCCCGCACGTGGCACAGAGGGGCCCGCTTTGTGTAGTTTTGCCCGCAGTAAGAGCAGGCCCAGGGAGGGCAGGCGTCTTGTGTGCACCGTGGAGCCCGTGATCTTGACTCCAGTGACCACTCCCGCCTCAGATCCACATCACACGGCAGGCTTGGCCCAGGTCTGCTGGGGCCACGGCCTTGCTCTTGTGCACGGCGTTAGGACAGAGCGAGGGAAGGCAAGTCTTTGAACCTGACTTTTGGCTGGGGGCTAAGGTGCGTTTCTTGAGGCACACTGAATGTATAACAGGACTTTTCACTTCGGACTTCGTTTCTGCAGCCTCGGTATCGGATCTTGCAGACGGCACCGCTGGTTTGTCAGGCACGCTCTCTGCAGCAGTCTTAATTCGGTGCGTAGGAATTTCTGTGTCTAGTCTCCACGTTATTCTTCGTGAGACTCTGGGTAATCTCGTTTGCTCATGGAGCTTTCTGAAAGGCCCCAGCAGAGAACGTTTTCAGCTTAGGCAACTTAATCTCGGGGATCTTCAACTTCATCTGCTATCAGATAGGGATGGTAGAGCTTGAAGGTGACGTCTACACAGCTCCTCACAATAACCAACGCAGAGGTCACCAAATACAGGACGCATCCTAATATGAGTTATTTCAGGAGAATGCAATCTGAAAGTAGGTAGGCGTGAGAAAGTATTCAACGTCGTGCCTTTTAGTCCCTTGTAAAACGTTCAGGCAATTCACTAAAATCACTCGTTTGACGCAGTGCAGGCGTGCGTGCCAAGAAACACCCTGCCTCGTTCACGGCTCCCAGTATTATTCTTGTCTCTTCTCAGCAAGTTCATGGTCACACAAGCTCCCAAAATAAGCCACTAATGTCGTCCTTGAAGGCTGCGAACCAGGCAAACAGGGCACTGAGCTTAAAACCCAGTGACTGTAATCGCCGTAATGCTCCAGGGCCGAGGTGGGTCCCTCGGGCTGCAGGCCCGCACCGCTCAGGGCACACTCACGGTGACGTGGCAGCTCGGTGCAGAGACACTTCTCAGACTCTGCACCCACACATGCAGTGTGCTGGTGGGCTGCTGGCCGGTGACGGCCTACTCATACTCTGCTCCTGGGGGCGGAGACCTGGAAGCCATGAGAAGCTTTAATCGAGCACAGGGCAGAACGGGCTGCTGCCCAGAGTGAAGTAGCTTCTTTCACTGGCCAGGCCTCTCCCAGCAGCTGCTGAGTGGCACCTGCAGGCTTGGGCGTGGGAGGAGGAGGGAGGGGTGGCAGAACCCAGGTCACGCCGGGCCCTGAAACGTGACGAACAGGCAGAGCTGAGATCACGAAGCTCGGGGTGGGAGGGGGATGTGTGTGGCTGTACCGAGCCAGGCACAAGTGCGAAAGTCCCCAGTAACCAACCAACGCAAGAAGCCCGGCAGCTCACAGGAAGTGCTGTCAGTCTAGTGACCCTCAGTCCCCTCCCTCCCCCCACGCCCTGGGACCCTGTCCGGCCTCAATGAGAAAGGGCATTGTTCTGTGGCAGGAGGCCCAGGCTTGGCAAGAGAAAGGGAAACGAGGCAGCTCCCCCGCCAAGAGCAGGGACTTTGGGGACAGCACCACCAGTGGCTCTGAGGACGGAGACATGGCAGTAAAGGTCTGAGGGGCAGCGGCAAGACAACATGACCCAGGGTGGACCCCACATTAAACACAGCATTCGCTCGACTGCATTGTCCTTCCAGTCACTAAAAGAGGGGACGGCCACCGAGTGGGCGAGGGACACTGCACACACGTGATCTAGGGCAAGGAGTGAGGGCAGCAGGGTCTGCGTCTGCTGGGACCTCTGTGTCCGTGGCCGACGGGGCGGGCGTCAGCACCCCGTCTCTGCAGAGGGCCAGGCAGTACATAGTTCAGGCTCTGAGTCTGTTAAAATGACGCAGCTCGGCCACCACAGCACGAAAGCGGTCATGGGCGACACGCGTGCCAGTGAGCGTGGCTGTGTTCCCGTGAAACTTTATTCACAAAAACAGGCGGCAGCCAGGTTTAGGCCCCGGCCGCTGTCTGCCGACTTCTGTGCCGTGGAGCTGTAAACAGTGATGGCGCCTACACAAGGGACGGCCGGGACTGAATGAGGGTGCAGCTGAGCCGCAGGTGTGTGACTGCCAGACGGACAGGTGTATCACTCATCCACGCATTCAGAAAGCTCCTACCGAGAGTCTCCTAAGTGGGGGGCACTGTGCCAGACGAGGGGGTGCACGCCAGATAAACTCAGCCCACGTCTGAAGAGTCCACAGGTCACTGTTCCAGCCTACGCTTAATCGTTATATATGACCTTCGGGATTCTGCTTGGGAACTGCATACACACGCGTGTATGTACTGAACACACACCTGTAACTTAGGAGTGTAACACATACATGACAGCATGTCTTCAAAACATGAAAAAGTTCTTAATCTCCCAGCAGCAGTAATAAGAGGCCATCTCGGCATATATTTGTGTGACGTGACTTGCTTTCACCGAGACACCGATGCTAGTAGAAATTAGATATGGGCTTTACCTTGAGTCCCTCTACTGACGACGAATCACTCCGCATCAGGCCCACCTCAGAAGGACCTCTCAGCAGATGTGAACTCTCTCTGCGTTTTCTCTAATTACCCATGCCCAAACAGGGTAAATGCTGTGTCACAATATTGGGGGACACAACCTGTTAAGTCACAGAGGGGACAAGTCAACCTGTTAAGTCACAGAGCAGAGAGAAGCGACGTGGACAGTCATGTGCCGCTGCAGCAGCCAGGGCGTAAACACGGGCGCCCCAAGGGCTCGGCGTGAGACTGACTGTGAGCTCCCCGGGGGCCCCTCCGGGAGCCGAGAGCAAAGCTGGGCAGTTGGGTGATCCCGCCTTAGTATGGCTGGGCACGATGCAAGGGATGCCGGGGTGGCTCCTGCCAAAACTGCCCACTTAACTTGAGGCCAGGGTCTTCCGCCTGGTCAGCCGGAGTGGCCAAGTGCGAAATGGGGAGGTGGGTGGCATCGGCCCCTCACCAGCCTCTGCGGTCCTGCAGCACATCCTCACGGTCTTCTCGGCAAGGCCGGGCGCTGCCTTGCCAGGTGCCCGGCACGAGCGTGCACAAAGCGGGCCACTGCAAGCTGCAGGGCGGGGGGAGCAGACGCGGAAAGAGCCTCAGCCCGCCTCATCCCTGCCACGTGCACGCCTGTCCCTTCCCGCCTGCCCTGCTGGGACGGGAGGAGCACATAGCAGTTCTTTCTAATGTCCTTGACACATCCGTTTCGGCGTCACCCTGCACGTTCGGTGTAACCCAAAACACCGGAAAACATCCCAGCCAGCAGAATGAGGTTCCATCTTCCAGGACGGGGTCGAGGAGGGGGGTGGGGAGAATGAGGGACCGGGGCTCGGCTCAGCCGGCCCTGAGGTGGCAGTGGTGCCGGCCCCTCCCCGCCCAGCCCTGCCCGCGGGGCTATTGGCCTCTCCGGACCTCGGCTTACTAGTCTGTGGATGAGCGAAGTTTACCGGCTCCTGAGCATCTCTCGGGGGTGAAATGAAAATCGGAAGGCAAGGCTCCCCGTCCGCCCGTGCGCCCAGGCAGAGCCACCTCCCTCCAGGCGACGCTGTCGCTGAGAAGCCACCTTCCAAGGGCCGGCTGCAGGGAGGTACCTGCAGGTCCCAAGCTAGGGAGCAAGCCGGAATACCCCTGGAGATGCTTCCTCGCTTCATTATACAGGCTGCTTATTTCGGAGGATCAGGAGAGCTTGGGGGTTACAGAATAGCGCCATCGAGCTTTGTACTCGTTTCCAGAGAAATGTCCAAGGCAAGCTGATTCGGTGTCACAGACAGGGCTGTCGATGAGGACCCAGGAAACACGGGGTCACACCCAGCTCATCCTCGCCTCTCTGAGCTGCATGTTCCCATGGTAAAGAAAACGAGAGAGAATAGGGACCTCGGTGAGCACAGGCTCCTTTCTGCTCTGGAGACGAATTTTCAGAGATGTCTAAGAACATCGTAATTTCATTCACTGCCTTAAAGGACTCATAAACGTTCACGGAGAGGCAGAGGGAGGGCGAAGGCGACTCGACCTCTCTGCAGGTGTCCGTCAGGAACCGCAGTGACCCCCCCGCTCCCTTCTCTTTCCTCCCCTTGCCACGTCTCCCATCCCTTGTCCCTTCCGCCGCCACATATGCCGGAGTTGGCCTCTGTCCCCTTCTCTTCCTTTTTTCCTTGCAACTGATGACTTTTATATATTGGTGATGAAATAGTTTCTCAAGTCCGAGCATAAGTGGTCCCATTTTCTGATTCTGAAATGCAAGCTCACGTTACATTCGCTCCAGCATTTTCTTCCTTCAATGCACAGAGAGCCACGGCAAGTCTTCTCTACAGCTTATACTTATACCACTTTGTAAACGCTGTTTTTAAGTTCTTGAAAAATAAGTCTTTCCATCTTTAATATGAAAAGTGAAGCAAATATGTTTCTAAGAATATAAAGCACATTCCAAATTCTTGCTTTGGGCTTCATGTAGGTATCACACATACTTGAAAATGTAATTTAAATAATCGTCCTGTGCAGAATGTCAAAATAGATTTCAAATACGTCCCCAGCCTTTTAAGTTGGTAGGTGAATAAAAGCCTCGCCACTGAGCCACTTGGCAATTCAGACACCCATTTGCAGATAAAATGAGCAATTCCAGGCATGACATGAACGTTTATGGAATTTATGGATTCGTGTCCCAGAATTGGGATTTATTTTTTAAAAAAGGATAAAATGCAAGTTCTAGTTTTCAAATACTTTTTTAAATCCCATGCAATTTCTGCTAAGCTATACAAAAATTGTGTTACAGCCCCTGCTGGATCTGAGGGACAGTTCCAGTGACATGAGTCTCTGGGCAGAACGCCTACAAAACCATCGATTTTGAGCACCTCCGATATGCCAGCCATTTTGCTTTGTCTTAATTTCATCCTCAAAATAACACTGCCACGGGAATTATCTCCACGGGGAAATTAGAGCTTGGAAGTGCTAAGTAACATCCACCCAAATCGAAAGGCTGGTGAGACATGGCAGAGACAGAATTCACATCTAGACCTGTCAGGCGAGCATCCATTCTCTCCCTTCTCTGGAAATGGGAAAGCTGGTGCTTCTGCAGAGAATTAAAAGGCAGGCACTTTTGTTGCAATTGCAAACCTCTGTCCTTCCTCCTTCTGGAAGGGGCTGAGAGGCTCCTGCACCCAGACCTGGGAAGGTCCCTAAGAATTTACGTTCTGGAGAGAGCAAACTTCCGGTGGTCGAGACAGCAAAGAACACCACTCGGAGAGATTCCAGAAATAGAGCACGATTTTAAGGATTCATAACCAGCAGGAGGAATGTCCTCTCTGTGAGGTAGTTTCAGAAAAATCAAGGCCGTAGGTCTTGAGGTTCAGGGACCCTAGTGCCCACGAGGGCCTGCCCGCCCCGTCTGCAGCACGAGGGGCTCATCCAGTGGCCACCATGTGCCCATCTGACTCTAACTTCTTCAAATGCAACAACAAGTTGAAAGTTTCCCCTGCAATGTAAACACAAGCATGCGTGTATTTCAGATAAGGCCGTATCCGAAAGGGCATTCGCGAGAACTGAGTTCCTAGGTAAAGATGATCTAAAAATGGCCATGTTTTGACTTCCAATGGAGTAAAGTTTTTTCTATCGAGATTTCCTTGGTTACAGCAATAGGCTATCACCCCAGATAAAAGTCTCGTAACTGGACACACGAAATTTTATAAGCGATGACACCAAAACTTAAAGGTGTTTGTTTACGGTCAGCTGTGAGAGCTCTCAAACATTTGTTTAAAAGTCAGGCTTTTGAAACAAAGCACAAAAGCTTCACGAAGAGTTAAGTTCTGACTTAAATTTGTTAACTAAACTGCTCTAAAAAGGAACATCAAAAGCAATGCAAAATCAAAGATAAAAGCCTCTGTGGATATTTACCATGGGAACCAGTGGCGAAGGCACATTAATACTTTCAAATTAAAAGCTCTGTGAGTTAGACCGCAGGTGTGAGAACCAGAGCTGGAGAAACGCGGCACGCGGAAGGACGGTTCGCTTTCAGAGAGAAAACTCGTGTTCCCGTCTTCACTCTCGTTTGGTAGCCAGTGCTACCAAAATTTATTTTCATTAATTTTCAATAAATTACAGCTTAAGCTTTATCTCTCCTCTAGGAAAAAATGAGTCCATCGACTCAGCCTCGGCTCGGCCAGAGAAAGTTGTCTGATTGACAGTGGCCACTCCCGGTGGCCTCTGGGGTGAGCAGCTGGTCACTGTCATCATTTCGCCACTCAGGATCTCCCTGATTTCATGAACGCATAAAAAAAATTATAAGCTTCACCCTGTTGGTGACTATAACCGGGCAGTCCACAAACAGTATCTTACCCAGTGTTTATACATTATTATTTTATGCTACGGAAATATGATTAGAGAACACTAACGGCCTGCCCTAAAACTAGGGTTCGTCTCTGCGTCTGTCTCTGTCCAAAACCGCACGTATTTCCGACAGTAAGAATAATGTCTGTGCGATAATAACATTCTGTTTTCTTCACCGTGCATGGCTCTGTGTCAAGGGAAGCAGGCAGGGAAAGGGGGCAGGGCCGCAGGGAGAGGCACAGACCTCAAGCGACGCCGGAGGGAGGAAGCCGGGGAGGCCAGCTGACTGCGGCATGCTCTCCAGGGCCTGGAGGCCGCAGGGTGAATCTTCACTCTGGGGCTCTGCTCCCTCACTACGCACCACTGCTGTTTCCCTTTAAGTCTCTGTAATGAAAACGAGCACTAAAAGCTTCTCTCAGGGCCAGAGCCGCCCCAGAATTATAGTGTCACTACATGAGGACAGCTGCCAGGCCAGTACGAGTTCATTTGTCAACACTGTCTAAAGGACGCCACCAAGTTCATTATTAACAGGGTGTTTCTCAATGAAGCTCAGGTTTGCTCCTGGGATAAAGAGAGGAGGAAGGGGGCCGGGTGAGGAGCGGAGGAGGCCACTTATTTTCATAACGGGGTGTGGGAAGCAGAAGGGAGTGACGTCCCCCACCCATCTGGGGAACTGATGGGATCATGGCAATACCTTCAGACAGAGGGTCCTGGCTGATCTGGCTGGCATCATGGCAAAACTGACTGTCCTGCTTTCCACAGGGCGCGCAGATACCCCGGCAGGATATCACACAGATTCTTCATTCATTCACTCATTCTTCATTCATTCATTTGCTCATTTGTTATGTAAAAAAAAATTTTTCTCGAGTAACCGTTACACACTTCAGGCCCTGATGTGGGCCCTGAATATTCATCGGGGAACGGAGAAAAATCTCTGTCCTCAGCGTGCTGACATTTTAGTGAGCGACGCAGACATAAAGCAAAATAATAACTAAAGTTAATGGCGTGTTCCAGGGTGATGCGTGTCGTGAAGTTAAGCAGGAAAGGGAGCCAGGGCGCCGAGTTCCTCCGAGCCATGAGGGGAGCAGGCGCGTGACGCAGGCAGCAAGCCCCGCTTGGGGCGAGCACGGACTCGGCGCTGGGATCGGGGCGATGGATCAAGACGCGTTCACGGCCACCCACCGAGACGCACTCGGTCACACGAGAGTAGGACACCTAATCGCTTCATCAATACCTACTTGGAACGGCCTGTAAGAGCCACGAGCAGGGCACTGCGGATTTGCCAGAGGACGTGTGAGCTGCCCGGGAGGGGACAGGACACCTGGGCCGGGCGTGAGGACGCTGGTTCGGGCACACACAGCCCCACCGAGACAGAGCTGCTTTTCCACGCCGCACAGCTCCACCCCCCTAAAATACAAAACAAGCCTTTCCTCTTGGAAACGTATGTTTTCTAAGTCGTCAGTGTCTTGCGGGCAAAGTCTACGCTGGAGTCACCCAACAACTAACTGCCCCCAGCGAGAGCCGCACACAGAGCCGACTGTGGACACGAAGCCCAGCGAGAGCCACTGAGCGGGTCCAGGTGATGTGCAGCACAGTGCTCTGAGGTCTGTAATCAGAGCGCTAAGTAGAAATGCACAGGATTGCTGAAGACGACCCTCGTGTGTTCAGTAAGGTCACCGGGACTTGCTGGTCAGGCTCGTCTCTCAAGGGCCAACATCTCACTTCTTGGCTCTGGGAGACTGGCACGTACTATTTTGAGAATTTCACCCTCTGGGTAGGACAAATAAGAAGAATGACCCGCCTTAACCTGCGAAAGGACTGTGCTCTAAAACATCATTCCGAAGTAATTTGTTTGGACATCTTCCAGTAAGCCCAGATGAGACATGGTGTTGGGTTCCCAGGCCAGCCCTCGTTTGGGTTCCCAAGGTAACCCTCAATTTTTTTTCAGCCATGGGACTCTAAAAATAGAGTGTCCCTTATTGGAGTCACCCAGGACGCCCATTTCATGCGAGGGACGTCTGGAACACACACATTCACATTCGGGGCGGAAACGAGGAGGCATGTGATGGACTTCGGTCTCAGGGAGAGCCCTCTCCCCGAAAAGAAGTCCTCGGTAAGTGGAGGAAACCACCAGTAATTGGAGTGGCCTTACTACTGCCTGACCTGACGTCCACAGGCAGAAGATGAAGACAAGAGAGAAACCAGGGCCGTATAATAAATGCTCACTGGTTAAAATTCCCTAAACACAAAAAAAGAATTCAGTGATTCGAATGCAGGCGTTGCTCCGTTACATTCAAGGTGCTGAGCAGACAGCGTGGAAGGGAGTCTTTTTAAAGTTTTATGTCAAGGAAGCTGTGAAATTCCACTGGAACGGAGGTCAAACCAGCCCTCGTAGATCTACTGACACGAAGTTACCTTTCCAATTAATTTTATTTTCCATTTGCTCTTTGATTCATCATCCCATGCATCCACAAACCGCTACCGCCACCTCTCCTGTGACCGGCACACCAGACATCGGCCGGGCAAACAAAGAAAAACACGAAGCACGCCACGACAATGCCGAATGACGAGTGTGCTGGCCGAGGAAGCTACGGAGAGCTGGCCAGAGGGCCCCGCGGGGCGGCTCGCGGGGCTGTCCCTGCACCATACTGAGACGCTTCAAAACAACCCGTTTAGACATCCCTAAGGCGGGGGAAGTTAGGGGTGCCGCAGACACTGGGGGCTGCTGATACTTTGTGTTCCTCAAAACACAGCTTCAGTTAAAACAAATGAATTGTTCTGTCTGCCCAGGGACCCCAGGGCACGAATGAACACGGGATTCACCAGCCTAAGATCGCGAGTCAGCCACTGGCTAAAAGACAGCTCCTGTCGGCTTCTGGGAAGAGAGAGCCAGTCACACTGTCGCCAGCCAGTGAAAGCCGGCGCTTCCTTTTACTGCCCAGTCAACGACCTTGGAGTTAGTGAGGAAAATCACTGTCATGTTCTTTAAACAAACAACTTCGATGTTCCCCAAATCCTGTCCTATCATAGTGCAAGTGCATAAAACAGATAAACGGTTGAGGGTCCGCGGTAGACGGGTAGATCTGAATTCACATGAGCTACTGAACAGCTGACGCACTTTCCGGACCTGAGCTGGCAAGTTCCTAGTGAGACCACGGACTCAGGAACAAGCCGAAGCTACTGCCAGGGGGTGGCCTTGACACACACAAGGGGGTCACTGAAAACAGCTGACTTTGGACGGCTTTTGAAATCTAACGTCTCCCAACAATACTAGTGGTATCACTTTATGCCTCTAATTCATGTCACTTGGAGACTCTTGAGTGAAAAGGCCCTTTAAGATGCTGACGTAAAGGATGGGTCAGTTACCAAGAAAGGACAGCTGGAGCTCAAAGCTGGGCTAGACTGCAGGAGGGAAGGACGGTTTCTGGCACCCGGTGAGAACGCCGAACAGACAAGAGAGATGGAAATTAAGGGGATAAATTAAACGAGGGCATAAAATCACCGGAGAGCGGAGAGCGTGCGCTTCCCCTGCATCAAGCACCGTCTCTGGCCGGGGGCCCAGCACACACCTCTGAGTTAATTCAAAGTGGCAACGCGCACCCGCTCTGTAACTAGTGTCTTCAAGACCACAACGGAAGGAGCACACCGCGATTTCGGTGTTCTCCCAAATGTCACCGGCTTATGGGCTAGAAACTCTGCGCCTGCTGGGAACCACCAGGCCATTTGAAAGACCAGCAAATCAGCCACAGGGACCCGTGAGCTTTGCGCCCTGCACTGTGAAGCAAAGTGGGGTGGCGGGGGGCGGGACCATGGGGGGTCCACATGCAAACACCCCGGTGCTCGTCCAGAAAAGGGTGCTTTCCCGAAATCGGAAACCGAACAC
The DNA here is from genome assembly GCF_000325575.1 of Pteropus alecto. NCBI lineage: Eukaryota > Metazoa > Chordata > Mammalia > Chiroptera > Pteropodidae > Pteropus > Pteropus alecto. The sequence continues at coordinate 3,576,182 of NW_006436291.1, forward strand.
CCCCGCAACGCGGGGAGGGGATTTTCAATCGGGAATTTAAGGTCTTGTGGAGAACACGAGTTGCTGGGCTGTGGCATCAGAAACAGTGCATTAAATTCAAGCTAATAAGCCGATACTCGTACTGACTATTAAATAGAATTAATTTCCTCCTGCCAAAGCATTCTTCCCTGAGCTGCTTATAACTTTGTTGGACTCTGCTTCTGATAACAGGAACAATAAGAGACAGATATGTATTTTTTTCCTTTCCTGACCTTTTCAAATCAATCTTTTTTTTGGATCCAGAGCTGTTGTTAGTCCCGTCTCTCAGGTCCTTTCTTCAAGGTCGCAGAGACACTGAGCACGCAGCTTGGATGTGCGAGTGGCCAGGAAGAAAGCCTTCGGCGACCTTTCTGTGGCATTTCTCGGCACCCTCTCCTACCACCTAGAGCCTCGCTATCTTAGATCTCCCTGCGACGCGTTCATGAAAAGGCGGACGCTGTCTGTCACTCCTGTCGCCTGCTCTTCGGTCCCTGCGTTCCAGGACACGGCCGCGGCACGGCTCAGGCAGAAGGTGGCAGGTGTCCCTCCTCCACCACCCCCGTGGCTTTGTGATACGAACTGCTCCGCCAGCTCTGCCATGCCCCGCTTCCTCGTGGCTGTCTCGTTGCTTCTGAAATTCTATAACTGGTTGCCTCTCTAGCGGGCGACGCGCAAAACTTGTGTTTTTTTTAATAAATATGCAAATGTGTATTTTCATATTCAGGAAATTTTGATAATGACAGCTGAAGAACTGGAGGCGGTTACTGCAGAAGCCTAAGGTAGCCAGAGACGCTGGTGACCTGCGTGCGCAGTTAATCTTCAGACTCCCGGGCCCTAACGGAAAGGACCCCGACGTTTCTTTCAAAGCGGGGGGCGGGGAGGAGTGGGGAGGAGGGGGCTTTACTAGAGTTCCACGCTGCCGTCCGTAATGTCGCTCACTCCGCTCTCTCTGAAGTGCAGCAAGGCCGCGTGGAGAACCCCGCTTTGCTGCAAAGGGGAAGCGGAAATGACCGCAAAGCTGGACTCCACCAAAACCACGCTGCACGGTTAGCTCGTCTCAGATTCCTGCTTCAGCGAACCTGGAACAACGGCTGCTCCTCCGTGCACCTTCGCGAAGCCCGGGCTCCTCACATCTCCACTGACCTCATGACTCACGGGTCCCTTACCCGTCGGTAAAGCGCAGCCGGACCAAGGAGTGCCCAAAGGGCATCGAGCAGCAGGGGAGGTTCCGGGTCTCAGCACTGGCCCTTGGGTGGGAACTGTGGTCTCCAGGAAGGATGGCGGACAAGAGGGTCAGGGCAGCAGTGAAGGAACAGCTCTGAAAAGCCAGCGCCTAGGAGCCCCGGCTCTGTCCTTGGTGCTGAACGTTATCCTTTTCGAGTTACAGACCTTGTTGAAACCAGAAAATACCGACACAAGGCAATTAACTGCAATGAGCGTCACGAAGATCAATGCGTTAAAAATCCCTGTGTGCAGTGAGCACACTTATCACTGGGGTCCAAAGGGGTTCCTACTGGGGAAAATGTGAGGACCAGAGCTGTTCAAAATTTATACTTTTCATTTGCTTTTTGCACTCAGTTGGAATTTTTTTTCATTAGATTTGTCTGTTACTGAAGTTCAGCAGAAAAAAACAAAGATTTTATTATTCGATCAGATTAATATTAACCAAACTCCCAGTGTGTAGCAGGCATTGTGACAGGCACAGGATTATACACCTATATTAGGTAATGCGTTCCTCAAAACAAAAGGGAACAGAGACTTAGCAATGCAGCAATTAACGTGCAAGACAGAAGATTTATAAGTTTTGATCAGCGTGTTCTTCCACTGCAGCTTTTACATCAATAACCCAAGCTTGGTCTTCTCCAAACTTCTAATCACAGAGATCTCTAGCCCTCCTGTCACTGGAGAAATATCTGCTCCAGAGCTCACAGTTTTTGCTCCTGTCTGTGAAAATGGTGATCTAGAAAGATAATCATTTCAAGGCCTGGTTTTATGACTTGTTTCCAAGTGAGAAGGAAAAAAAAAAAGGGAAATTCTAAAACAGCACTTTGTGTTCCCTGTCAACGGAAAGTATCTGCTTCGTCTATATTTGGAGAACACATTCATTCAGATGCTGCAAGACAATTATTAATGTGACTATAAAATTATCAGCGAAGCCAAACCCTCCAGCTTGGAAGCTCCAAAGACAATTAGATGGACTACCAAAGCAATATGTATACAACGTATTACATAGTTTCAGCACTTAGAAACACCCTCATGCTTCATAAAATTTTAGCAGGCATACCTTGATTGACATGAGCTGTGGAGGCAGCCTGTGACTTAACCACATGACGCAAGGGCAACACTTTAAAATTTACCCACGAATTAATCTCTCAGTGACCTCTATTTCTATAAACTACCTCTGTGGACTCCGAACACTTGAATCCCTTACACGGAAGAAAAGTCCTAATTAAAACTTGAAACACACTGAAGAGTTTCTCTAAGAAAAGCTCATGGCAATGAAATCCTAGACATACTTCTCAGACGCGCTGGAACTGTGAGTCACCGATTTCTCATTTAAATTAGCTAATAAGAGAGTGACCACGGTTACATCTCCATATGAAGCAGGCGTAATGACTCATTTGCTTCTTATCAGCGCGCATTGGCAAAACTACACCGCATCTCAGATCCAGTAGGGTAGGCTGGGTGGTCACTAAAAGCAGCAAGAGGAAGGAAACTGAATGACCGTACAGAGCAGGAGGGTGGGGGCCAGCGTTAAGAGGAAGTGTTTTCCACATCATGCTTTCAACCACCTATGAGAAAAACTCTACCGCGGTTCCCCATGAAATTTTAAGTAATGTCCAAAAGAGCTTCCTAGCTTCCGTGATGTCCACCCCACCTACTCCCATTTGCTCCGTTTATCCCAGCCACACCCGCCTGCTTTTCTCTCTTGCAAACATGGCGTCACTGTCCACACTGCAGGACGTTCGCATGTGATGATGGTCCTTCTGCCTGAGGCACTCACCTCCCGATCTCCAGATGACTGCTTGTTTATCAACAGTCAGGTCTTATTTCAAATGGTGTGTCTTCCGTGTGCTAACCTCAGGCACGCCAGCACGACACTTCCCAAAACACATGGTGGTATCACAAACGATCCATCCATCTATCTGGTTATTCACTCATGTGTTTCCCTGTTGCCTGTCTGCCTCTTCCACTCTGCCATAAGCTCTATGAGGACAAGGACTTTGTGTTGTTCAAAAATGTCTCCTCAGTAGCCAGGATAATGCCTGACCCTGGTAGGCACTTAATAACTATTTGCTTACTGACTATAATGGGGGTGGGGGGTGGAATGTGTGCTTTTTACAAGGTAATAAGAATAGAGTCTTTTCACAAAGGCCTTAAAAAGCACTTTCTAACTGAAGAACCCCAAGATCCTGGAAGAGAGTCCTCTTCTGCATTCCAGGGGCCTGAAGCCTTTGTCTGTCACGGCTGGATTCATTGACTGTCCCAAGCTGGCAATTACACACAGTACAGAACACAGGTTCTGAGGCACAGGAGCACATCAGGGAGCATCAGAAGCCTGGGGTCTAAAAATCACGACATGCCAGACCTGCGGTGTGACTGTGTTCTCTGTAGGATGAGGGTGGCGCCATCAATGTGAGGGCTCAAGGCTGTAATGTAGCTGGGACAGTGGGGGGCCTAGGACACCGGGCAAGCACGGGCGCTGGATGGAGCTGTGTCCCAACGACTCGGACACGAAGCTCCCTGTGCCACCAGAGGAGGGTAAGAAGTGCCCCCCTCCCCAGCTTTGCCTGTTCTCTTTGAAAAGCCTAAGTTTTAGAGTGTGACCAGCAGGCTGACCACTATTCTATGTCCCTGCCTTGACTGGTGGTGAGTACACTAACAGGCCAGTGCCATGTAACAGTGGCACAGCCCCTCGCCTGCAACCCGGCGAAACAGTCTGAGAGCACGTGCCACGTCGGACGTGTTGACGCTGGGACACCAGCTCCAGTGCCGTGCTCATTTCACTGTGGGAAATGGCCGTGCTCAGAAATGAGGTCAAAGCCAAGCGCTGGTAGGATAAGCTGGACAGGGAAAGGTGTGGGGGAAGGGAGGAGGTCGGTGCCACGATACACAGGAACCTGGTCCCAGCTCGACAAATCTGGAGTCAGGCGGGCAGCTCGGGGGGGTGCGCCCTGAGGCCTGTCGGTGACGGCAGAAGGGGCTGCGGAGGCAGAGTCTGTGTCTGGGACCTTCAGAGTCCCTTGCCTGACGAAGGCAAAGGCAGGGGAAAGGCCAGGTGTCAGTCCCACGAGGCGCCCCATGCGGGGAATGATGGTGGACAAAGGTCAACACAAGCGCAGACACATTATGATTCCAGTTCTGGCTCAACTAGACTGTGTCACAGGCGATGGCGGGCAACACCCTGGGGCAGAATATGGTCACTCGATTAATAAATAGAATGTGCAGAATTCAAAGGTCGCGTCCCAGTTTACGAAAGCTCACCGAGACAACATGGCTTGGAGTGGAAAATCCTTTGTCAAATGTTTATGTAACACAAAATATAATGAGGAAAACAAGTCATTTTCAACTCAAAACCCATGATGCATACAAGAGAAGTTTGCATAGTGAAGGTGATAAAATATTGATGATCCATGTTGACAAAAAACCATTTGTTCACACCATTACTATGTTAAGTGACTCTATAAATGTAAATTTACCCCCAAAGTGTGTATAAGCCAATTCAGATGAAAGCTTTTCTTCTGCCACAGATTTAACAGATTCTGGTTATCATGTTTGTCTCTGGGTACACACTAATATTCAGAAAAGACATACCCGCGCATTAAAAATATCAGAGAGGAACGGGCAGGTAAAGTGGCTAGAAGAAACTGTGAAGGCACCCCTAAACTAGTTTCCTGGGGTGACTGTGCTGAGAGATATTTAAGGCCTGCTCTTATCATCAGACCTTTAAGTTTATACAACCTTCCATGATATGCTCCAGAAAAGACTTGATGGTTTTAAGGAGAGATCTGCATTCTCCAGCCCGATCCCCACCCCCCGCCAAAAATCTGCGGTCTCACAGGGCTGCAGAGCTCACCAGAGAATGCGGCTAGGGACAGCACATCAGCAGGCGTGACGACAGCCGTGTGACAGTCTACCACAGGGGTCAGCAAATTTTTTCCTCCGAAAAGCCAGAGTAAATATTCCAGGATTTACAAACCAAGAGGCAAAATCAAGGATACTGTATCGGTATTGATATCAATATTTTCACAATTTTTATCATCCAATTTAAAATTTTATATATGAACACCGAAATGTGAATTTCATTATATTTCATGTGCTCCAAATACTATTATTTCGATTTATTTTAACCGTTTTATAACGTCAAATCCATTCTCAGCTTGCTGGACAAAGTTGGGCCAAAGGTGAGATTTGGCCCGAGGGCTTTAGTTTGCTGACCCCTGCTCCTGGAGGCCAAGAGCTTGTGAGGCAAAAACAAGCCATCGCCTCAGCATCTCGGGTTGGTTTTCCCTCCAAGTTTTTTTTGTTTTGTTTTGTTTTTAAAACACCACAAATAGAACGCTTCACTGAAACATCCCAAATTCCCTCTGCTTATAACAAAATCAGATTATTTACTTCGTCCAGTAGCTTACGTTCACATTCTCAATTTAATTTCAATATCATCTCGAGCGGTAGCTGTTGCAATGGTTGTGTAAACACAGAGACAGCAACAAAACGGGAAACACGCATCCATCAGTTTCCATTACCGTGACGAGCACTGGCGTTGGGGAAGCAACCGGTTCGAGGCGTCTGCTCTAGAAAGGCCAGCGACCGCCAGCCACCACTTGTAATGCTCTCCTGTTCTTATCTTGTAGGCTTTCATATCGGACTGGGCAAGACACAGCTAATTGTGACACATGCAGGAACAGTGCATGTATTATCTATAGGTATGTTAACATTCTCCTCTTCCCGCTTTTTTATTATGAGTGACGAATGATGTTTACCCACAAATGCCAGCATCATTGGGGGCCATGCTGGGATGATTGTATCAGACAGACAGTAGAGGATGTTACCTGACCGTAATTCTATGCTCCTTTCTAAATACTCGATCCCCAGCGTGTGATCACGGGACAAGGGAGAGCTTGAACTCATTTACCTTGCAAATGCATCTTAGCGGTTTCAAAAGTTGGTGTATGTTTGATGGCTTGCTCTCTCGGAATCCAACAGCCGTGAGCACTGTACTGCATATTCTGGAAAAGTCGTGAAATATGAGCCCTTCGGGTGGTATAGATCAAAGGTGGGAAGCCGCTCTGGATATGCTGGGCACGGCGCGGGGGGACCCAGCTGCTCCCAGCAAATGTGCACTTTATTTCCTGGGGACTCACAAGGGCTGAGGCGCAGTCTCCCGTCTGCACCCCTACAGCTGGTCTTTGTGTTTTTTTAGTTTGAAGCTAGTTTAGATTCTGCATATCGATAAGAATACAGCAGAAACTTTAAATGGGCAAAAGTCACGTTAGTTTCCTGGCAGTTATTCAGGATTTTAAGACACGATCACGACCTTCGGAGGTTACTCTCTTCTTTCTGGAAATGTAATTCTCACGAACAGACTATGAGAGCAATAAGAGATGTTATGATTTAGTTCATTTTTTAAAAATTAAGTCTGAAAAATGATTTTAGTTGATTTGCCAAATTATGAAAAACAATGCTGAGTGCGTAGTTGCATACCTAAAAATGTGTGACGGGACCCCCACTGTCACTCCAAATACACCTTCTAAAGAGATCTCCACAGTTACCACCTTCTAATTAAGAATGTCGAGACGAGAAGAGGCTTTAAAAATAGCAAAAAGCTTGAGTCTACACCATCTTGGACCCATGGCACGTCTCTAATCAAGGCACACATCTCAGACAGGGCCCTAGAGGCTCTGAAAGCAGTCATGTCACCTGGTGACCTTGTCGTGCAGAAAAACTAGGGGGCACACATGAGCACTGGGTATCACGCTATCGCATTCCTTATGGCAGAAGTTCTCAACAGGGTCCACTTTTGCCTCCTAGGGGACATCTGGCAAGGTCGGGAGGGAGACATTTCAGCTGTCACAATGAGGGAGGGGCTATTGTCATCTAGTAGGTAGAGAACAGGGATGCAGCTAACATCCCATAATGCACAGGACAGCCTCTGCGACACAACGGAGTCGCCTGGTCCAAAAGGCCAACGCTGAGAAAGCCTGTTTTGCTGGAACCGTCACCAGTTAAGGTCTAGCAGAAGTCACATGCAAAACGCCAAGGGCTCCGGGCGGCAGGCGGGGAAGCAGGAACCCCTCAGCGACTCGTCCCAGAAGTCTGGTCAGTGGGATGTCTCACCGCATTCACGTTGCGGGAGAGAATTCTGCTTCAACAGTGAAGCGCAGTAACTGCCACACGGTCATCCCGCACTCACTGGGGCCATTGGGAAAAGAAGTGAGAGATGCAGACATCGTCCCAGTCCAGCTGTCGTCGCGGTGGGAGCTCCAGCTCACCCAGCCTTCGAAGGCCGCGGAGAAGTGAGCGGAGGTTTCTAGAGCAGGTCCACAGCAGCTGAGGAGCATCAACCCACTTAAACGTCTTGTGGGTGATTGAAAAAAGAACGTATTCGAACACTCTCCAGTGTGACTGAAGTAATTTAAATAGATGTGCCTCAAAGTCCAGAAGTAACTTGCATTAAAAGTGATATTAAAAGTGATTTAACAAGCCCACGAAAGACAAGAATTCATCTTTTTCAGGAACTGTCCTTGACTAGTTACTATTTAGAACTGGATCGACCGACACCTGCAGGAATCCCAAACACCAGCCACTGGCTTGCTTCTCGAAGAACCGTGTGTCCATCTGGCACCACAGAGATTTGCCAGAACTTAGCAGAGATTCGGCAGGTAGACGGGATGAGCCATTGCGAGCACTCAGATTGACCTGGCAGTGTCTGCTAAGGCTGAACAGAGGGGAGACCCTCCGCAGCCACACCTCCCCGACCCACAGCAGCCCCCTAACCAGGAGGATAGTGCTAGAGAAGCAGCCGAGTTTTCGATCTCTCTTTCAGGAAAAGTATTTTAAAATCTCTGCTGTCAGAGTGGTAACAACAGCAACAGTTCCCACCCCCACCCCCCAAACTTCTGCTCTAAATAGAAGTGACTCTGGAAGGCTTAACGGAAACATTTCAGCTGGACCCCCAGGCCCCCCACCTCACAAAGTCAGTCCTCCAATTACTAACTCAGACAGAGATCTTGATATTACTGCCAAGTCAAACTTACGCAGCTCGCTGAATTCTGTTTCCCAGTTTTCCTATCACTTTAAGTTGAATGTAATTAAAAATTAACAGTTACTAACTGGGCAGGCAATGTTATATGTCAATAGAGAAGTTAACAGTTACTCTTATAATGGTTATTGAGAGTGGGCGGGAGTTTTCTGAGCCGTTTAGATGTAACAGGAGTGAAAACTCACTTCTGGTCAACCAGCTGAAAAACAAGCCACAAGGGAGACAGACCACAGCCTGAAACGTGTTATTCTAATTTGAACCATCCCAATTGCGATCTTTCATGTACCTGGTTTTGGGCTATGCCAGTCTTTCGGGGGCAGGCCCAGATGTTCTCGGTGCACGTGGGGACCCCCACTGGAGTTCCAAGGTGGCTTCCACGAGCTACGCCCATTTTCCTTCGACACGGAATGGCCTTGTGATGGAATCTGACTCAAGCATCTTTCTGGATGCCGATTTGCCCCTGCGTTTTGCACACTCAATAATTTGCGGCCCGCGACCCTTCTAAAGCATCTCACTCACAGATAAGTCTCGCCTGCCTCAGTTACGTGGCGTCGGCTCACGTAACATTCCGAGAAGTCACATCGCTTCGATGATGGGTGCACATGGCATAAACAGACCCAAACGCACCACCCTCTCGGTGAGCATGCCATCTGAGGGTAAGGAGAGGACTCGAGTCAGACACAGCGAAGCCCGTCGGCCAGGGCCTTGTGAGGGCGTCAGTTACGTCTCGGGGGCACAGGGTGCTGGTGGTGAATCTAGCACTTCGGACAAGGAGACTATTATGACGCTACGCAAACGCCAAAGACCGACGTGAGAGGATGAAGAGCGACTCGCATCGCGTGAGTCTGTCCCGATGCCTGGCGACTGATGAGACGCCTCGGGGTTCCCGGGGCCAAACAGAAAGGGGAGCAAGTGGGGGTTCAGCCTGGTGACCTCCCAGCTTTCCCTCACTCCTGCGATTCGATCCTCGAACGCCAAATGCGTCTTGAGGAGCAAAGGTTTCTCTGGTGACAAGCACTAAGAACTCAGCAGGCCCTGGGCAGGAGGAATCACTGGTTCGGGTGACCTGCAGCAGTGCACGTGGGCAGCCACCGCAGCTCGGAGTACAGACCCGAGCGAGCCGGGAAGTGTGCACATTTCAAAGGCTTTGTGATTAAAGTCTGTTTCTTCTCATCGAGGGAACAAGCCCTCCTTCAATTGCATATGGAGGGTGCCATTTGAAAGCATAAGCTTAGCTAAAGTCAGGGTCTTGCAGTGGCTTGGGTACCAAGGCCTGCATCCTAGGCTTCGGGAATGTTCCTGTGAGTCCCCGCATCACCATCTCTGCCATTATTCTTGGTCTTTCCCGCGGGATGCCTGGAGCACTTCGGGATTGAATAGGTTAAAGGAGTTTCAAAATAAATTTTGAAACGCCGAAGGGCTGTGGCCGGCCCGAGACTGGAAGAACACCAGGGGCCACCGTCACTGCCACATCCACACGTGGCAATCTGCCATACCTGTCTGCCGGCAACAGAGCCCTGGAAGTCAAAGAACGTGGCCCCACCTGACGTGCATGTACACGCCGCTTTTCACTCTAAACCCAGTCATCCTCTCTGAGTGGCTAAGACTCCTCCACGCTCCCACTAACGCTCGGCGCAGGGCATGCGAACGAGGCCAAGGTCAAGACGCAGCTGCCAGGGATCTGTCAACATGGCCCCGTAATAAACGTGCGCCTCTGCATGGCTGGCGGGATGAATTTCTCTGTAAAAAATCAGTCTGTTGTGGAAATACGCATGACTTGGGAAAAACATCAAAAGGGCACAAGGTCTTGAAGCGGTTTTGGGGGGCAGGGCGGCCAGTGCCACAAGCAGCAGGTAGCAAAGATGCTCAGATACCGGGTGCCGCAGAGGACAGGGCTGAAGCCCCGCTCTCTGCCTGGTGGGGCGCCATCGAGTCCCTAAGGCAGGATGGCACCGAGGGATCGGCAGATCCCTACCCGCTCTGAGATCTCGGGAGTCAGAGATTTACAATTACGAGAGCTCTGGGTCTGCGAGTGCACACGCAGGGAAACGTGTGGACAGTCAGGCCTTTCTCAGGAGAAGAGCATCGGCCTCCGTCTGCCAAACAGCTGCTCTGGACGGTGAATGGACCACCCGGCTCACTGGCCCACGGAGACCCTGAGCGTCACACGTGGCATTTTCCGTAACCGGGAATGTGGAATTCCCCAGGCCATCTCGGAATGAAGATGAAAAGAGATACAAGTTTCAGTTTTCCCTAGTAAAACCTTTCTGGATTATCATCTGCATTTCCTGTCAAAGGACGCTGTAATTATTTTGGAAAATGTTTGAAGGATAAATTACTAATATAATCTTTGCTCATTAGCAGCTGAAATCTTCTGTGCCCAGCCTGTCTTGGTAATTCTCTCCTCAGACAAATCTGATGAGTCACGTGTCTTTTTTGTTCGGATTTTGGTGCAGAAAGAAGCAATGAGACATCCCACTGACAAACCAGCATTTTCCTCCCTCACGGAAGTGGTTAATTTGTAAAATAATACAACAAAATCGCTTGAATTCAAAACTGTACTTTTTATGAGAATGGCATGTGCTAGCCTCAACTCAGAAAGGAAGGAAAGCAAGATCCAACAGATAATAATGATGCTGATTCAGATTATAATCAAATAGGCTCTTTACGAGAATTTAAAATTTTCCTGTGAAGTGTTAGGATTCTTACCACTAGCTCCAAGGCCTGGAGGGACTGTACCCTCCAGGAGGACACAGGCCACACCTGCTTCATTTCTGTATCATCAAGGCCACCACACAGCTGGCCTCACGTGACACTAATTATGCAGAGGGGCCGGGAGGGGGCTGGGGACTTGATGGGTGCCTAGCCCTTTGTTTGCAACACCACAGAGAGAGGGAGCTTCCGGAACGCCCTGCTGCCTCCTTCATATTGCCATCATTGACAGGACCCACTGAAGCTGAAGCAGAGTCGGGATTCTGAACCACCATTCTGGTAAAACAGCCACCCCCTTTCTATTTGATGCTTTGTGTGCATTTCTTCAGCGAGCATTTGTCACCGTCCTCCGAGATGGCAGGCTCTGCACCGGACACTGGGAGATGGGAAGGAATTTGCAATCTGGCTGAAGACAACCCCAAACATACCCCCCTGCCAAAGGACGCCGTACAATACAGCCCTGACAACAAGGATCCTTCTGTGCCCAAGGTGCTGGCCACGGACTCAGTGACGAAAGGCACAAGAGGAGGAGCTGAAGGAAGCTGGGAAAATGGACCTACGGCACAGGTGACTCAGAAGAGACAGGATCATGGTGGAGGGACGTCATGTCGGGGAGGGTTTAGGGATGTTCCATAGAGCCCCCCATCTCCCACCCCCTCCCCGCCGCCAGGCTAGTGTTGGGGACAACAAGCAGCAACAAGGAGAGAGACAGCTAAAACATCCCTGCTCATCTTCACGGCAGCTGGGGAACATTCCAGTACATTGCAGTCTTTGCTTATCAAGTAGGAAGCTCCTAAATTCTGCAAGTTCCTCTCCAAAGTAATTAGAGGGTTTCAAAAAAGATGAGTAAGATATCCTAATATTATGAGCATGAACGAGGAATTCGCAGAATTAATGGGCTTCATTTTCTCAAATCGTCCCTGCTTAATGGCTGTATAACCAACAAGGGCACAAAATACAAGGCTGCAAAGATGGCGGACAAACACGAGTGTGCGAGGTGCACTGAGCCTGGCGTCCCGCAGAAAGGGACTGGCAAGGGTGGCACACCCCCACGACGGCAGCAGGACGCGGGCCTCGCGGCCAGCGAAGCCTGTTAGCGGAGGTGATGGCATTTGCAGGCAGAGATGGCGCAGTCCACCCTGTCCAGAGCCCCTTGGAGTGGACTCTCCGTGGCTCTTGTCACTTAGTGACTCTCCTAGTGGGACTGCCCTTCCCAGGCCTGCTTCAGTTACCGCCACTTGTGCGTATTCAGTTCTTTCACAGGCACTGACGGGGAGGAAACCAGCCTTTCGTCTAACGCTTAGCGCTCTGCTCGCACGATTTACCGTGAGGGCTGGGACAGGAGCGAGACGACGGATAGGGTCCCCTGGATGAAGCCCTAGGCAACGCTGCTCTGGCGTAAGGGAAAATTTATTTTTTAAATAAGGTAAATTAAAAGCCAGAAAAAAAGAATGAACGGACCTCGAAATTCTCCATGAAAATTCCCAAAGCCAATAATTCAGATTTTTTCTATTCTATTAGAATTCTAAAAATATGACATCTTTTTCCCCAATATGCAAGCATTAAGTTTAGCAGCCTTTTAGTAACCTGAAGTAACATCTTGATTTTAATGCATAACCCTGAGACTTCCTCGATGCTAGTAAACTGATCACAGCTGTGAAACTGACAGGTGGTCCCTCATGTCACCCTATTATTTATGAAGCCCTCGTCAGAGAAGGGCTGCTTATGCTGATAACGCTCCTGAGACCCTCACCTTCAGTGACGACATTAACGCTCACTCACCACTGTCCAACACAGCAGCAAAGTGTCCCGCTCTCAAGTTCATCAGGAAGTCAATGTAGATCATTTTTAAAATGACTATAGACTTTTGTATGGGCTAAACACAGGACCCAGTCCTTCCCACGGCGCCCTGAGTTGGAGCCCGTGAAAGCCCTCGGGGGCCGTGGACACCAGAGAAGACGGTGTTTGCCAGGGCCACTGGGCTGACCCTTTGTGCCCATCGGTCATCCTGAAAGAAACGCTCTCACAGAAAGGACAAGCTGGGGGTTCTGCGGGGAGCCCAGGCTCCAGACAGGTCACTGATGACAGCACAGATCACATACATGCAAGAAGCCGATGGCTTTCTGGGCTGTGTGACGAGACTCTCGCTGCTTCATTTCAGTGGGGACACCTCTCTGCTCACAGCAGACTAGACGGGGGAGCTCTTTAGGGCATGTGGAACTCACAGTTCCAGGCTGGAGCTCAGAGGGGTGGGTTGCTTTGTACATTAGCTCCAGCACAGGGACCCCACGAAACCATTTGCCTCTCTGGGCAGAAGAGAGCAGATGAGGTGAACCCCACTCAAGTCGCCTGACCTGGTGCTCCACCTCTGGGCACCTGCGAGATGCACTGCAGCCAGTTTTGGACAGTTATGTGTTTTCAGTTACAATGCACTTCCTGGCCAAACGTCAGAGGCTGCGTGTTCTTCAATGAGGCCAAGGACAGCGGTGTAGTGACAGGCGACACTTGCTAAGTACTCACTCTTTTAATTACAAGGTATGACCTTTGTGGCTTGCTAGGTCTGTGGCATAAGATATGTTTGATACACATATGACGCTCCTGGTAGCGACTGGTTGATTCCTTCTCTACTTGGTAAATTACCACGGGCCTGAGAATTTCTGATTCAACCTCACAGTTTACAGGAGGCTGGAGCGTGGTCCCCGATCCTGGTGCATCTGGCTGGCCCTCAAACCCGGGCACTTAGACAAGGCCTGAATGCCAGATCAGCATTTGTACTGCAGAGAGTCACAGATCAGACAGACGCCAAGGATGGAGCTCTAGTCAAGCATAAAAGGAGAATGAGTCCTCCGCAGTGTGGGCTGGGAAAGAGCCAGGATGTGGTCACAAAGGACTCCGTCTAACTGTGACTCCGTCTAACTGTGACTTCAGAGAAAAACTCATAGGGAGGACACCAGACTAACGTTGTTTTTGTTTTGTTTTGTTTTGTAAGTTCCTTGCCATCACATACCGGAAAAAGGGGATAGGTCTTAAAATTTGGGTATTAATATTATTGAATATCCATCTATTTCTGACAGTAACTCTATAAACTGATTACACACCTACTATGTTAAGTAGTGGTGAGGGAAGGATTTAAAGTGATGATGAGTCATTTCTCTGTCTAAAGTGTTAAAAGCTAATAATTACAAATTATTAATATTAGAAACTACTGGAATGGTAATTTATATATATATATGTTTATATGCCTACGTTATTTTTATATGTACATGTAGCTATCCGCCTGTATATCTGTCTATATAAATGCCACATATATACTACACGACATATAACATACCCACGTATACTAGATACGGTGCAGCACGTACAGGCACCGAGAACCTAGCTTCCAATCCCTCGGAACGTCACTGGCGTCGTCCATGGTGCTGGAACGTCACTGGAGTTGTCCACGGTGCTAACACGAAGCTCCCACACTGAAGCTGCTTCCCCAGCCGCATTCTAGCTGGTTCCACAGCCATGAAGCCTTGTGCTTAGGAAATGCCATCTGTCCCATCCAGACTGTCAGGGTCAGAGCCATCACACACTCCAGTGTGCTGGCTTTCCCAGGCTCGGACATGTCTCCCCTCCCATGTGGTTGTTCCATGGAGCCCCCCGTGGGGTGAGAGCGCCTCTCCACAATCAGTTCACAGCCCAGAAGGCTCAGGCCTCTGAAGGGGACATGAGTTATCCACACTGACGAGCAGGAGTCAGAGCCACAGTTAGCGCCAAGGGACTCCAATCTAATCCAAAGAGAATTAGAAACATAGGCCCCTGCTCCGCAGTCCACTGCGCCCCACCGGCTCTGTCGAGGCTGGAGAGATCGGAGACTTTGGGTTTTCTTCCAGAAGCAAGTGCTGGGGAGCTAAATTCACCTGCTTTTAACTCTTAACTGCTACACACAGGGGGCTGGAGAAAGGGACGTTTTAAATACCTTTCCTTTAAATTAATTTGAGGATTCGGCGACAGCTTGCTCAAGAAACTGCGACAGGGCTTGAGTATTTATAGTGCATTAGACAACCAGAATATCAGCTGGAGAGGCTAGGACGCCACTGCTCTGCAGCATCAAGGGACGTGGCAGGCAGAAGTGTCACTACAAAGCCCGGCAGCGGCTCCGAGGAGAAAACAAGGCTTGGGTCCCAGCTGACGGAGCGGACCGAGACTGAGGGCAGAGTCTCATTTCTTTGGAAATGTACAGGAGACTAATTTTGTCAGAAAGTCCCCATACTTAAAAATTCCATTTTCAGGAGAAATAGACTAGCCAAGCAACCAAAGCTGCACCCCATCGCTTTAACCGTCCGTCACAAGGAGCCGCGTGCGGCAAACGGCTCTGCAGTGGCACACGTGGCGGTCCAGCCTTAGTTGGCGCGGCGCTCTCAACACAAAGCGTTCGGCCGGATGGTCGCTGTCTGGTGGAGGGCGGATGCAGGTGGGGGGAGGACGGACAAAAGAGTCAGGGAGAAGAGCTCCCCCGGATCTCCACGTCGCACGCGAGCCCAGCAGCCCTGGGGTCACCCCGTCTCCCCCAGCTCGGTGTGCAGCCCATGGTTCACCTCGCACTAAAGGAGAACGCCGAGCTTCAGCCCTTCACGCTCATGCTTTGAAACTCAAGACGTCAGGGCTTTTTCCAGGCGGCTTATCTTCCCGAGATATAGCATGCAGGATGAAGTGCGTGTCCCTCTGCCAGTGCGTTAGGCAGCAGATCGCACCTGCAGGAGGTGGGCGGCACCACCAGCAGCCTCCTGCCTCGTGTGTGCTGCTGGGCTTGAGACCCCCGAGCTGGAAGGAAGCGGTGTAAACCCTCAGCCGAGTCCTAAGACACGATACGCTTGGAGCACGTGCGCGCACAGACAAACACACACGCGCACACATCCCCGTCAGTGTGTGTGGGAGCTGGTCTGGGGAAGCGTGTCCAAATGGCATGGGGAGACACGTCGCCTCAGACGGAGCTCAGAGGCAGCCGCATGCACAAAACAGTACCCGGGCCTCCGGCCCAGGCCGCCCTCCGGCCCAAGGGGAAAACGGAAGGGAATAAAGTGACATTCCCAGGTTCCCTTGAGCAGAGCACAGGAGCAGCTGGCGTCGAAAGCACCCCTGCTGGCCCCGTCCACCCTTCCCAAGATCCCACTCCAGACTCTTCTAGAAAAAGGGAAGTGGGGAGTGGACCTGCAGGACCAAGCTCCAAAAAGACCCTGGGGTGTGTTCTGCAAAAAAGCTTCAGAATCGCCATCAGTTAAGTTCTGATAGGACAGAGTTGGGCCACCGATGCTCCTGGAGCGTGTCCCACAGCGCGGCCTCCGGGAGAAGCCCTGTTTGTCTGCGGCAAGGAGGAAGCTCCTCGTGGGAGGAGGGAGGGGACAAGAACGACAGCAGTGACCGAAACTGAGCAGTCCAAGCACCTGGGATGACGGCCGAGAGGGAATCTGTCTCCTAAGGCTCCACGGCCATTTGTGAATTCAGTAAATATCACACAGGCAACTGCCGAGTATCGGGCCTGCTGTAGGTGCTGGGAACATAGGACACGCCTCCCTGGCCACACAGCGCCTGCATTTGGGAGGCTGGAGGCGAAATGATACAGAAACAAGTAAATAATGACCCACGTGAGTGCAGAGAAGGAAGAAAGGAGCGAGGACCAGCATATTCCCGAAGATGGCTGGAGAATGAGGAACGTGTGCCTGGGACACAGGGACACAGAGTGGCCAGCCATGGCATAAGCCAGGGTAGGTGTTCCCGGTGGGGGTGGGGGGAGCAGCCGTGAAGACGGTGGCAATGTCTTCAGTGACAGTGACAGTGCCCACACCGTCTCAGGCAGCACGTAGGGTGCCTGTCTCCAGGTCTGGAGTCACTCGGATCAGTGTGTGAAGCCCCGAGTGGGTCATCACCCCTTCTCCAGGCAGCCTCCCCGTGCCCCACCTGGGCCGCTTGCTGAGTTAAACAGGGGGAGGGGACATGCACGGAGGCGTCCAAGTGGCCTGGAATGGGCGCAGGTGGCTTGGGTGCCAGTCCTCTGTTCTGACCCGGACAGCAGGTGCCACTTCCTTCTGGCCGTCCG
Organism: Pteropus alecto; assembly: GCF_000325575.1. Taxonomy (NCBI): domain Eukaryota; kingdom Metazoa; phylum Chordata; class Mammalia; order Chiroptera; family Pteropodidae; genus Pteropus; species Pteropus alecto. The sequence continues at coordinate 3,593,257 of NW_006436291.1, forward strand.
GCTGTCAAGACTGAAGGGGCCTCTGCTCCGTGACAGCCAGAGTTAGCCGGACCATTAACCTCGGGACACTGCTGCCTGCTCCTGAGTCAGCGGGTGACGGGGCGTGTTCCCTCCCCGGGAGAAGTGTCACCCAGCAGGATGCAGTGCAGGGAGCGATGCACATTCCCCACCTCACACCCACGGCACGTCGCTTCACAGTGCGGGCGACACAGGCTGGGGAGGCGCGAGGCGCGAGGGCACGTGGCTGGCCCCGCTCCGGCATTTCCTGTCCTGCCGGGCTTTCGCTGCCGCCCACACTAACCACGAAGACCCCGCTCCCGGCTGCAGCAGCGGGAATCGACTGGACAGATGAAGGCGCGTCCTTCTGTTAACAGGGACGGATGAGATCACTCTGTGATAATGTGGTTCCGTGGTGTGATGAATTGGTTAATGACAGAATTCCCAGTGTAGCGGCTTAATGGGAATTCAATAATTACAGGTGCCCGGAACTGTGGTGTTAGCCCAGGAAATGCGAGAACCGCCCTCCGATCTCATCCTCGCCCCCTGTCTGGGCTGCTGAAGGGCTCGTGCTGTGCAGGGCCTGCTTTCAGGAGTCACCGGGCGCCTTGATAAAACCCCTCCGTTGCTCCTGTTGGCTGGGATAACTCCCGGCACAATCTGTTTTCCTCGTTAAACATCCGAGTTGAAGAACTCTTTTATAGGCATCTCGATCACTGTTAGCTCATTTCCATTACAAAATTGGTGGTCGACACATAAATAAGGACAGCAAAATATTTGAATTGCATCTTAGAGTTTAGAAAACGTTTCACTGACTTTGTTTTTGGGTGGTGGGGGGAATCATTACCTAATTCAGTGAGATGGTCGGGGTGGTAATTACTTCATCGCCGAAGTGAAGGAAACTGAGCTTCAAAGAGGACATGTCCTTATCTGAGCCCCGCCCCCCAACCCCACCCCGACATGGAGGGAAGACGATGGGACGGAAGCCTGTTCTTTCTCTGCCCCACGTAGCAGCGCTGAGGGGCTGTGTTCGCAAGTGCAGCTCGTCCCGAGGTTTTCACTTCTCACAACTGTCCTCAAGGGGAACGAGGCCTCCGTTACCACGTGGTCTAGGTTAGCAAGACATGAAGTCACAGGGTTTCCCCCTGCTTCCCGGGCACTGCGGCACAGCTCAAAGACAGCCTTTAAAAGTCTTGTTTGGGGAGCAGGGGGCAACTGGCCATAAACTTCTCCGACAAAATTTCTAATTTTTTCCGTGTTATAGTCTTTGACAATAAACGAAATGGAACAGTGGATTTAAAACATAAAATGGTCCATTAGATGGGTCTTGAACCTGTTTTTAGAACTCCAGATAACACAGCTTTGCTGTTTTGTCTTTCCAAAATGTCAAAATTTGTCTAGGATTAATGGTTCTCTAAATCAATAGGATTTCGTGTTTATAAATGGTTTGCAGTTCTACTGGATGTACAATGTTGTGAGTTTGTATATTATTATCACCGCTGAGCTTTTACTAAAATCTTCTGACATTTAGTCTGGCATTCAGACCAGACGTAGGAGCGGCACAGAGCAGAGTTCTCGGGAAGCCTGGCACAAGGCGGCATCCAGGTTCAAGTAATAGGGGACAGGGCAGGTAAGAAGGGAGGCAGGGCTCATCGATGCCGGGACCGTTACAGAAACATGACACTGGACCAGGGGGTCCTGTTCCCATGCCAAGGGGACCCATTAAGTCTGAGTTAAGGTTAGGAGACCAACAATAGTCCTTTCAAAGCCGAGGAGAGAAGAGAGGACTCTAGGTGTGCTGCAGCATTCTTGGAAGAAACTTCATAAGAAACAACGTCTACTTAAAAAATCATTTTTAATCCTGTCATCTAACACAAACGTTTATCACCACTGGCACGTCTGCACGCTACGGCTTCAGCAACTTAATTACAATTTGGGGTTAGAGTCACCAAACGCTATCTATGTTTTTGCCGGAAAAACTGTCTTTGATAACAACTCAGTAATGTTCAATGGTGTTGACTGGATAAACAGACTGTTTTCCCCAACGCTGGATATTTTTGGCTCTTACCAGTTTTCCAGACAGATGAGATTTTACAAGGAGAACATAAGCCAAGGTCATTTCATTTCACAACTGTTTCAGGTAAGATAAATGGGGTTCTCTGACCTTGAGAAAAGGTACCCAGGAACAAGCTTTCCCACACCTGACATATACGTGCTAAGATGCACCCTGAACCCTCATGTTTGGTTATCTATTTATTCCATGAAGCACGTGTGTGCAGTCTATGCACGAGCGAAAGGGTTCCTCGTATGTCACACTTTCACTTCAGCAAACACATTACAGTCGCGCACGGAGACAAACGCTGTTAGGCGATTTCGTCACTGAGCGAACATCATAGCGACTTACACGAACCTGACGGGTCTGGCCTACCGCACACCCCGGCTGTACGGGACGGGTCTGGCCTACCGCACACCCCGGCTGTACGGGACAGGTCTGGCCTACCGCACACCTAGCCTGCTGCTCTCAGCCACAAGCCTGGACAGCATGTCACTGCACGAAACGAGATCAGATCAAGCACAGGAGCAAATGATGCGACAGGAGAGGCGGCAAACACGAGACGCGGGGGGCGGCCGCCAGGGTGGCACAGCGCTGTTTCACACAGCTTCTCTTACAAGCAGCAAGAGTCCACTCCGAAGTAACGATGAGAAGTGTCGCCGAGTGCGCTCGAGCCCGTAACGGCGTCGGTCGTGACCGTCCTCGGGGACCACGCGCGTCAGGGATCGAAGCCCCCGCACGCTCACGCAGGCGGCGTGCACGTCCACGAAGGCCAGCATCGCCGCGGACCCGAGGGTAACTCGCCGTGCTGCATCACGACGCCTATGACATCGCTAGGTGACGGGAGCCTTCAGTCCCAGCCTCACCTTGCGGGCCGCCATCGCGTACGTGGCCCGCTGATGACGGAAATGTCGCTGTGTAGTGCTTGGCTGTACATACTGTTTACTAACAACATTTCAGAGGTTTGCAAAGAAAACCAACAAGTTATTTTTCAAAAAAAAAATAAACCTATCTGAAAGACAGCTGGCACTGAACAGCACGGGTTTGAACTGAGCGGGTCCGCTTACACGAGAATTTTATTCAATAAATACCGTAAACGTTTTTTCCTATGGTCTTCTTAACATTTCCTTTGGCTTAATTTGTTTTAAAACTACAGTATATGATACGTATAACACAGAACATACGTGTGAAGCGACAGTTTATGTTATCGGCAGGGCTTCTGGTCAACCGTCGGCCACTAGTAGCTAAGTTTTGGGGGAGTCAGAAGTCATGCGCGGATTTTCAACTGGGATGGGGGCAGGTGTCCCCGACCTCGTGCTGGTCAAAGATCACAGCAGCAGAGCTAAAACAGAGTCCAGCTCACTGCTTCATACCGGGCCATAAAGTGACATCATAAACACAGCACAAATGATGGCGACCCTGGTAGAGCGTCACCACGTTTGGCTGTCACTGAGGGGCTCTTCACATATGAAAGACCGAGCACTCACTACTTTCCCTCTTTTCTTCCTAGTGTGGAGCTAGATTTTAAGCAGCAGGAAGACAAACTCCAGCCAGTGCTGAGGAATCTACATCCTTTCGAGGAAACTCAGGTTGCACCTTCGCCTTACTCTCCGGAGTCTTACTCCTCGACTCCCAAGCAAAAACCCAAAACTGAATCTAAAAAGCACGGAAGATGGAAACTCTGGTTTCTTTAAAGCTCGTGGCGTTTGGAGTCTTCAGGCCGTCTTTAAAACCCACCGGAGTTAAGTAAACCCTTTTCCAAAACGAACAGGATCAAATGAACTGTGGCTGACTGGGTAGCACCCAGTTCTCACCCTGCTTACCAAAAAGGCCTTCGTACTAACAGGTAATTAACAGAAGCAAGGGGTTCCGTGTCGCAGCTTGCCAGCTGCTCCTTGCTGTTCGCGGATGTGGGATGGAAAATCCGGAACGAAACTTACGTAGTCAAAGATGACAAGTGAAAATTCTACCCCCACCCCAGATCGGCAAGTATTATGTCATCAGCCTGCAGAACGGCAGGCTGTCTCTCTGTACACAGCTAAAACTCATAATTACTTTCAAGCCTTTATGTTTTTTTAAACAACGAGAAGAAAAAGCAAGCCTTATGTTTGCAAAGGACTTCATTTTTACTTTGCTTTTTGCAAATAAGCAGGGGGCGAGTGCAATTTTCAGCACATCAAATTCTGGAGAAAGCACAATTTTTTTTCAAGTGGTCAGAGACCATGAATAATCTCTAAAATGTGACTCTATGTATATTTGCCTTCGTGTGCTGTAGCGCTAAGCCAAGTGACCACATCACGGTGTCACATTGACACCTCAAATTTAGCATTCTCCACATCTCCAGACATGTTTACTGCTCATTTTCCAAGTGGCCAGCAGCCGAGAGTCACCCCAAAGTTAGGACATGCCTTTACCTGATGCGAGTTGACAGGGTCAGAGCTACTGGACATTAAGCTTTCTTAGATCTCGTTTTTAATCTTTTGGTATCCAAAGGCCAAATGACAAATTCCTGACAAATTCCGGCAAGAATCTGAAAACACACACAAGAGATCCACAGTGGATAATATGGTCACCAACAACTCACAGGTGTACACACTCTGCCACGGGAAATAATTTCCGTGGAGCAGTCTTTGAGACATTGTTCACCTCGGAAGTGCAGGCAGATGTTACATACAGCGCGTTATGCTTTGTAGCAAGTGTGGAAACCTCGAACGTCTCGAAGAAAGCCTGCGCGTTTAGTTTAGCTGCTCCTCCCAGTCAAACTTAGTGCATCGACATTTAACCTATCAGTAAGTCGTAGTAGATGAATACCTAGGGGAAAGCTGTGAATCAAAGGTTTTTAGGTATTTTCTAACTAAACGGTGACACTTAGAATTCCCTCTTGATCACACATCGCAATATAACTCTTAGTTCCTTGGTATTTTCACTCTTTTGCGCCTTTCCAAGTATCTTTTTATAGAAATTAAAGCCCCTGGTCTATCAATGGCTTTGTCTATCGATTTCTGCTTTTCACAATAGAAAGTAGGGAGGTTACTTTGCCTTTTCTTTTTTTTTTTTTTTTGTACAACTTAAATTTTGAATCGTTTGTGAACATACGAGAAAACCCTGTCTTCAAGCTTCTGTCCACATCTACTCTAGAGCGACACGCACACTCACTGAGTAGATGTCAGAAGGTCCAGTGGCCCCCCTTAGCATCTCTCCACCTGTACTTTTCCGACTGGAGCTATTTCTTGCCATGCATTTTCCTCCTGACTCAACCGCAAATCTGCTTTAGTTCTAAGTGTTTTGATTCTACAAGGACCTAGTGATCGGCAATCAGATCTTAGGCTGAAATAAATGCAAAGAGTACACATCACGTCAACACCCTTCGGGGCCCCTCAAGCCCTCCCGCAGATGTATGCTTTAATTAAAAGAAAAATACACATCTTCTGTGGAAACACTATACGAGGATACAATTCCTTGACTATCAGTAAACAGAACTGAGAACTATTTTTGAGCAAAAGAAGAATGAACAAGTCGATTCTGTACCTTGAAGGAAGTGCAATTGTTTCATGTAGACATAAAGTTTAAAAACTGTGTTTCATGTATTTTATACTGTTTTTAACTGAAGTTACACAAATGTTTCCAACAAGTTATCTCTCTTTGTGTTTTAAGAATCCCAACTATCTCAGAGAATTGAAGTAAGGGTATTAGCAGCTTTCTAATTAGTGCTATAAATCTGTATAAACGAGAGGACATCCAAGTAAACAAAATAACATCACTGTATGAAAGCAGTCTAGACCAAAAAGAAAACAAAATTTTCAGAGTCAAAAGGGGACTGAAAAACACTAATTCCTACTTTAAAGTAAAACTGTCTTCAGAATAGAAAGAAATATTTTCAAAAATCATTTCATAGTTCAGTTACAATGTGTCACTAACAGATGATGATTCTTCTCTTAGAAAGATTTAAGTAAAAGCTTTGATACAAAACCAAGGTAAAAAGTCCAGTGTTCCCTCATATGTAGATGTATCCATGGCATTACGTATAGAGATTAAATTATTATACTTGTCACTAAATTCTTTATTAATTTTTAAATAAAAAAGAAAAACCAAAGGTAATGATTTGTGTGGCTATTACACTTATTTCGTGGTTTCGGTAATTTGTGACAAGAGATACAAGAAAATAAGAAAGAAAGGACATTCCGGCTGAAAAGAGACGAGGCTGCTGCGACGTGCGGGCACTGTCCCCTGGCCCGGCTGAGGGGGGCGTGGGGCTGAGATCTGGCTGGGACTCCACCCACCGGACCCTGCACCGGGCAGGCAGGGGCTGCGCCACCAGGAAGACGAGATGACTTTTTAGGTAAGCGGGGCACCACGGGGGCTCACGGCAGGCTCGCCCAACTGGCATCTAATTCTCAAAGAACCTCAGACGGAGGGGTGAGCTCGTCAGCGTCCCCACGGCGAGTCCAGCCACGGCCCCGTGAAGACATCTCTCTAGATCATCCACCGAGCGGGTCCCGGCCCCGGGGCCCCCGCTACCTCTTTCCTTTCTCCTTCCGTCCCCCGCGTGGAAGGCCAGCACCCCACTAGGCCGAGCACCCTCCCTCTCTGGTGGAGACCAGCCCGATGTTGACCCCTTCCCCGAGGGAGAGGTCCCACCCCCTTTCCTGGCCTCTGTGAGCACGGAGCCCACTTGCGAGGATGGGGTGGGGGTGGGGGGTCACTGTAGGCTGTGGCAGAAGGCTCCCACTGTCCTCCCTAGTTCCTCGGGGAAAAGGAAGGGATGAGCTGACCCGTGCTCGGAAGTGGGGTGAGACCCAGCGCACTACCAAGAGCATTGGGGGGGACACTCCGAGTCACGTGCTATGATCACCTGTGAGCCATACACTGCTGCTGCCTCAAAGTCCTCTCTTATAAACCACTAGCTACAGCAAAGGACACCGTGCCATGTAGGTGCCCACCAGGTACTCTGGTGGTGTGTCGCTGGCCTCTGAGGACAGAGACCAGGACCTCTGCATCTGCCCCTTTGACCTTAGACCCCCTGCCCCCAGCTCCGACAGAGTATAAACGGGGAGGGAAGGAAGGTGTGGGCAAACCTTGCTATCCTGGACAGAGCCTAGAGAGTTGGCAGAAGCTTGCCACGCGCATCCTACGAGGTTGCAGAGGTGTCCATCTCCGTGGCGTAAGTGGACCGGCATCAGGCGGACCCCAATAGCAAACAGTAACAGCGAGCCTGCCCCACGACACCGGACTCCTTGGGGTGCCACCGCAAGCATGGCACATCGGAGGTACAGCAGTCCCCGGTACTCAAAACACACACCGTCCAGTCAGAGCGCTTGCTTTCTGCCTCTCGTAGGGGACAGCGAGGACAAACGGGAAGCAAGAATCGAGCCGTGAGCTGGTCTGTCCCATCCTGTTGCAACGACATGGCGCGTCTGCCGAGCCCACCACTGGTGGGCTAATTTTTCACGAGCGTTTTTATCAGCAAATGAAACTTGACTTGGTTACTAAGCGAGGCAGTGTTTGTCACCTGAAGGTCACAGCAGCTGCCTTCTACACGGATATATCTCCTTTTATCCAGGAAATCCCCACCACTGGCACATTTGGCCGGGGGATAAGGGTACAACCAATTTATTTACTGGAAGAAAAGAGCTGTTGACTCAGAAATAACCTTCTGTTTTGGGTATCAGTGTTAACCGATCAAGCTCTAATGTGCAGCATACATTTTGGCAGATGAGAAAGTCATGTGACAGCAGCACATCGCCTTTTAAGTAGCTCAATAATTAAGTTAGGACACCTTTGCGGTTTGAGGGATACACAAGATTTGCAGAGGCGACTTTACCCGGCACTGACGTGGTTTTTATTTCCTCTGCAGTAAATTTACAGTCAGTGACCAACCTTGAAAAAAATCCTAGGGCCGGAGAAACCCGAGGCAGGCGAGAACTGTTGTGCCACAAACAAAAACGAACTTACAAAGCCATCACGGCTGACACGCGCCCTGTGTCAGGATGGCAGCGTGAAAGCCACATGCCAAGTGGATTAACTCCCCATTGTACCGTCAGAGATGGTTTAGACAGCGCAAAATCCAGATGCCGCCCCTTCGAAACTTCAGTGATGTACTACTTTCTTTTGCAAATGAATATAAGAATAGCATTTCTTTAAAAGCACATTCATTCATAAACTCCATTAGAGTAAATGTCACGAAATGAACGTTTAGGCGTGGAGACATATCCCTGTGAAAACATCTGGTCACGAATCTCGGTAAAAAGGCTCCCTCCGCTGAAAGACCGGTACCGTCACACTGTCTTCCGGATGACGGAGCACGGCGACCTGAAGCCACCCAGGCTCGAAGAAAGCACTGGCTTTTCGCTGACGGCGTCGTCCTCGCCAATGACGCTGTCGTCACAACGAAGCACACCGCACCCCGTCACTGTCCCCAGCAGCTGGTGCTCAGAGCGGGAACAATAACTTCCATCACTTGCCTCTAGTGAGTCAGGAGGTCCCGGGGTCACAGGAACAGGACGGAGATCCACGCGGCCGGTGCCCTGTCCGAGCCTGCTTCTCCACGGGGATCTCTTCTTGGGAGAGGCCGGCATTTCCCTTTCAGTGCATCGGTCATTTCCAGGCTTCTGGTGTGAATCCAGGCCACAGAAAAATCTTTAAAGGTCCTTCTCACTCAATTACATTTGTAAAGGACCCATTAACGGAGGATAAATCCGATCATTCGAAAGCAGCAGCAGCTCATGTCACAGAAGGAATATTCCTATGTATGACTCATTTCGTCTGCTCTTAACCCAGCTCTGTGTACAAGGGGTTATTCCGGCAAAGACACGGGGTGGGGGTTCCGGTCTGGCCACCTGCCCACAAGACAAGAGCATCTGAGCCACCACGGCCACCTGCTCAGAACTTACCGAAGACTACGATGCTATCTAATGCAAAAGGCCTAGAAACCTTTTCAAAGGCGAAGAGAAAAATAAAATCTGAAATCAGACATTATGAAAGCAAGCATGTCACTCGATGCTACAGTACGAGACCACACTGAGGTAAAGATAAAACAGCATCTTAACTGGGTGGCAAGGTTACTGCAAAGCTTCTCCGTTAGGGCCTGTTGTAAGCGCCCACATGATCTACGACTACATACCTGCCAGGTGGCGTTTCATTTGTTAAAAAAGTATAATAATTTGGATCATGTCAGTTTTATCATATACATGAGACATATTCCAATAGCCCATTTCAAACATAATGTTGAAAGGTATAAAATAAATTAAAACAAATGACAGACAACAAACCGCGTAGTGTTTTACAGAATACCACAGACATAGGTAAAAAGGACCACAGTGTATGTCACGGCCGCTCCAATGACACGTGATGTTGCCGGTTCTCAACTCCCACACACACATACATCGACAGGGAAACTGTCAGACCAGGACAGCTGTCACAATAACTTATTCCAGTGCAAACAGAGGTCACGTTTCTAGTATTACTGGTGACAATATCATGGAACAAATCATTACGTGAGACATCTATGCAAAACTTTTTAGCTCCTTAACGTTTTTAAGTCCATTTTCAATGATTCCTTAGAATTTTTAAGCCAATTCATATTACACATTTTCTATTCCATTTATGCAAAAAGTGAGTAACAAGCACATGAAGAATGAAATCTCAGGGTTACAATGGAATGTTACGGCTCACCCCGAACGGGCCTGTAAGCCATTTTCGCGCTTTCTCCACGCGCGAAGGTCCACTGATTAAGTTTGGGGTCCACCTCATCAGGGGTCTTTTCCCTGGATCATCCTCTAATCTAAATTCACAGAGCGATGAAGATGACGTTCGGTCCTCGTGCGAGCAAGCCAGGGACAAGGTCAAGCACAGCAAGCGGGGGAGCGTGTCAGTCCCACTGCTCTGCGGCCATCACAAAGGGACCCGTGGCTCCGTCGCGGCCCAAGGATCCTGCAAAACACCTCGCATTCTAAACGGCAAATCCCTTCCCGAAAACACCTTGACGCTGTCATTGCTCATTAAACGATGACAGCTTACTCAGAATCCCTTGTTTGTTTGAGACTCCTCCCACCACAGCCTGGTAGTTTTACAAGTGGAATCTGTGGGTTTTTTATAGATACTGGAGATGTTGGAATCGGGAGGAGTCAGCTTAGGTCCTAAATCCGCTTCCTGCTTCTGGAGACTTCTGCTGGAGAAGGTCAGGGAGGTGGGAAACGGGCCCGGATGTGTGCGGTCGGCCCTGGACCGCCGCCAAGTGCTTGGCGGGAGCCAGGCCGCAGCTGGGGAGGACCGAGCGCGGGTCCTGATGTCCTACCTCCTGAGAATGTGCACAGGCCCCTCCTCACGCTCTCCCAAGGGGCCCTCAGCACGGAGCCTCCTCCAGGCCCTTCAGGAACCCATGGTGGGACCTGCTACCCCAGGAGACCACAGCCCTTGGCCCACGGACACGACTGGAGGGGAAAGCAGAGGTGCCGGCTGTCTGCACGGCTGCCTCCCCAGGGAGGGGACACCCAGGAGCAATTCAGAGTCCTCCTCATGACCTCCGGGGACACCAGGAGGTCAGCCTCACGAGTCTCAACTTCACAGAAAAGACCACGGCAGCCAGCTTCAGCGCCAGCCAGGGCTCCGACTGAGAGCTGCCACGCCAGCGGTGGGGCCTAGGGCATTTTCTGTAGCTGCGCACGCATGATGAAGGAGAGAATCCAACGTGAATCTTCCCATCCCTCGCACAGTGCCCAGCACGCGAATGAGAGCTCGAGGGAGAGCAGCTGTCGTCACTGCCACTGTTACCACGATGCCTGAGACATCAGTAGCTTCCCAGAGGCCTGCTGGGCCACACGCCCGAGCGTTCTGCCTTCGTCAGGACCAGTGGCTGAGCTGCGAGCACGTCTGAGAACGTCGCGGCTCTGAGGGCCCGTCCAAGTTTGTTGGGCGTCCTCTGCGCCCCTCTCCCCACATGAACTGCTGGCCAGCGGGCTCCGACCGCGGGAACACACACCGAGGGTCGAGCCCCTTACCAGAGACGTTTGCCTCCACACCGCCATCCGTCCCAACTGCCTATCGTGACAGCCCATCGCTCACTCGCTGTAACCCAAGGGCGCCCCCATGTCACCCCCAGCCTCTCTAATCCAGTCCATTCCAACGGGGTCTTAACGGAATGACACAGAACTTAGTTTGACTCCGAGCCACATGTCATGCGCTCTACTTCGGGCCCTCTCACACGTCCGCAAGGTGACAGCGTTCCAAGGGAACCACAGCACAGCCCCGAGGAAGCAGGATCAGCAGAGGCCGGAAGCGCTCCCAGAGTCACCCCAGGGCTTGCTCCAGGCGGCTCAGTCTCCCCCAAGTTTGACAAAGGCATTTCAAGATTACAGAATAGTTCTGACGAGAAACACGAAGAAAACATTTACGTTTACAGAGCAGTGGAAAAGCCCCCTCCGGAAAAAGCCAATTTACAAGGAGATCTCTTACTCCCTAATTCATAGAGGTTACAGTCCAAGCCCAGACGAGACAATACCTTAGAAAGGAAAATCTTATCATAACATGTGCTGAACTCTGCGACAGAGAAGACACAATGACACCGGATGGACACACACCAAGGCAGCGATGATGTCCCCCTGTGCCCCCATCCGTAGTCACTCGAAACCACAGCCTTTACGGTGACGCCGGCCACAGAAACCAAAGCAGGTCTGGTGCTACACTGTCTGTCGCCTTGCCGTCGGAGGGGGCCTTGTGCACCTCGCTTGTTCTTCTCCAAGAAGAACGGAGAGAAATCCAGCCCCACAGGGGGGACCCGTGTGCCAAATCTGACTGCCAGGGAAAACTCCCACTGGATTTTCTGTTCGTGGATTAGGAAAGTTATTATTTTTATTTTTTTGAAATGCCATCAAACAGACTTAGTTAAATGACAGACTTAGTAACATGTATGAAAAGCGAAAGAAATTAAATGGGACCTACAGGTGCATTTATTATCTAACAAACCAAACTTCAGAATAACTGGCATGAGAAGGAAAGTGATAAACTGGAAAAAAGTCGCCATAATAAAAATCTTAAGACTGTCTAAATCACTTAGAAATTTCATAGGGAGAAAAAAGCCTATTCCATGCTTCGATAATCTGTATAAGAGAAATGTCGACAATACGCTAGTGTAGACATTAAAACAGCTAACGTGGAGTACCTCAGCTGCTTCTAAGAACGTCGTCATAAAGTTTTATTAATGGCATCTAAAATATAAATATGTAGAAACTGCCAGAAAAATGAACACGTAGAAGAAAACACATCCTTTGCCAGAAGTAACGAGAAAATCAGAACAAAACGCTTCTGTCTCCAAAAGGTCGGTTTGCTCACCCTCTGACTTTCATAATTTTTTTTAAAATCATGGAAAACGAGTCTGTTTTATATACGACTGTTCAACAAAGGCCTTTCACCCACTCGCTATGAGCCGTTAGTTTCAAAAGAAAGGAAAAGGTCCAGGTGGGTTTTGAGGTTTGCAAGTGACGTTCATGGGAATGAGGCCACAGCGAAACACCCCAGCGGTGTCACCGAGCACTTACGATGAGTTCGGAATCGCGTCCCATGGAAATGACGGTTCGGTTCACTGTCCGCAGAAGCTTCTCCATGATTATCTGGACGTGCCTCTGAGTCGGCCCCTGGAGAAGGACACGCCAGTGAAAACCAACACTCATGACGGTCACTAACATGCCAGCCCTGGTGGCTGTCACTGAACCCATTTACCCTTAAGGAGTCAACCGATGCGAAGCCTCAGCGAGATGAAAAATGGTCCCTGTCACAGGCAAACGCCTTCACAAGGAAAAGTCAAGCCGTTTTGTTAATTATAGTCCATTAATGATCACTCATTATATAACCATAGTAATTTAATCTAAGCAAATCTCAAACATAAAAGCTAATCTGTTTAAACAATATGTTTATGACCCCTGATTAGCCTGCCAATGGGTTTTCTAGACACGTGGCCATCTGCACGTGGAGGGCAGGCAGATCCCCACCACAGTAACTTGGGGAAGAAGCACGTGGAATAGCAAGTTTACACATCATTTTAGCAAATGCTCTGAAATTCACAGTGCTCTTCTATGTCGTGGGGATAGGATGCCTGATTCTGCTTCGTAAGCTTTATTTTATCTTCATGAACCTCGAATCTGCTCAAAGTGCTCTGCAGGTACATTCACGCAAGACCCGGCAGGCACCACCTGCTCAGTTGGATTTGGCCACATGGCCCCTTTACTCCCAACCTTTTCTCCAGTTAAAACAGGGAAAGCCCTGGCCTGGGACCACTGGAGGCTGTTCTTTGGGTGAAGGCTCCCAAAGGCTTTCGAAGGCAATGCCACTGTTAGAGCAGGTGTGGCCATCACCACTGCGAACTCACTGAAGGTGCCCTCCTCAAGGGCATGATCTGGGCTCAGAGAATGAGCCAGGACCGAAAGGAAGGGGCGGGTCGGTGTGGGACTGTGCTCACCGGAGGTGTCTGGCGGTCATGTGGGAGAGAGGCTAAGACCCAGCCCTGCTGGCGTGAACATCCGGGCCAGTCTGTCCAGTGCTCACGAAAGAGATGGCCAAGGCCCTATACGCCTTTCCAGAGACCCCTGGGGAGCCAATGACTCCACATGTGAACGAATGTATATGGTGGCTACGCTAGGGGTGCGGAAGCACAGAGGGAGACTTTCCCACGTGCGCTTGCACTAACTTTTGATTAAGAAAAAGAGTCAGCGGGAAAAGCATACAGTGTAGAAATGCAAAAGGCAATGCCATTAAAAAAAAAAAAAAGAAAAACTAGCTAATAAAGAGCGGAAAGAAATTACCCACGGAGAGCGAAACCAGGGGAAAGAGGCAGAAAGTTGTTCTTCCCAAAACTCTCAGAAGCACCACTGACCAAAAAATGTGTACATACTCCTTAACAAAATAAGAACTGAAAGAAAAATATAAGTAATTAGCCTCTGTTTGTTTATTTCCAATTTTTAACATCAAAGCCTTTGTCTGACCTTAAGGATCAAAATCTAAGTCTTTTAGATTTAGCTGCGAGGCATTTAGCTGAGAAGTCACAGGATATAAAGTTAAAAATATTTTCTTATGGGGAAGAATAAACATAATGTAATTAGCGCACCTTATACATAAATCAAGATAATTTGAGGGTGCAAGTCTACAGAGAAAGAGAGAGGCTAGCCCTTAAACTGAAGGCCATCTCCCTTTAAGGGAATCAGATGTGCCTTTGTACCTCGAGGCTACGGCTGACGTGAATTACACGGCGCCACCTCCCCTGGGGACCTCGCAGGCAGCTGGAGCAAGCGGGGCCACTACTCACCACGTCCTTCCTGTACAGCACCTCCAGGATGTCGCTGAGCAGCTGGCAGCAGGCCTCCAGGTCCTCCTGTCTCTCCAGATGGTACTTGAGCTGATCCGTCACCATAGGAAGCAAGATCTCTCTGCAATCTGCAGGGACACCAGGTGCCAGTTAGCAGGAGACCCACCAAGTGGCAACTCGTGCTTGCTAGAAGCTTGTCTTCCTAGCATGTTACATTGTTCTCAAGCACATTACATTCACCGTCTGCCAGCTGACATGTGGAGAGGGTCAGGTTACTTGACTATGAAGAAGTCGCTTGTGTTGCTATGTAAGTTTACGCACAAACTCGCATGTGCATGACTCTATCTGTGCATCTCCGTGTAAACACACAATTCACGGGCATGTGGAGGCCTCCCCTCATCCACGATTTCGCCTTCTGCGGCTTCAGTTACCCACACTCAACTATGGCCCCAAAACAGTAAATGGAAAACTCCAGAAATAAACAATCCCTTCGTTTTAAACTGCGGGCTCTTCTGAGTAGCGTGATGAAATCTTGCACTGGGCTGCTCTGTTCCCCCTGGGATGTAAGTCACCCATTTGTCCGGTGCGCCGATGCCAGACATACAGTACGATGAGCTGCTGCGAGGGAGCGGGCCCCACCCGCGTAACTTGTTACGGTACATCATCATATTATCATTAGTCGCCATTCATCTCTTACTGTGCCTGACTTATACGTTAACCGCAGGCGTGTACGCACGGGAAAAGGCAGCACACACAGCGTTTGGTACTGTCCACAGTTTTGGGCATCCACTGGGGGACCTGGAACGCATCCGCCTTGGATAAGGCGGGGCGACTGTGCATCGACATAAACACGCATGTCGCACAGTGTGCACACAGATACAAACACATGCTGGGGTCAAACCTAATTCTGTGTACCTACGAATGAGGTGATTTGCAACTTTGGAGGAAACGCTTCCCGCAGAAACGGTTTGAGCTGCGGCTCCTCACTCGGTCCCAGGAGAGCCAGAGCACCGTGTCCCTCTACGCCCAGCTGCCACTGCCCCAAGCTCCGTCAGCCCCTCTCTTCTCCTCTTGGTCTTTGCTCACCCAGGGACAGCTGTCTGCTGGGACCATCCGCAGAGGGCTGAGAGCTCACGCTCCAAAGTGACACTGTCTGACCTCGAATTCTGCCGGATTCCCAGCAGGACCATCGGGGCACCTCCCTGAGCCTCGGTGCCCTCATCTCTAATGTGGGTGCGATGGCAGTGGCCACTCACGGGTATGAGGCACAAGGCACTACAAGGGTAATTGGAAGGTCTGGGTCTGGCACAGGTTAGATGATCAGGGCAGGGGACTCGCTCTCATGATGTGACACATATGCTGGTGACGAGCCACAGCCTCTCTCTGGCCTCCCAGACCCCTGAGCTAATGCACAGGCATGTGAAGGAGATCAGGGTGGGAGTGAGCAGTGACCTGGGAGGTGAGAGTCAGGGAGGCCTCCTTCAGGAAGCGGGGCCTTCACCCGCTAGCAGGAAGAACAGCGATTTGCCATGTGGGGCGCACACTGGGGAAGACAGTCCAGGAAAAGGACTCCCCTACACATAAAGCCAGAAAGCCTACACCAAATGATGCATTCAAAGAAGTACGTCACCGGCTCAGAAGGGTGGGGAGCCTAAGGGCACATGAGTGGCTGGATTCAGGACCGTGATGGGCAAGGTGAAAAGGGGTGGGGAACTGGAATGTTCTGGTGGAGGAGACGTGATCCGAACAAGGCTAGAGACCCTCTGTGACGCTGCACAGGCGGGTGAGGGGACGGGCCGCATGGCGCTGGTCAAGTGGCCACTGCAATGGCTCAAGCAAGAAATAATAAAGACCTGAGCTCCTGCTGCTGTGGTGGGTTTGAAAGACGAGGCCTCGAAAAAGGCGAGCTGAAGGCAGGCTGACCCCACTGCCAGGTGATCGACTGCAGGTGAGGATGTGGGATCAAGCACGGCTGGCATCCTGGTGACGAGTGTGTCCTCTGAGGAGCCACATGGCATGCCACCCGAGGAGAAGAAACTGTGAAAGTGTGCTTAAGGCAGAAGGAAATTACTAGGGTTTGGTTTTGGACAGCTGAGCTGCCTGTTGGACACCCGAGGGACCCCACTGGGCAGGCAGACGGAGAGAGGGTCCTACGAAGGTTTCCGGCTTAGAAAGAGGCTGCAAGGTCCACAGCCTCCAGGCAGCAACGACGGCTATGGGAGGGGAGGGTGCACGGCGAGGAGGAGGGCCTGGCAGAGCGTCAGGACGTCACGTGCATCACGAAGACGGAGTGAGGAGGGGTGCGGACGGGGCTCACATGGCTGACGTCACACAAGCCGAGAGGAATCAGGTGGCCAACACGGCCACGTGTGGCAGCAAGAACGCGTGGACTGGAACAGCCCCACCAGCTGGCACTGTGGCCCCCCTCCCAAGGCCGGGAAGCATGGCCATGACTACGGGACACGGGGGTAAGTCAAAGCCGAAGGACGTTTGGGTCTTGTTTTTCGGACAGGAGCAGAGAAACGGAAGTTCAGAAAATTCAAGAACGAGGAAACAGACACGAGTGAGAGTCAAGATGAAATGCGACTGCCAGTCGTCTCGTCCAGCCGGGAAGTCCCACTGGAGCGCGGCGTTGCCCGCCCCCGGCGTGCACTGCCCGTCGCAGCCCCGCCCTGCACCATGAACGCGCCCGGCCACCGCCCTTCCTCCAAAATGCAGAGCACGACAGAGGTGGCAGCAGAGCTCGGAAACATTAAACGTGCCCGGCTGGCTTCTAAGATTTTACATTGTAGGACTTACAACGTTAATGAGACATAAAAGCATGTTTTGTATTAATGTTTCCTGACATTTTTTAATACAAGAAAAAAAAAACGAGCATGCAACATTAGAATGGTTTCTGTAGATAAGCGGTGACCCAGTTAGAAGACTTTGCCAAGGACCGCAGGGTGACGAAGGCCCGGGGGCGAGGCAGGAGCGGGTGCAGACGGGGCAAGCAAGGAGGCAGAGACAGCACAGGCCCTCTGCCCCACTGTCCTCCTGGGGGCCTGCGTGTAGGAAGCTCGGAATTTTTTGAACCCTATTTTGATGCATTCCCTGGGAAAGGACTGATAACGACTCCATTTATTCAGAGTTCTGTCCAACGGGTGTACGAACCCACCTGACTTCCTATTACAGCCATTGGTGCACAGGCAGAAGTCACATCTGGGCACAGGCCAGCCTTGCTGGCCATCGTGGCAGGGACCTGCAGGGGTCAGGGCGCCAGAGCACGGCATAGAGAAAAGGCGCCGTCCTGCGGGGACCAGGATGGTCCCTCCAAGTAGACGCTCCTGGATGTCAAGGGGCCCTCACGAGGCCCCCTCAAGTTCTCGGGAGAGCACCTCGGGCTCATGAGGAAAGTGCTCTCAAGAGCCGGATGTGCTGAGGGTGCAGGAGTGTGCACGGGTTTGGAGAGGTGCCCAAGGACAGGAAACTGACCTCGGGGTGGCAGTGAATCCAGACTGAAATGCATCTGCCCCAAATGTGGACCCAGGGAACACGTGGACTCCACTGACATCCCCAAGCCCCGTGCCTCTCCCACGAAACCCCGATGCTCACAAACCACAGTCACCCTGACCTGCGCCCTCGACCACAGCGCAGTCGCCCCTGTCCACCTCAAAGTCACCCCTAGCACTGCCACCGTTCAGGAGAGAACATTGAATTCTCAAGGCATCTCAGAGAGAGAAGTTAGAGCCACAAAGGCCTGAGCAGGTAAAAAAAAGATCCAGACAACACGACCGAGGAAAACGTGGCTACAGAAGCTGAGTGAGGCTGTTGCAAAGCAGCTCAGGGACCCGCCCCGCAGAGGCAGGCCCCGGGGGCTGGCCAGCCAGGTGGGGGGCGGTGTGTCCACGAACAGTCCTAGAAAATCAGAGGAACTCAGTTCCAGACTCGAAGATGGCAGAAATGGCCCTTCAGGCTCCGGGATCTGGACCACCTGGCCAATATCCATCCCTTTCCGCCCCATTTCTCGGTCACGCTGGACAGGCCGTCGTGGGCGTCACTGTTCTCAGAGCTAATGGAGCGTGCTGGTCTCATTTGTCAGAACTACTCCGAGGGGAAGGAAAGGGATGGACGCCCTGTCCCTCTCTGGCTGCCAACCGTCGCTGGCTGCCTGGTGGGGATGCCCGCCATGCCCCCAGCCCAGGCTCAGCTGTTTGTTACCCAGCCTCTCATGATAATGAACAACACGAATTTTGGGGACCTCAATGCCATTCTGTCATGTTTAGAGAATTCATCCTCTTTGCCCCTTGAGAATGTAAAAACCCACGTTTCAATTCTGCAGACAGACCAGTAAACACAACCTGGACGCTTTCTGAATCCCCCCGACTGGTGGCTGGTCAAGGTCAAGCACGGGAGTGGGGACCAGCACACCTCACACAGAGGATGGAACGAGATGACCCTGCTGAAGGCCTTTGTGAAGATGGTCCAGGGTAGAGGACGCACACCTCCCAGCCCCGAGACAGAGCTCCGGCCCCTGACCACGCACGCAGCACAGGACAAGGTCACCGGAGGGCGCGCCAGATTCCCAGGCTTTTGTAAAGGTAGCACTGACCACATCAGGCATCTCATGCAGGTCCCCAAGTACAGAGGCACAGGCACAGCAGCACCCTTCAGAAAATGCCTCAGGAACCCAAAGAAGAAAAGCATCGAGCCAGAGTCCTTTAGAGGGGCCGGGACGGGCAGGCTGGACCCAGCAGAGCTCGCCGACCGACCTAGTACAGATAGGCCTCGGGTACCCAGCCCTCGGCCCCGTGAATGACCGGTCCCGGTCCCCAGACCAGTACTGGGGTGCGATCTCCCTGAGAGCAGAGGTCTCATTCTCATCAGTGGGGGTACCCCTGCATGTAAAGCAAGACCCGATGAAGGGGTGGGTGTGTGCGCAGTGTGCACGGTCACGATGGTGTGTGTGTGTGTGTGTGCGTGTGTGTCCATGTGTGTGCAGCGTGCACGGTCACGATGGAGTGTGTGTGCGCGTGTGTGCTGAGTGCACGGTCATGGTGGAGTGTGTGCGTGTGCATGCGTGTGTGTGCAGCGTGCACGGTCACGATGGTGTGTGTGTGTGTGGCCTAATTTAAGTGACA
>NW_006436291.1:3615798-3646152 GCF_000325575.1 Pteropus alecto
CCAAACAGAAAACCACAGGAGTAAATGATGTTGCAAAGCCCAGGTCCTGTCCTCATGGAAATCTTAAGTATTGTGGTTAATGCCAGGCAGAGCCTATGTAACGATTTTAAATGGCTTCATTTAAAGGCTCATTACCATAAATGGAATTCATCTTAAATAGGCCACTGAGTATTATAAATAAGCATTTAAAGATTTTTTTCTTGTGGTTTTTATTTTCCTCTTGACTACTTCCTCTTTTACCAATCACCGGCCACAGGAGTCCAGACAGCACGGCTGAATGGTGGCTTTATCTCAGCAGACCCTCTCACAGTGGGCTAAGAGGCTCAATCTGGAGCTCAGTTGCCCTTGCTCTCAGAAACCCTGAGCTTGGGGGCTGTGTGTGTGTGTGTGTGTGTCCATGTGTGTGCAGCGTGCACGGTCACGATGGAGTGTGTGTGCGCGTGTGTGCTGAGTGCACGGTCATGGTGGAGTGTGTGCGTGTGCATGCGTGTGTGTGCAGCGTGCACGGTCACGATGGTGTGTGTGTGTGTGTGTGTGCCACGTGCACGGTCACAATGGAGTGTGTGTGTGCGTGTGTGCCGCGTGCACGGTCACGGTGGAGTGTGTGTGTGCGTGTGTGTGCCGCATGCACAGTCACGGTGGAGTGTGTGTGTGCATGTGTGTGCGTGTGTGTGCCGCGTGCACGGTCACAGTGGAGTGTGTGCGTGTGTGTGCATTTGTGTGCGTGTGTGTGCAGCATGCACAGTCACGATGGAGTGTGTGTGCATGTGCTGCGTGCACGGTCACGGGGGAGTGTGTGTGTGTGCAGCGTGCACGGTCACGATGGAGTGTGTGTGCATATGCTGCGTGCACGGTCACGGGGGAGTGTGTGCATGTGCTGCGTGCACGGTCACGAGGGAGTGTGTGTGTGTGTGTGCTGCGTGCACGGTCACAGTGGAGTGTGTGTGTGCGCGCGTGTGTGCCGCGTGCACGGTCACGGTGGAGGAGCTCGCTGTCCCCGGCGGGATGGCCGCTGCACGCTGACGTTGTCCACACTCATTGTTCGTCTGGAACGCGCAGCGCCCTGCTCAGTGGTGAGGACGGCCGTGGAGTCCGGAGCAGCCTGCCCGTCCCTGGGAAACAAGAGGACGACAGCACGCTAACGAGGTCTCTCCCACCTTCCTGTTGACCCAGTTTCGCCGGACGGTGTCCGAGCTGATCCGGATGGTGGTGTGCAAGAGCGCATGCATGCACGTGTGTGTGAGGGAGCCAGTATCCCTTTGGGCTCCTCTGCGATGAAGGAGCATTGCATCGACTAACAGCATCTGTGGGGACAGCCACTCCACCGCCCTCCAGCAAGCGGGACTAATGTAAGCTGCCCAAACCCTCTGGCTCCAAGGCTGTCTCTGTCTGCATTTCGTCCACTTCGGTTTTTAAATAATACTAAAGTCCCTCAAACTTCATCAGAGGTCAAGATAAAAAATCCAGGGCTTAGAAGAACGTACACCGCACGCACACTCAACAGACATACACACTCGCACACACCACATACACTCAAATGTCACACACACAGGCCCGTCACACACGCACGCGCATGCGTGCGTGCACACATCTGCACCAAACTACTTTAAAGCATGAGAGGCTGTCCCTGGCGGGCGAGGAGGAAGAGACTCCTGTCATATGATGACGCCCCAACTCCATGTCCTGAATGCCCTTCCCGTCCCTCCCCATGAACAGAATGTCATTTCTCTATGACAAGATGTATCAACAATCCCTTTAGGCACAAAACAGATGGCCTGGGAAGCTGACAATCGAAAACAAAAACAAAAATGAACCTTGTATAGAATAAACTGCCCACAGACAACCATCTGGAAAACAGCTGCAACAAACACTTGGTCAGAAGTCCAGGAACCGGGGTCGCTCTGGGAGAACTGGGGACAGGGCTTTGACCGCATGAGGGTCCGGTGTGCCCACACGCAGAAGGACGTGATCGAGTCCAGCCCGCTCTTGCACTGCTCCGGACCTTGGGCAAGCTACTCAGACTCTCCAAGCAAGAGCTCTCGTGTCCCTCATCTGCAAAGTGAGGGGGCTGCTGTCCACCTCTCAGGGGCACAGTGAGAAGGAAGTGGCATAAGACGTGTATTTGGCAAAGAGCGAGCATCCAATAAATGGTGACTTTCATTAACGATCTTAGAAGTATTATTATACAAAGTCGGCCTTTCTAACTAAGTGCACAAAGAAAGCTGATGCCTTACAGCTATGTCATCCACCGTGGTGGCCAGCGGGCACTTGAAACACAGCAAGCACCACTGAGGAATGAAATGTTGAATTTTACTTAATTTTAGGTAACTTAACTTAAATGGTAAGAATGATACTTAATTCAGTTATTGGAAACAACTGTTTTGAACACCTTGGGTATGTAAATTTACCTTTCAATGGTGAATAATTTTATTAAATGTTTACTGAATACAGATCAAGTCTCTATGATAAAAAAATTAGCATCCAGATTGAGATGTGCTGTATATGTAAAACACTGAATTTCAGAGAGATTCAGTGTGAAAAAAAGAATATGAAATACGTCATTAGGGATTTTTAGATTGAAGTCAACCTTGAAATGGTATTTTAGATAAAATATTATTAAAATTAATTTCACCAGTTTTATAATTTTTTAAAAACGCGGACACTAGAACATTTTAAACTGCATTATGTGGGTCGCGTTCTACTTCTGTTGGAAAGCACGGTCACAGAGTAGACTAGAAGCAGATGTTAAAATCCCGTGGGCAAGCTCTCATTTTAATGAACTGGAGGTGGCCACCGGAAGCAGAATCAAGGCCACGACTATGTCCTATCGGACCTCCCATCCCATGTATGTGGCTTCAGGACTCACCGTTGCCCACTAGCTCCGAGTGGAGGCATAAACACGACCTACAAGGAAGCCAGAACTAGCTAGAACATTTGTCCTGGCTGTCCCTGATATGTACAAAGAGGAAGGCAGTCGGCCCCACTAGGCAGCCAGGAAGGGCAGGTAGCCAGGCGAGCCCACACTCCACGCAAAACCAACCGTGGGGATTAGAGGTCTTACAGCACAGCAGCCACCCTCCTCCTACCCACCCAGTGTGATCCACTGTGATTACAAACAGCACTAAATCGACATCTGTTCGTCCTCAGCTGTGCGAGCTGAAGCCATGATGATTAATGCCCTGGTAATGGGCACGAAGTAAAAAATATTAATCTTTATAAAAGGTATTCAACAGGCATCATCAGCTTATAAATGTCCAAGCACAATATCCATCTATAACCCCATTACATAGCTCTCCAGTAAAGCAAGATGCAAATACGAGAATGAATTCATTCATATAAAATATTCATTTTATGAACACTGAGTAACGTGCTGCTTAATTTTTAGTTTGGTCACATTAAACAAATGATCCATAAAGTGCATTTAATAACCTTGAGTCTGTTATACAGAACTGAGGTCCAGAGCAATACTTTTAATGAGAATCAAACAGTAAAAGCCATATAAGAGTGGGGGCGGGGGGAGGATGCACTTGCTGTTTATCTTTTACAGAAAATCATCTTATTTCTCAACCATCTAAGAAACACGTGCCCACATGACTCGATCTGTTCAAGTGACTTTTTCCCTCCACACAAATCTTCAAGCAACAGAAATGCAGAAAATGGAGCCAGCAACAGAAGGATCGTAGCAGTCGTGATCCTCGCACAGATGTGGGAACAGCAGCCAGAGCGAAGGGACACGCAGGGACTGTACCACGAAGCAACTGATGCCTGACCCCGAGGCCAGAGCACCTCAGGGCAACTGGCCCACGCATGTGCACGTGGGCATAAACACGGATGATTCCAGCACCTTTATATGTCCAATGCAAATGAAATTTTTCCAAGAATCATCTTAACGTAACAAGTTGCCATCGTTGGCAGTATCAGGAGAATAAATTCACGTGGAGTAACCCTCGGTGTACTGTTTTTCCTTTCTGAACTCGTTTCTTTGTCTGTGAAATAAAGTAAATACATCTGCCCTGCCCATTCCTATCGACCGGCAGCATCTTTGTGAGTGTCCTGCTCAGGAGATATTAGGCGCCACTAGACTGAGTGCTTTATTATCTTTACTTTATTATCCTGATCAGCGATAATAAAGTAATCTGCATTTCAGCTTTGAGGTACCCAGTGTCCTGGCATTTTAATTGAGAGGGTGACAAAGCAGTTAGAAGCACCTTGAGAATTGGAAGGAGTAACATGGCAGGATGGGGAAAAGGAACTGGGCAGCGATACATCCTCCAGATGAAGCCACTGGGCCTAGTAGCAAGTGTGTCACCTTTTGGAAGAAGAGAGAAGAGCAATAGCTATTTTATATTCTTTAGTTTGCAGAACTATAAAAGTGGGGGTTAAACATCCTTTAGTATCGTAATCATAAATAGTGTGTCAGAAGAAAAAGATAAAAAAAGAACCAAGGGAGAAAAATCACAAATGAGTTCCATATACATAAGTAAATGAAAAAATTAGAAAGACTCAAGTGAAATGCAGGGAAAGATTGAGAAGGAAGTACTGGGAAGGCCAGGGACCTATCCTCCAGGCGGGTTCACGTGCATCAAGGAGGTGGCTTGGTAAGTTCAGAAAGAATTCTACAGGTCTGTCCGTCTTTGGGCAGAATCTTACCACGTGGACAAAGAGAAAACGGGAAAATAAACAAGGCTGAGAAGTGACATGCACTTCTTTAAACCAGGAAAGTAAAGGTCATCAAGAACATGACTCTTAGTCAGTGTGGTCTGGCACACACTTCTCTCCTGGCTGCCCCAACAATGAAATGTGTACGATTAAAACAATGTCAAGAACATACGGTCCGGCATGCTCCGACTCGGGGGAAGGTCGGTGCCCTCGGGAAGTGGTCAATGCAGCAGAGCGAGAACTGGATCTTGAAGGAGAACCTGACCTAAAGCTTTCCCCAATGCCCCAGGCAAGTTGCTGACAGGCGGCAGATCATGCAGGTGCACGGCTAAGCTCGTGAGGCCTGGAAGGGATCATGAACTGGGGAGCCACAGGGGCTTGCTATCCTGGTGCCGCATCAGCCCGACCAGATGCAACACGACGTCTTCTAAGACGGCTCTCCTTACTGCCAGCATCGAGCAACAGGGACAGGAGCCCACTCAGACGTGGCTGCAGAATGGAGCCAGCAGATGACGATAAAGTTTAGACCAAGTACATCCTGAGGAACTGTTCGCACCAATTTGATTATGGACAAGAGCGTCCCAGGAGAAGAGAGAAGCCATGAAAATTCCATGAGCATATGAACACAAAACTGTATGCTTTATTTATGTTCATTTTACTCATGCGTTATTCATTCATATATTTGTATTTTATCTTGCTCCATATGGTATGTGAAGCGAATTCAGTTTTCAGAATGCACTGCTCATATGATGGGTGCGAAACAGCTTACAAGGGGGTGATGGATCTGTTACAAGACAACACGTTAATCAGCACCGCGCCGTGGACAGCTCCCGCCAGAAATGGTGCTTGCGGACCAGAACTCGATACTTACTTAGCTCCTGGGCCTTTTTCTGTAAATTAAGAGAATTGCACTTTCCCCGTTATACATTTTTTTTTAAGTTGATGGCTCTGAAGCCTCTCAGAACAATTAAACTTGCTAACCAACAGTCCTGAGCACATGGTAGCTGCTCAGCAAACGATGATGGAATTGAAATGGATCATTAAGAAACTGAAATGGAGTTCACCTTCCTAAACTCCATAAAACATTTCTAAACGTCTGCATTGTAACAAATGGTCTTTTCAAACACACATATAATGAAAGATACAGAGTGATATATAGGATGAGTGATGAAAAATGTACAGTACTTTCCAGATAAAGACTAAAATGTTCTCAAGGCAGGAAAAAATGGAAGAGGAGAAAAGGATGTTCGCAGTCCGCCGCTATTTGAAACAATCCGTCTTTGGGGTTCACAGCTGGTAAGGTTCCTTAGCAGTCATCAGCACGACCATCTATCGAAAGTATTTCAGAGTGATATACGAGCGGTACCTTAAGTGACTATGGCACACGATGGTCCCAACCCGTTTTTTTTTCTCTACGACATCCATCAAATTAACGAAACTACTGCGGAGTAGCTACAGGATTAAGATTCCTTTCAATCACGAGAAATACCTCTCCACTTTCCACAGTGGAGAAGCTGAAGAGATTTTATTTTGATGTGTTTATGGATCAAAGCATTAAGATCTACTTGATTATAGGTCTGTATCAAACCCACGGCTTTTCTTTCTACACTTTAAAGCACAAGAATTTGATTAATAGGGTAATTTTTAGAGATATAAATTTTCTATCTTGGGTATAATTACAATGAAAATAGCCTAGAAATCGGACTTCGATATTTCCTAATAGCCAGTCCCAACAGGTAACCGGGCCTTTGCCCCTGATTTCAAAGGGCTGCTGTAACTAATGTCTCCACCAGTCACCATTAGAAAGGAAAGCTTCACTCTGCTCCGTAACCGTTCACCTTGAAAATAAGAATGAGAAAAATAATTTAAGCTCTCTCAACCAACATTTTTCAGAAGGCCTGTACTGTTCGAAAAAGGAATACAAATGAAGTTTGATGAGGCCGAGGAGCACTGTGTAAAAGGAGCTTGTGTGGGCCGCAGGGGTGGCCGGGGAACGAGGGGTGGCGCATGTCCTTTTCCTACTCGCTGCTGGACTCCCACAATCCGAGGGGGAAAAAATACATAAAACAAACAAAGAGGTGCCAACGAATAGCGAGCCTACAGCAAAGGGATCGACCCAGAGTACTAAACAACAGTCGAAGCCATAAATGCGCCGTCTTCCACTAAATCTTCAGATCTTTACTCTTCACAGTTGACACTATGCTTCCCACACAAACATCAGGCACAACGAGTACTAGGTAGAAAGCGCCACAGAAAATCTGTCCACTGCTTTGGTCACTTTCCACATGGGGATATTGAAGGAGTAGACCTTGAAAGGCAAAGAAATGATCCCACATTGACGGGGATGACCCTTCCAATGGCCTCGGGTTGGCACCGCAACGGGAAAGGCCTGCGTGGTTACAGGTAGGTGTTCCACGGGGTCCTTCGCCTGGACGCGAAGGCTTCCTGCCAGTGGGGCCACAGCTCCCGACTAACCTCAAAGATGAGGCTCCCCCGATTGACTCCATTCATTTCAATTTCTACATTAACGGAAAACATTTTGTGGGCATAAATCCTAAACCTTGGTGTCCTAGTGTTTAATTTAATTATATTGAAACTCTTCATTGCTATAATAGGATTTAGGCTTTAATTTGTACAGCTTTTGTCAGATATCTGGGCAACATAATGATCACGTGGGAATAAAGCTACAATGCACAAATTATGAAGCTCTGACCTTTCTGTCACTTTGTGCTTGCTTCCACAAGCTGCTCGCTCCACATCACAGGTTACATGCAACAGTCGTCTTTTTGTGAATCACATAATCTACTTAACCAGCTTTCAAGCAGTCAAGTCGCATCTCGAGACCACGCTTGGGAGCCCTCAGTGCCCATTCGCTGGCTCTCGTGCACGGCATGCTAACAAGTCGCAGGCCCCTCACCTCGGCTCTAGAGCAGAAGCAGGGACTTCAAGGTGCATCCCAGACACCAGCATGGGAACTGCCCCTCTGTGCACACGCTCCCATCTGAAACAATGCTGTGATGGCTGGGATTTGGTTCAAAATCTCTGTGGGAGGAGCATACCGATAAAATCGAGACCGACCTTGACCTGAAATCCCTGAAGCCCAGTGTGACTTCTCAAAGCAGCAACAAGAAATGAGAAGTGGGAGGAGACAGCTCGGTGAAAAACTCCCTTTTCCTTTGGATGAGCGTGGAGGCCGTGGAGACCAAGCAGGAGTTGCGAGGTCCTGACACTTTTCAATTAGCAGGAGCATCACAACTGGTACACCTTTGAACAGACAGTGGCAATGGTGGTGGCCATGGCGTCTACAGAGATGGGGGCCAGACAAACACAACCTTATTTGCCAAAACACACATCTGTTGTAGCCCAACGAACTCGGCTGGATGCATGATCAAGTCCCATGTCCTTTAGAAGGACAGAAGAGGAACAAAAGGGGAAAGGAGGATGGAACCGGGACCCGAACCTGGCAGAGGAAGCTCTTCGGCAGATGAGCAATTCCAGATGCAACACTCGCTGCCAGCCTCGCAGCACAGACCGGCTTTCCATTCCCACTGAAATGAGACTGAAACTATGAGAGGCAGGAGCAAAGATACTGGGGACAGATGCAAAGGAATGTTCTAGAGTAAAGCAAAGCGAGTCTCTTCCATGAGTGAGGTGACATACACGCTGATGAGCAAACCCCTGCCCTGGGGATGCACAGGGCTGGCCTTTGATCGCTATCCACAAGAGCACTGACTATGGGCTGGCACGTTCAGTGGCTTGTGCAGCGAAACCCAGTTATAGCGAATTCTAAAAATCTGGACACACGAAGAGTGAACTTGGTTCCAATGGGAACAGGAAACAGGCCATAGACAGCTACATCTTTTACAAATTTACAAGAAATGGAACAAAGCAAGAAAATTGTCGCCATCGTATCTCATCAGAAAATGGTTTGGCTTTAAATATTTATCCTGAACGTGTCGAATAATATTTTGCAAAAGTAATGACATCTTTATATGAACGGACCAACCAGAAGTTTTCCACTGATCAGTCTTCCCTGACCAGTAAGTAAGATGGCTGTTGGCTGCTTTAAAGAGACAGGGAGCCTGCAGATGAGAAAACTCAAGGCCATCTTTGCAATCCTTACCCAGAGAGATTCTGAAGACCCACAGCCTGTAAGTGAAGCCATTCTCCCACTGAGCAACGTGTCCCGGAACACTTCCGGGCAGCCAGTGAGAAGGTGGACGCACACTGGGCTCTCGGTTATGGCTCAGACAACTTCAACTGATTGGGCAATTCTGGAGCTGCTTGTAAGACATGGAGCTTCAGGCTAATTTCGGCTCATTCGGCCCATGATCATTTGAGATTCATGTATGTTATACAATCTCATTTATTATGTTGGCCACAACTTGCTATTAAGATACAACATATTCCAAAATATTATGTATCCTAACAAATCCATATTATGCAAAGCTATTGCTTAATAAAAAGCTATAAATGCTTAATGAAAGCTATAAATATTTTCTTTGCATGCTACATACTTCCAAAATAGGATTTGAAGCAATCCGTGATAAAAAGACATAAAACAAGAATGGAAACAGAAACGGGCCACGGGAAAGAGGAAAAGAAACACAATCACCAAACACCTAGACTGACATAATTACCGAAAACATAATAAGCTCCCCTCAAAGTTTCCTACTAGCTAAAGAAACACAGTTAGGTTTCAATAGAAGGAAATATTTCCTTGCAATACATCCTTAAAAGAACTTCCATTTAAAATATTTTTAAATGAAGTTTATATGTCTTAGGTTCTTATTCAAAGAGAGCTAAATAATACGTGGAACGAAGTTTTGCAATAGAAATTTAAAATACACGTAAATATGTCTTCAAGAAAGTCTTCCCTGTATCAATAGTCATTAAGAGTTGAGTATAATAAGTCTATGGCCAATTGTTATTTACTGACAATTGTGAACTCAGTGGAGGTAGAGATGGTGATGGTGATGGTGATGATGGTGATGATGGTGGTGAGGGTGGTGGTGGTGGTGATGGTGGTGATGATGGTGGTGATGGTGGTGGTGGTGGTGGTGAAGGTAATAATGGTGGTGATGATGGTGGTGATGGTAATAATGGTAATAATGGTGGTGGTGATGGTGGTGATGATGGTGGTGATAATGATGCTGATGGTGATGATGGTGGTGATGGTGGTGATGGTAGTGATGGTGGTGATGGTAGTGATGGTGGTGATGGTGGTGATGCTGATGCTGATGGTGGTGATGATGGTGATGATGATGGTGATGATGCTGATGGTGGTGATGATGATGCTGATGGTGGTGATGGTGATGGTGATGGTGATGGTGATGATGGTGATGGTGATGGTGGTGATGATGATGGTGGTGGTGATGGTGGTGATGATGGTGATGGTGATGGTGATGGTGGTGGTGGAGGTGGTGGGTGGGTGTGGGTGTGTGTGTGTGTGTGTGTGTCCATGTCAGGGTTGCATGGCTGGAAGAAGGAATATCAGTAACCTACCTAGTAAGACCCAGATATAAAACTTTCAGGAGATTTTACTTGACCTGGTATAAAGTTTGGTCCATGTGGAAGGAAACAATGAAGCAGGGGCCCCACCCATCACCTCCTTCATTATGCCTTCCTTGAGCCACATCGTGACCCCAAGCTTTAGTAGACACCTAGAGAACAAGCAATTCAAGATTGAGTCTTCCAATGAGAGCCTGCAATACGGACACTTGGGATTAATGGTTTCAAGAAGATGCGTGTGCTTTGAGTCCCAAACAGTGGTGACAGAATTGGCTTCTTTTACGTAAGTGGGAAGTGAATGGATGGCCCAGAGAGAGGTCTGCGTGGAGGGGCTGCGGAGAGCAACCCTTTTCTCGGTGTGATGTTTTTTTTCTCCAGAGGAACACCCAGATAACGTCTTACCGTTTTCTCTTAACATGAGCCTGAGCTATAGACTCCAGTGCATTGTATAAAGTTAAGTCAAGAAATAAGATTAAAACGAATAGGCAAACACAGGGTTCCGCAGCCCAGAAGGTACAAAGGACTAAGCCAGACACAGGCTGAGTTCCCAGTCTAGCCGGTGACAGCAGGACATCCCGGGCACGGGCTGCTCCAGCCCTGACACGGCACGATGCATGGGGACGAAGGGCAGTGAGGGGGATAGCCAGACGTCTGGACACGAACGGCTTAGAATAAACCCATGCTCCTCAGTCAGGACGGCACTCAACAGTTCTCACATTTGCCTCCAGTAAATGAGGCAGGTTATGAAACTATGCCAAGGTTTCAAGCTTTCAATAAAACTGCTTGACAAGTGTAAAATATTAATCCAATCTGCCCAAAAAGAAAGGAAATGATTAATAAAAAGTGTGGAGATAATGCGAGGAAATATAAGGTGTTTTTCGGGGTAAATGAGTTGAGAAATCATTACAATTCTTATTACTTTGAGCCGGGTTGAAGAAATCCTGTCAAAGAATGCAAAATTCAGGTGAAAGCAGAAGCATTACATCTAAACTTAACGAAAACTTGAAATCTTTCTTCGCAATCATCTCAACAGAAGCAAGTGGTTACCTCCCTAGGACAGAGGACCGCGCACTGTGAAGAGGACAATGCGCGCTGATTGGCTGAGGGCCGCGCATTGTGAAGGACAATGTGCGCTGATTGGCTGAGGGCTCTGGGGTACATCGAAGATGCACGCCAGGAGCTTCTGCCTTCACTCTGCGATGATCTATGCCCATGCTGCATAACTGTTACCGTCTCTCGTAAGGGCTAAATCTTCCCACGTTGTAATGCAGCGTTTTTAATTGGTTGCGACCTCCACTTCTTTTGGCAAGGAGGAGAGAAGGGGCAAGGTCTACAGACAATGAATAATGTGACAATTTAATGATTCCCGGGGTCCCACTCACCATGCTGTGTGAAGAGGTCACTGTGAATGATTTCGATCAAGCAATACAGCTTCTGAATGGTCAGCAAACCCGTGGGGACATTTAGGATGAAATCGGTAAACATCTTGCTATGAGGAAAAACACAATGGAAAGCATTTAGGGATATACAGCAAAACGGTCCACAGTGTTACCAGACAGTATGGAGTCGCAAGGTCATTAAGTGTCATCGAGTGCCACCAAAAGATCAGGTAATACCCATTCTACAACATAAGCCAAAATCTTATCCGAAAAACAATACTTTAAAATGCTATTTTTTACTTCATGGCCATTAAAATGGCCATAAAGTAAAACGCAGACAATATCAAATGTTAGTTGTGACGTAAAGAAGTGGAACTCCGATACCAGGCCAGTGGGAACGTAAGATGGGGTAGCCACTTTGGAACACTGGCATTTCCTCAAAATGTAATACAGCTGCCATATGACCTGGCATTTCCACTCCCAGGTAAGTACTTGAGAGAAACGAAAGCATGTGTCCACACAAAACCGTATTTAGGACACTAAAGAAGCGGGACCATCCCAGATGTCCATCAGCTGCTGGGTGGGTAAAGGAAAGGCAGCATATCCATGCAACCCACCTATGGAAGGGATCACACTCTCACCCACACTATGACAGAGACGCACCTTGAGAACACTGCACGAAGTGAGAGAGTCACAACAGGCCACGTGGCTATGATGCCATTTATGTGAAATGCCAAAAAAGGCAAACACACAGATCCGGAACATAGATCAGTGGCTGCCTAGGGCTGGGGTGGGAACGGGGGATGAGGGTGAATGCCCACAACGTATCACACTGGGGCGATAAA
Organism: Pteropus alecto; assembly: GCF_000325575.1. Taxonomy (NCBI): domain Eukaryota; kingdom Metazoa; phylum Chordata; class Mammalia; order Chiroptera; family Pteropodidae; genus Pteropus; species Pteropus alecto. Next base: position 3,628,193 of record NW_006436291.1, read on the forward strand.
ACTGAAACTTGATTATGGTGATGGTCTCGAGACTCCATAAAAATATTGAAAACTATTTCATGGAACATTCTAAAACTGGTGCACTTTATAGTGCATAAATTATATCTCCAGGGAGATTTTTTTAAAATTTATTTTTACAAATGGCCAATAACCTTATAAAGGAGTATTAGAACAAGGGGTCTTGCTGGTAAACAAAGACATGTAAATTAAAATGACAAGACCCACTCATATTGGGGAGGTTCTATAAAATAGTAATTCCAAGTATTGACAAAATTTGGGAAGATGGAAACCAATAAACACTGGTAGAAGGCTGATCCGACCCTTTGAGGGGCAACTGGATGGTAGCTATAAAAACGTTTTAAGAAAATGCAAGACCTAGTAATTCCACTTATGTTTATACTAATTACATTACTAAGAGCAGAGAGTACAATTAAGTTACGAACATTTTATTCTAGCACGTTTTATAATAACAAACAACAAGACACGACCCGCCAGGACAGCACAGTGGCCTGTTCTTTGCAATCGCAAAGCCTGAGCTGTCGGTGAAGCCCTGCCACTCACCAACTCAGCCATCGAGGACAATTCACTTAACACAAAAGTGGGCCAGGACTAGATCCTAGGTCATGCCACTGCTGTGAAGATTAATCGAATGACACATTGAAAGCACTTCGTGTGAGGCCTGTTTTGCGTGGAGAAAGCACATACTTGATGTCCATATCTATTGTTGCTACTTAAATAAATGAAGGGCCAGTGTAGGCTGGGACACTGTGGAAGCTATTAAACACCTGACGGAGAAGACTCCTTCATGGTGTGGGAAAACGAGACGGCTAAGGGGCAGGCGCTGACCGGGAAATAGCGAATGTGACGCTGAACTTTTGAGGGGCGTGTGCGTGTGTGTGTGTGTGTGTGTGTACACGAAAGACAACTAGGATGACCCAGTAAAATGTTAAGTAATTCTCCTGCGATCTCTTCTGTTTCATCAAACGTAAATCGATTTTCTAAGCAGGAAAAATACAAACATAATTTTCAATGTCTTCTTTTTTCATCAGTAGCCGAGGTGTCCAGGAGGACACCACAGCTAAGGAGTCAGGTGGCTTAGAGCAGCCCAGGCCGGCCCGTGGGAAGGGGGTCTGCTCTGTCACTGCACAGGATGGCGCCCCCGCAACGGGCGAGGGGCTGAGCCCTGCGCACAGCGAGGACAGGCTTTGCGTGTGGCCGTGACCCCTACGTCCCTGACTTCCTATTTCGCGTGTCCTGAACTGCACGGGTGGCACAGGGTGGGCTCAGGAGATGCGGGCAGGAGCCCGAGACGCCGCGCCTCCTCACAGTGCCGAGGGCAGCAGGCGCCGCTGTTCTGGGCGCTGTGGGGAGCAACGCGGCAGGGTAGGCAGAGGGGGACTGCGGGGGCAGAACCGCTGCCGGGCGGACGGCCTGTGTGTTCCCCCTCTTCTCCCTCGGGGCCTGCGAGCTCTGACCGGTGCTGGCAGCTCCCAGCTGCAGAAAACACACGTGTCCATGTGGGACGCTAAATCCCAGGGCACAAGCAGCCTGCGGTGGGCATGAAGCACGGGAAGGACAAGCAGTTTACACCGCTTAACAGCCCGGGGAGACAGGTGGCCCTTCACTGATATTTAGGTGGGCTTTTTGGGCTGGTAAAAACAGTGCCATCAGCGGCTCGTAATTTATTACGTCAAATGTTAAATCAAAAACGAAAACAAAAAGCAGACACGGACCGCGCTGGCGACGTCTGGGGTTGCGAGGCCTGCGCATCCACCTGCTCATGACAGCTCTTTTCAGAAGCAGTGACAGCCACACACGAAACAACGGAAATGGGCTTGGACGGCGAGGGCGGGAGCGTGGGAGGTACAAGGAAGGGTTCCGTCCCCAGCCTGGCTCCTGGGTCTGAACCCCCAACGGCCAGCTTCCCAAAGGGCTGTTTTGTTTTCAATATTAAATGTGGGCTTTGACTCTTCTCGGAGGCTCACAGCCCCCTTCTCCCAGGAGCCCCCAAACCGCAGCTGTGGGTGTTGGGGGAAAGAGGAAGTGAGATGGGAATCTTAAAACTCCTGGGCCGGATTTGTAGGTGCTAAAAACAAAACCGAACCCCAACATCCACATCGTGATATTCGAGCCCCGAGGAATGCAAGATGCCAAGTTTGTACCGCACGCCCACTGGGCTATCAAGCATGTTCCAGAGAAAATACCGTCACTGTGGGGTGGTGTCCGTTCCACATAAAGTCATAGTTAGCGGTGTCACGGGCACCACTGTGATCACGGAGGCCTGAGGCCCAACCTCTGACCACACGGGCAGAACCCCGAGCACCCCATAAACCGAACGCGCTGAGCGGGAGGCCGCGGAGGGACTGGAAGCCCGCGGGCCCCGGGCCCATCCTTACCTGAGCTCTTTGGGATCAAACACCAATTTCACATCGTTGACGATCGTCGGCAGGTATTTCAGAGCTGCCCCCTGCAAAGCAAGACCAAGAAGGATGCTGAGCCAAAGGCAGTTTAGAGAACATTCATATGAATCCAGAATTACCGTGAAGGGCCGCCGACGTACCAAGCAGAGAGATCACTTTGTAGATGGGAGGCTGATGGCTAAACACGATGAAAATAGAGCCCCCCCAAACCCTATGATCCACAAACAATGATGATTTGTTATATGATAATCCTGACCCATAATAACGGTAAAATTAACAGAAGCAACGCTGTTTGCCTGCTGACCAAATGCCCGTACTGCGATAATCTTTTACGTGATGGCCTCCTTAACCTTAACGAAGCTGCAGCTGATGACGACTTGCGCCCTCAGGAGAATCCTCTACCAAAGGACTGCAGCTCTAATAGTCCACAACATTCAACAACTTATCTTTGCTCCATTCCAAAACTATTTTCCTGTATATCTGTACATCCCTTAATTAAGAATCATTTTTTTCTTTAGTAATTTTATCTCTTATATTGATACTATGTATGTTCTAGAAAACCCAAACTCTAAAAAAATAGACGCATGGTGATAACAATAGATCCTAATAGATGCTATGCGTTATGCTACTATGCTGGTATATTTTATCTCTAATTGCAACAGACCCACAGGGAGTTAGCTGTGTTGGAAGGCAAGGAAGGTGACAATGAAAATGTCAATTACTTTCCCTGATCACACAGCTAGCACTAAACTGAGCTAGAACTAGAATTCAGTTCTCCCTGAACGAGCCCGATCCAGTCTGAGCTCGGAAGCTAAGCAGGGTCGGGCCTGGTTAGTACTTGGATGGGAGACCACCTAGGAAGACTAGGTGCTGTAGGTGTAAAAAAATAAAAAATAAAGGGTTGTAAGCTGACAAGGTCCTTGCAATCTGTGAGGTCAACCAAGGGTTGCCTCGCCTAAAAATAATAATAATAATATTAATAATAATAATAATAATAATTCAGTTCTGTGGGAAGCTAAGGTATAGCTATACCCCGCTGGGAACAGTTTTAAGTGTTCTGACACCACTGCCCACACCCCCACCTGACTCTTAAGTGACTCCTTACACCAGGCTGAACTCCTCCTCCCTGAAAGAAAGGGAGGAAAGTAACATTCAAGCATTAAAGCTCAAAACCAAATTGAAAAGAAAATAGGACATCAATGGGAACACTGGAGATTCTGACACCTGCTATGTAAACAATTGTCAACACTGTTTTCCAAAAGCGAGTGGGCAGACGATACCCGGAATGCACATGGCCAGTTAACTGATTTGTAACAGAAAGCACAGGCTCCTCCTCTTCCTCCAACTAATGAAATCCATTCCATCCCTCACACTAAATGTGAAAGTTAACTTGAAATGAATCATAGATCTTAAATGTGAAACTTAAAACTATAAACTTGTAGAAGATACTTGTGGCTTTGGGCTAAGCAAAGAATTCTTAGATATGGCACCAAACATATAATCTGCAAAAGGAAAAATTGATAAATTGTACTTTATCGAAACAAAGAACTTCTGCTGAGACAAAAGGAAATAGTTGCAAATCATATATCTGATAAAGACCTGTATCCAGCAGATACCGAGTACTCTTAAAAACTCCATCATAAGAAAACAACCTTTCCCCCAAAATAGGCCAAAGATTTGAAAAGATACTTTTCCAAAGAAGATACATGGATGGTGAATAAGCACCTGAAAAGATGCCCACATCATTTGTCACCAGGGAAATGCAAACTAAAACCACGATAAGATATCGCTGATATCTATTAGAATGGCTATAGCAGAACGAAAAGCTGACAGTACCGCGTGCTGTTTGCAGATACTGCTGGTCCGGAGTCAAAGTTAGTCCATTAACTTTGGAAAAACACTTGGCAGCTCTTATAGCGTTGGATGAGCCCTCTTCATATGGCCCGGCCATGGCCTCCCTGAACAGGGACCCAGGCGAGATGAACCTGGTTGTGAATGTTTACAGCTGCTTTCTTGGCAACCGTCAAAAACTAGAAAGAAGCTGAATGTCCATGAAAAGGTGAATCCATACAATGGAACGCCACTCCGCAATAAATTTTTTTTTTCATTTAAAAAAACCTATGTTACACACAACATGGCTTAATCTTAAATGCACTCGGAGAAGTAAAGCAAGACAAACTCTAACAGCTGATGATTCCATTTCTAGAACAGTCTGGAAAAGGCCAAACTACAGGGAGGGAGGATGCCTCGGTGGTTGACAGGGGAGAGGTGGGAGAGGGCTCACCCGCAGCGGGGGCTAGAGGGACACAGCCGGGAGATGGGACTCTTCTACAGGACCGTATGCAAACTACACCTTAATTTTAAAAACGAGTAAGAATCTACTACCCGGCTACACAGACACGAAACACGCCTGAGGGAGAGTTGGGTCCGAGTCTCAACTGCAGTGACTAAGAGTTAAGTGGTCAGGTTCAGCCCCCTTCAAGTTTCCTAACCTGTAGGATATGAACATCATGCATGTGCCAGACATTTTTCTAGCCTGAGGCTCCACTGACAGAATAAATCTTCAGGACAAGCACGCGTGAAAGGGGGCTGGTACTGTCCCCTGCACAGATCACACCGCAGAGACACACACAGTGGGCGCCGCGGAACTGGTGACTTCCCTCGTCCACACGCTAACCCTGTCCCCTGATCTCAGCCGGGTCGTGAGACGCCTCCTCCCCGCTCTGAGATGCAACTCTCGAAAACAGCATTCAACAGAAACAATCACATTCCGGTTTCAAAAGTCTTCCTTCGATGACCTTGAGGTTGTTCTGAAAAGCTAAAAGATATTTACCGTGACATTTAATAATGAGCGTGCGCACAGCGGACTGCTCGTGCCCTGGAGTGTCTCGTTTGGTTTGTGACAGCCCAGAGTGAGGGAAGGTCACGTCGGCTTCGTGCATTTTATCCTGCACCCAACAAAGCGTCATCTGCCTGCAGCGGCGGGGTCAAGTCCACTTCGCAAGGACGAAGGCGACAGCGACAGACCAGGCAGGCCTCTGGGGCCGGCCGCTCACGTGCTGCCCAGAGGCCGCCCACGTACTGGCCAGGCTGGCCGAGCGCCAGGGCAGAGGCAGGGCTCCCAGGCGTCCCTGCGTCCCCATGTCCCCGCCTGATGTCAGGGCGGTGGCCACAGAGGGGCCTGTGCCCGCAGTGATCACAAATGACAATTAAACGACTGTCACCCTGCCGAGGACCCCGGACACAGGAGAACCTGCGTGACTGCCGCAGACGGAGCCGTGCATGAAATCGCCTCTAATTCTCAGAAGACATTGCTCCTCCTCGCTTTCCACCCACAGCAGGCGCCATCCTTAGCTCGGAGAGGCAGAGGGGCCCTTGTTGCTTAGCTCCGCAGGCTCTGTGACCCCCCACAAAGTGCCCTCCGTGGCGTCAGAGACCACATCCAGCTTTGCCTATTTCTACGGTTATTTGTTGCGAATCTCAAGTGTTCGGGGTCCTGCTGGTGCTCCCAGCAAAAGGCGTCTGCCCCCTCCACTTCCCCTATGGCGTGCATTGGCCTCCCTCAATCCAAGTCTCACCCGTGGAAGGAGCCGCTGCTCCAGGAGCTCCCTCAGGTGCAGAGGGCCCAACAGGTGAGGCAGGGAGGATGTGCGGTGGCCAGACAGCGCGGGAGAACCTCACCGCAGAGAGACACTGCCCGATGGACATGCTGGGTATCGGGGGGGGCGGGAAGCTGAGGCTGACATGGCCCACCGGCTGCCGTGCATGCGTCTGAGGGTCCCACCAGGACCTGGGCACCTGGCCAGGCGGTCTGAGCCCAGTCCTCCCCAGCACTTCAGCATTTGCGATCAGTGGCTCTCATGGGTGGCTCTCCTTGGTCAACAGCGGTGGCTAACAGAGCCCGCCCAGGGCCGGTGGGAGAGTAGACAGAGCATGTGCAGGGGACGCTGGGGGTGGGGGGGAGCTGCGGGAGATGTCGAAGATACAGAGCTGCGTGTGGACTCTTCCTCCCTCCACGGCCCCGAGCCATGGGCCAAGTCACCTGTCACAACACCCCCCATGACGGGGCCTGGCCAGGAACTGAGAATAGCACAATACAGGACTTAAGGTGAAGTCACTGCTCTTAGCTTGGGTTATCTCTAGTTTTTAAGTTATAATTGAACTTATTAAATCAATATTTGCTTTCTAAGAAAGTTATTTTTTCAGAATTGACTTTAAACCTACTTAAATTAACATAATGGCTGCTTAAGTCTCAGCTTGCTTTTCTTTGAACTTGATAAATCTTTCATCTGTCCATCCCAGGATGGACAGACCCAATTCTCAGCGCATTTGGGCCTCGGGGCCGCCAACACGTGAGCACTGACGCGCTGAGAACACACGTGAGTCCCCATGCGCTCGGGCAAAGGCTGCAGGTAAAACTGGAACCACCTCCGAATGCATCAGGGTCCCCACCTCTGCGCCCCGACTGAAAGCCGGCAAGCCACGGAAGGTACCAGAAACAAATTTAGAGAGAACCGTGGCCAGTGGTCAAGCTACTTCTATTTACATTAAAAGACGAGCGAGTTGCTGAGTGTCCCTTTTAGAAATGGCTTCACTGCTCAGCTCCCTGGGAATCAAGAACTCGGTACAGTCTACGGCCACGGCGCCCTGAACACGCCCGATCTCGGCCGATCTCAGAAGCTAAGCAGGGTCGGGCCTGGTTAGGCTGATCTCGGAAGCTAAGCCGGGTGGGGCCTGGTTCCTACTTGGATGGGAGACCACCTGGGAAGAGCAGGTGCTGTAGGCGTAAACAAACAAACAAACAACCCTCAGGACAGCCAGCAACCACAACGTGAGGTTGGAACTGAAGCAAAAGGAAGAGAAACGCACTGAAACCAAAGGTTTAGGTGAGAATAAAATGAAACATAAAAAAGATTCAAAAACGGCAGAAAATGCTAAAAGGTTTCTAATGGCTGAAATAGCTCAGGTTAAAGAAATTAAATAAATTTTTTTCTCTAAGTAGATTGACTTGTCATGCGTCTCAGGAGAATGCCAACTTAATGAAAACTGTAAACCCAAACCAAAAATGCACTTTCTACCTAGTACTGGTTTCATGTTGTAAGTGTCTGTCTGGCTAAAAATATTACCACTGATGATGATTAACAGACACTATTTTAGGGTAAAGTTCAGGCTACATTATTCAGTATAATTATTTTAATTAAATCCATTAGCATATCTTTATATAAGATTACAAGAGCTACTGGTGATACAAAATAAGTTTTTCTTGAATAATGTATGAAGCAATTATTAATTTACATATTTCTCGAGAAAAACGCATATTAAAATGATTCCATTTGAAGTTCTGAGCTAAAATATAGATGGCCCACAAATTCTCCTTTCAGACTTAAGTGCTGCATCTTTGGAAGATCTGGGGCATAGCCGAACGGCCTCAGAAGCAGCAGGACATTCCGCTGCAGCAAAACGCGGCAAGGCCAGCTTGACCAACAGGTGCCACTGGACGCGAGCTTGTGCCGCCCCTGGGGAAGGGATGGAACGGGGCAGATGGCCGGGCACGGTGGCTTCGCGTTGCTAAAGGATGGTGAACCACAGCGCCTCAGGAAGATTCGAGAATGTGCCACTCTGAGCCACACTGCTGCACGTATTGTAGGAGCCCGAAGCAAAAACAAGAGAAAGATGAAGGCGACAAAAGATGATGCTTCTGCTCCTGTTACCCTATCGAATAAAGCCTACCTGCTTTTGCCTTCACTCTAAAAATACCTCTTCTCTTCGTAATCAAGCCTCTGTTAAGCAGATTCCGGTCTTTCGAGTAGCATTTCCCACCCCTACCGCCTACACTTTGGTTCACTCAATCACAAGTGACGATCCAGCAGCTGGAAGAAACCTTTCCTGGGAGTGCTTGTATGCTGAAGTATCACAAAGTTCAAGCCAAAATATTAATAAAAAAATACCAACTTATTACTGTTAAGATTTTTCAGTGGACCAAGCACAAGCTCCTATATTTAAAAATTGATTTGTTATGGCCAACCTATGAAAAGATGGTTGATGTCACTAACCATAACTGCAAATCAAAACTACGAGATATTAATCGCCTCATACTCAATAAATTGGCTACTATAAAAAAAAAAAAAGAAAATAACAGGTGTTGGCAAAGACATAGAGAAATCAGAACTCTTTTATACACTGTCGATAGAATGTAAAGAGATGCAACCACTATGGAAAACAGCACAGAAGTTCCTCAGAAAGTTAAGAATAGAATCAGCGAATGATCCATCCAGCAATCCCACTGCTGGGGACCCACCCAGAAGAACTGAAAGCAGGGTCTCGAAGACCTAAGCGCACACCCATATTCACTGTGGCATCACGCACAGGAGCCCAGAGGCAGAAACAACTCAACAGTCCATCAATGGATGAACGGGAAAAAGAAATGTGGCATTTGTATATAATGGACTGTAAATCAGCCTTAAAAAAGAAGAGAATCCTGGCATGCTGCTACGAGATGAACTTGGACGACACGCGCAGTGAAATAAGCCAGTCACAAAGTGACAAGATATCCAAAGACGTCAAACTCATGGAGACCATAAGTAGAACTGTGGTCGCCTGCGGCTGGGGTCAGGAGGGGAATGGAAGTGTTTGTTTAATGGGAACAGAGTTTAGGATTTTCAATATGGAAAGTTCCAGAGGACTGTTTCACAACGGTGTGAATACAGTTATCATGGCTGAGCTGTACAATCAAAGCTTGTTTAGATAGAAAATGTTACCTTATGTGGCTTTGATCAAAATCGTAAACAAGTAGATAAATAATTTGTCATGCCTTCCCTGGAGAATATCAACAACGGGTAAAGGGTTCCCAGCGTTTCTGAGGGGAGGGATGTTGTTTTCACCGTGCGGGACCACTTCGGGCACCGCCGGCTCCTGCCTATTAGATGTCAAGAATAACAGCACCGCCACGTGCGCACGATACACACACGCATGAACAACACACACATGCATGGCACACGCATGCACAACACACACAAAACACACACGCACAACACACACAACACACAACACACACAACACATAACACACGCACGACACACGCACGACACACAACGCATGCACAGCAGACACAACACACATGCACAACACACAAGCACAATGCACGCACAAGACACGCACAGCACACACATGCATGGCGCACACACGCACGGCGTGCACACGCACGACACACATGACACACACGCATGACATGAACACACGACACACTCATGACACATGCGGCACACACATGACAACACATGCACGGCACACACATGCACAACACACACAACACATAACACACGCATGACACACGCAACACACAACACATGCACGACACACACACGACACACAACGCATGCACAACAGACACAACACACACGCACGACACACAAGCACAATGCACGCACAAGACACACACAGCACATACATGCATGGCGCACACACACACGGCGTGCACACGCACGACACACATGACACACACGCATGACACGAACACACGGCACACACGACACACATGCACGGCGCACACACCCATGGCACATGCATGGTGCACACGACACATGCACACATGACACGCATACAGCACACACGACACACAACACACACATACGCACGACACACGCCCAACACATGCACGCACACAGATGCACAACACACACGCACGCACATACACAGGCACTGTCATAATCGGACGTGCCCCTGACATTCCCAAACAGCTCTGAGTTAGACAACACCTTTTCTTCCCACGTGTGTGGCTGTGTCACCAATGGGACCGTGAACACACGACACACTCATGACACATGCGGCACACACATGACACACATGCACGGCGCACACACCCATGGCACATGCATGGTGCACACGACACATGCACACATGACACACATACAGCACACACGACACACACACACATCACATGCACACACACAACACACACATAACATACGCACGACACACGCCCAACACATGCACACACACAGATGCACAACACACACGCACGCACATACACGCATACAGCACACACGACACACAACACACACATACGCACGACACACGCCCAACACATGCACGCACACAGATGCACAACACACACGCACGCACATACACAGGCACTGTCATAATCGGACGTGCCCCTGACATTCCCAAACAGCTCTGAGTTAGACAACACCTTTTCTTCCCACGTGTGTGGCTGTGTCACCAATGGGACCGCCCACTGAAGCCCTCGGCCCTTGGGTCAGCCTGGCCGGACCTGGGCCACTGGGGCGCTCCGGCCACACGTAGTCACACCATACGATGACCGGTTCCTTTACACCCGTGTGTGTAAGCAGTGGGTAACCACGGGCTCAGGTGTGCCCTGCCCTGCTCCCGCCCCTCCTCTCGATGGGAAGATGCACTATCGGACCCATTTCATCCCGGGTCCCCACAGCGGGTCACACAAGAGGCCAGAAGGCAGTCCGGTCAAGGATGGAATAAACTAAGAGACAACGAATGGTCAGGGCGGAGCTGCCATGACCCAGGGAGTGACAGGCGCCTGCAGACATGTGGCTGAGCAGCGAGACCTTGTGGCAACACGTACGAGGCCTGAGAAGCACAGGGGGTGAACTAGCCCACCGTGGCACAGACAGGATAAACTCTCTCCTCTCCTTGGTAGCCACGGAGCTGTCCGCACCGCCTAGGATCCACGTGCCCGAGTTAAGTCGTGCTACATGGGAGTAAGCCCGCTCCCCCGGCAAGCACAAACCCGAACTCCGCAGCCGAACCTGGCTTTCCCTTCGCACGAGCCCCGCAGCGCAGCCGGAAGGCTCGAGGCAGGGGGCCACCCTGTGACCAGGCCTTCGCAGCCTCCAGGTGGCAAAACCCGGTTACCTCTCTCGACAGCTTCCAGGAGGCAAAGCGTGACTTCCAAATGATGGCAATGTTGTAAAAAAAAAAATACTCGAAGTTTAGAAGTCAACGGATAGGAAAATGGTCCCGTTCAAAAGCATCTTAAGAGCGTGAACCACAGTGAGACAGTTTTGAAGACTGTGGTGGGAGGAGAGAACACGCCACACTTGTGTCTTGCACACCGCCACGAAGCAGAGCCTGGGGACAGGGACGGGTGGGAGGAGAGGCCTCTGCAGGGCCCGGAGGCAGGGAGCGGGAGGGACCCCCAGACCCTCATCCGGCACATGCACGGCCTCTCTCCCTTCCCAGCCGCCGCCTGCTGCCCCCACGCTCCGGCCACCCCAACAACCCAAGGACAAGCCCTGCTGGACCCAGGCAAAGCCCCCCGCCCCCACACCCAGTGCACGCTGGCGGAGCTGCACCCCAGGCACACGCCCACCCACCGTGGCTGGGACTGCGCCATCCCCACAAACATGTCTGAGTCCCCAGCCCCGGAACCTGCCCCCTTCCCCGCCCTCTCTGTGAACATCAGTCAACTTCTCTGGAAACGGTCTTTGCGGATGAAACCAATGAAAACGAGGTCGCAATAGATCAGGGTGGCCTTCGGTCCCCTGCCGGCATCTTTACGTGAAAAAGGAGAGGGGACTGAGCACAGAGACACGGGTGGGGACGGATGCCGTGTGGAGACCGAGGTAGGGCAGGGGCATGAAGCAGCACACCAGGACACGCCAGCAGCCAGCAGGAGCCGGAGAGGCGGAAAGGACCTCCCTGCGACCTCCCTGAGAGCCTCCGCAGGGAGCGTGACCTGCCGGAGCCTGCGGACCCAGCAGAGAGCGAGCTTCTGCTGCGGTGAGCTGTCCAGGCTAGGTTCGTTTTCGTAAGGCCGCCCTGGGAACTGATGCGCGCACACACATGCGTGCACACACACATACACGCACACAGGCACGCTCACGCACACCCAGCGCCCAGGCCAAAGGCGAGGATTCCTCCACGACCTGCAGTGAAGGACCAGGCCTGCTTGCACTTGCCGTCCGTTTCCAACCAACAGCCTCGTAAGATCCAATGACGATGGTTTTCTAGTAAACCGAAAAGCTGTCTGGATGACACAGCAGCATCGAATAACCGCGTAAGTTTCTAAACACTCATTGTCGATGCTGGTCCTGAAGTCACCAGAGGGAAGCGGTAAGCGCCTGGGCGCAGGCAAGGACCCCGATCGCCTGCTCTGAGCGGCACGAAGATCAGGTCGCAGGCCCCGGGCTGAGGCTGCGGGGAGGCCTGCGGGGCTGGGGGAGGCCTCGAGCAGGGATGAGAGAGGCAGGGCTGTGAGCCCAGCTTTCCAGGTGACACCTCCTCCCCACCAGCACGCCCGCCCTCCCTCTCCCCCGGGGCACCAACACTGCTGCTGCGGTCACTCTGTGACCGATGGCCTGGCCAGCCCTGTCCAACAGGACGTCCGCATTGCTGCTCTGTCCCGCACAGGGGCCACTAGATACACGCGTCCTCTGAACACAGAGATACGGCTGGAGCGAGTGAGGACAGAGAACACTGTGACCTGAGGTGTCCCCTTCTCCTCCCTGGACCACCCGCCCCTCTCCTGCTCAGGGGACACACGGCATGAGCCTACGGCTCCTTGAGTCTTAACTCAACGAAGACTCCAGATATCCGGAAACATAAAAGACAGCCCCACGTCCGTCCTACAGAAAAAGCTGTAATATAAAAGCGAGAGGGAGGGGAACCTTTCCAGACCGCCTCTCATGTGCCCTTCAGGAACCCACATAAATAAAAATATGTCTGTTCTTCAATAAATCAAAGGGAGTTAGTTACCAGAGGACCAAGACTCGCCCCCCACAACTGCCGCCCGCCCCAGTCTATAGCAAAGGGACTGAAGACACATTCGCAAAAGCCCATAGGGGAAGCAGCCCAAATGTCCATCACCAGATGAAAGGACACACAAGACGAGGTGCAGCCACGCGACGGAATTCTAGTCCCCCACAAAGCGGAAATGCTGGCACGTGGATGAACCCCAAAAACACGCTACGCAAAAGCAGCCAGGCAGGAAAAGGCACGTATTTTACGATGTCATTTAAACGACATGTTCACAATAGGCAACTTCACAGAGATGGCAAATAGATCGGTGGGGGCCGGGGAGGGGGTCTTGGGCTGACCGCCATGAGAACGGGGCTCATTTTGGGGTGATGAAAGGGATTTGCAACTAGAAAATGGCACTACTGTTCACTTCGAAACAGTCAGAATGGTAAATTTTATGTTACATTTCACCACGAAAAATTAATTAGTTAGAAAAACGGTAAGAACGTTCTGCCCCTGGGGATGTCACTTCTAACAGATGCGGGACAGCTCGTTGCTGCCTGAGTCACTGTCCATCCCTGGAGCCGGAAGACCAGTGACTGACCCACACCCTGGAAACAGCTGAGCGCCTCAACCCAGCTCCAAAATGAGGCACGACATTAGCCTAATGAGGCCACTGCCACCGCCTCCTTCGCTGGGACGGCCACCGCTCCCCAAAGCGTGCCACTACCAATGCCAAGGCCTTCATTAAGCAAGATGTGACACAATGTACCAAGGCAGAAATCCAAGGACACCAAGGAGGAGAGCCTCGCCAACGGCCCCTACACGTCGGGCATTGTCCCAAAATGCCACCACTACGCACGCTTTCATATTATTCTGTAGTTGTGCCTTCAATCCGTGTCCCAGCAAACACTGACTATTCAGGCCAGAGGATTTAAAACATGAACCTCCAAATTAATAACTTTTAAAAAATGTACTCAGATGTACAATGGGGAGTTTTTATAAACGTTGCCAAACTAACGAAAAGCTTCGGGCTGGGTAATTAAAAATATTTCCGCAGGTCAGCCAGTCTCTTCTCTTCCCAAGGACAAGCTGGCCGGGGAGACTAATTATCACTGTCCCCCGACGCCAACACTGGGCAACTTCTCTCCTGGAGACCGGAGGCAAAGGCAGAAGCAGGCGTCCTGCTCCCGAGGGGGGCCCTCTTTCCTGGTATCTTAGATGTGGGTCAGAATCCTCGGTTATGCCGAGGTCCCCACAGGAGGAGGCAGGATGTCAGGGAGGAGGCGGAGGATGGCTGTGGGCAGAGGCGGAGGGGGCAGCGGGGGAGGGATCACTCCAGGGATGCGGGAACTGAGCCGAGAAGGGGTCCCAGGAAAGGGCCCCCAAACCAGAGAGGGAACAGGCGCAGGCACAGCAGCCCAGACAGTGAAACAGGCTGACCGAGGACACGGAGAAAACCAGCAGTGCGGACCCAGGGCGGGCGAGGGACTTGGGCCGCGCTGAAGCCCAGGCCACCTTGGGGACGCCCTCGCACCGGGCGGCAGCGAATCAGGTGACGCTAAGAAGTCGAAACCCGAGTCTAAGCAGCCCACCGAGTTTTGCTGCCATAGTTTTCACAGTTTCTAGCGACGCTGTACCACCCACAGGTGGGGCGGCTTCCGGGGGCCTGAGGTCAGGTGGGGACGAGGCGCCCGCACACGGATGCGGGGCCAAAGATCGGCCCGCAGGGTCATCGTCCTGCTCCTCCTCCTTCATCCGTTAATAAAGAAGATGTTTTCTTCTACTTGATGACAATTTCGTGGTTATGCATTGTTGGAACACGGCACCGAAGGAAAGAGTATCCCAGAGCGGGGAAAGCCCCGAATCTGCCAACAAGTTCGTTCTGTCCAATGTCCCTCCCCGGCCCGGCCACGCAGCAACACGCTCGCATCTGGACCACACAGGGACCCCCGTGACCTGACCACCGGCTCTGGCACCTGCCGGGTCCCTGGGAATGACCGCTGAGGACTAAAGCCCACGGGGGATGAAACCTCAGACTGCCAGGCCACTGAGGGCAGCGACACAGTCCCTGCTGCTGACGGCGCCCGCCACACCGCGCCCAGCACCTGGCCGCTGAGAACGGTCAACAGACACGTGTAGAGTGGACTGTGGAAGACCCTCACGTTGGGCACTTTGCACTGTCCCCGGGGCTGCTGGAGAAGGAAGGGAACGACACCTAGAGCGTGCTGATCCCAAGTCAAAAGCCAAGACAGAGACACTGCCCCACGCGAAAGCTGCGGGTCAGCTCGTCCGGCTGCATGGCCTGCGGGACGGCTCTGGGTTTCACGTCCTTGTCCTGTGACCGTGCACGGAGCAGGCACACAGCGGACGGGGCAGCTCCGTGGACAACGCCACGGCCTGATGAGGCTGGCCGGCTCCCGCAGGCCGCTCAGCCCGCTGTCTCCTCCACCCAGGCATCTCCGCCACCCGCACTGGCTTTGCTCAGAGCCCACCTCAGAGCCCACCTCCTCTGGTGCCCAGGCCGCTCCTGACATGGGGCGCACTGTTCCCAGCCGGGTTCTTCCCCCTCCCCAGTCCTCCCACACCCCCGCCCCACCTCCCAGGGCCTCCTCGGCTGGGACGAGTCACCGGCAGCCCCACAATGCTCCTCCACGGTGGGCAGGGAGTGCTCTTCCCAGGAGAACAGGGAGCGGGTGCTGTATCCCCTCAAAGCCCTTCAAAGCCTGGGCTGCTCCCTGCAGATTTGGCTGTCATGCCACTGCAGAGAACCCCGCTTCTGCTGAGCAGCCCTGGGGAGGTGTAGCCTCCAGAGGTCCCCGCGCTGGCTGCCTTCCCTAACACCGCCTGACTTTCCCATCCCTGAAGCCAGGCTCCAGCCACCTTTACTGCTCTCCAGACTCCTGAAGGTCATTGGCTGAGCTATGGCATCAAGGTGATTAGTCTGGGTGTTGCTGTTAAGGAAACCTGTAGGTGTGATTATGTTCTACAACCAGGTGACTTTATGCAGAGAGGATTATCCTTGAGGAGCTGAGTGGGCCTGACCCAATCAGTTGAAAGGTGTTAGTAACAGAAGCAGGACTGCCCTGAGGAAGAGAAAGGTCAGCCTGAGGAGCGCAGTGGCAGCTCCTGCCCGCAAGGCCAGGCCCCCCAGATTCCCAACTCCCCTAGGCAGCCCCACAGCCACGTAAACCAATTCACTGCAATCAACAAATATACACCCTACTGGTTCCGTGCGCTAATGGATGCCTGCCTGACTGATACACCTGCCATGCACGCCAGCCCTGCGTGGGCTTACCTGGGCTTACCTGTGCCCAACCACATGGACCACACAAACTGGGGGGCGGGGGGAGCCTCGCCTGGCTCTGCAGCCTCCTCCCAGCCTCTGCCCCGCCCCAGCAGGACACTCAGGAAAGAACTGGGGGACAGTGAACAGGTGTTCAGCAGCTGCGTGCTGAATTAGCATCAGGGGACACCAACAAATGCTCGGCTAACTCCCCAAGGCGTGAGCCCTCGCTCCACACGATCTGGTCGCTCACTCACTCACTCAGGAGTCTCGGTGGCTCTCAGGCCTGGATGCCTCTGAAGGGTGATGCGATTCAACACGAGGATCACAGAGAAAGCGACACGAAGTCATGTAAGCTGACTTCTCCCGAAACCTGGCTTCACAGAGGCGGAGGGGGCAGCGGGGGAGGGATCACTCCAGGGATGCGGGAACTGAGCCGAGAAGGGGCCCCAGGAAAGGGCCCCCAAACCAGAGAGGGAACAGGCGCAGGCACAGCAGCCCAGACAGTGAAACAGGCTGACCGAGGACACAGAAAACACCAGCAGTGCGGACCCAGGGCGGGCGAGGGACTTGGGCCGCGCTGAAGCCCAGGCCACCTTGGGGACGCCCTCGCACCGGGCGGCAGCGAATCAGGTGACGCTAAGAAGTCGAAACCCGAGTTCAGGCAGCCCACCGAGTTTTGCTGCCATAGTTTGCACAGTTTCTAGCGACGCTGTAACGCCCACAGGTGGGGCGGCTTCCGGGGGCCTGAGGTCAGGTGGGGACGAGGCGCCCGCACACGGATGCGGGGCCAAAGATCAGCCCGCAGGGTCATCGTCCTGCTCCTCCTCCTTCATCCGTCAATAAAGAAGATGTTTTCTTCTACTTGATGACAATTTCGTGGTTATGCATTGTTGGAACACGGCACCGAAGGAAAGAGTATCCCAGAGCGGAGAAAGCCCCGAATCTGCCAACAAGTTCATTCTGTCCAATGTCCCTCCCCGGCCCGGCCACGCAGCAACACGCTCGCATCTGGACCACACAGGGACCCCCGTGACCTGACCACCGGCTCTGGCACCTGCCCGGGTCCCTGGGAATGACCGCTGAGGACTAAAGCCCACGGGGGATGAAACCTCAGACTGCCAGGCCACTGAGGGCAGCGACACAGTCCCTGCTGCTAACGGTGCCCGCCACACTGCGCCCAGCACCTGGCCGCTGAGAACGGTCAACAGACACGTGTAGAGTGGACTGTGGAAGACCCTCACGTTGGGCACTTTGCACTGTCCCCGGGGCTGCTGGAGAAGGAAGGGCACGACACCCAGAGCGTGCTGATCCCAAGTCAAAAGCCGAGACAGCGACACTGCCCCACGCGAAAGCTGCGGGTCAGCTCGTCCGGCTGCGTGGCCTGCGGGACGGCTCTGGGTTTCACATCCTCGTCCTGTGACCGTGCATGGAGCAGGCACACAGCGGACGGGGCAGCTCTGTGGACAACGCCATGGCCTGATCAGGCCCGCCGGCTCCCGCAGGTCGCTCAGCCCGCTGTCTCCTCCGCCCAGGCATCTCTG
>NW_006436291.1:3647423-3648835 GCF_000325575.1 Pteropus alecto
AACATGTGTTCACAGTCAGTAAGAGAAATAATAAATTATTTACAACCAATACAAGAATTCACAGAGTGACCAAAAACAAGGGAAAAATCAAAAACCAGTATCGAGATATCTACTGTGCGCATAAACACGCATCAAGTGTACAACTTTTAATAACCATGACGGGTATGGTCAACAGCTCCCGGGGGGGCATTCTTGTTTGCAACCTGGGAAAAATGGTATTTTGCTCCAAAAGAAGATGGACAGAGAAAGAAGGTCCCAGGAAACGACGGTGAACAGGGCAATGAGTGACAGGGACAGAAGCACCAACCTCCGGCTGATAGAAGGCTCGGCATGTGAAGACTCCAAGGTGCCTCTGAACCTACCACCAAGACTATCCTGAGGCGCTTGGTGGCCACTGGCCATCGGGTTAAAGAAAACTTGGAATGCGTTTTACGATTACACTTAGAATTGCCACCATCAAAAGAGAAACCTGCCGGCTTTGGCTCTGCCTCTGAAAAGCATGAGTTAGAGTGAACTGGAGAAAACTTCTAAATTAAATACAAAAGCAACCGCAAGGAAATAGTTCCATTTATTGGAACATGAAATGCCATGATCATCAGAGAAAATGAAATAATTCAGCTCCGGATCCTTGAAGATCTGGAATTTGACAATTTGACAAACACGATGGTGCATAAAAATAAAACTGTGAAAAAGAAAGCTAAGGATGAGGCTGCCCATCTACTTCCGAGATTTGTGGTTGTGACACGATGGAAGACCCTCACGTTGGGCGCTTTGCACTGTCCCCGGGGCTGCTGGAGAAGGAAGGGCACGACACCCAGAGCGTGCTGATCCCAAGTCAAAAGCCGAGACAGCGACACTGCCCCACGCGAAAGCTGCGGGTCAGCTCGTCCGGCTGCGTGGCCTGCGGGACGGCTCTGGGTTTCACATCCTCGTCCTGTGACCGTGCATGGAGCAGGCACACAGCGGACGGGGCAGCTCTGTGGACAACGCCATGGCCTGATCAGGCCCGCCGGCTCCCGCAGGTCGCTCAGCCCGCTGTCTCCTCCGCCCAGGCATCTCTGCCACCCGCTCTGGCTTTGCTCAGAGCCCACCTCAGAGCCCACCTCCTCTGGTGCCCAGGCCACTCCTGACATGGGGCGCACTGTTCCCAGCCGGGTTCTTCCCCCTCCTCAGTCCTCCCACACCCCCGCCCCACCTCCCAGGGCCTCCTCGGCTGGGACGAGTCACCGGCAGCCCCACAATGCTCCTCCACGGTGGGCAGGGAGTGCTCTTCCCAGGAGAACAGGGAGCGGGTGCTGTATCCCCTCAAAGCCCTTCAAAGCCTGGGCTGCTCCCTGCAGATTTGGCTGTCATGCCACTGCAGAGAACCCCGCTTCTGCTGAGCAGCCCTGGGGAGGTGTAGCCTGCAGAGG
>NW_006436291.1:3649865-3652279 GCF_000325575.1 Pteropus alecto
GGTATGGGCAACCGCTCCCGGGGGGGGGGGGCATTCTTGTTTGCAACCTGGGAAAAATGGTATTTTGCTCCAAAAGAAGATGGACAGAGAAAGAAGGTCCCAGGAAACGACGGTGAACAGGGCAATGAGTGACAGGGACAGAAGCACCAACCTCCGGCTGATAGAAGGCTCGGCATGTGAAGACTCCAAGGTGCCTCTGAACCTACCACCAAGACTATCCTGAGGCGCTTGGTGGCCACTGGCCATCGGGTTAAAGGAAACTTGGAATGCGTTTTACAATTACACTTAGAATTGCCACCATCAAAACTTCTAAATTAAATACAAAAGCAACCGCAAGGAAATAGTTCCATTTATTGGAACATGAAATGCCATGATCATCAGAGAAAATGAAATAATTCAGCTCCGGATCCTTGAAGATCTGGAATTTGACAATTTGACAAACACGATGGTGCATAAAAATAAAACTGTGAAAAAGAAAGCTAAGGATGAGGCTGCCCATCTATTTCCGAGATTTGTGTTTGTGACCAGAGAGTCATTTATCTCTTTAATGACCAGTTAATACCAAAATTATTTTGGTTCTACTTTAAATAGACGGCCCTAAATGATGTAAACGTCTAACTCTGGAACCCTACCCACGCCTCATCAGCGTGACCAGGTGGAAGCGTGGCTAGACCCTAGAGCCCAGGGAAGACGGCAGGAGGAGGGCACACGGGCGACGCGACTGGGGAGCGCAGTGCGTAAACGCAGATTCCTCGACACCTCGCACGCGAGCGGCCCTCACGCTCACCCCCGGTTACGCCGCCACTGGGCTCTGAAGAGAAGTCCAGGACATCCCAGGGGCCCCCAGGGACCACGATTCATCCTCACAGCTTCAAGGCCTACCCCCCACTCAACATTCTCCCCAAGACAGGTCCAGGGAGCAGCAATCCTCCCTCCCCCACCCCACCTCTGGTGCCCAGGCCACTCCTGACATGGGGCGCACTGTTCCCAGCCGGGTTCTTCCCCCTCCTCAGTCCTCCCACACCCCCGCCCCACCTCCCAGGGCCTCCTCGGCTGGGACGAGTCACCGGCAGCCCCACAATGCTCCTCCGCGGTGGGCAGGGAGTGTTCTTCCCAGGAGAACAGGGAGCGGGTGCTGTATCCCCTCAAAGCCCTTCAAAGCCTGGGCTGCTCCCTGCAGATCTGGCTGTCATGCCACTGCAGAGAACCCCGCTTCTGCTGAGCAGCCCTGGGGAGGTGTAGCCTCCAGAGGTCCCCGCGCTGGCTGCCTTCCCTAACACCGCCTGACTTTCCCATCCCTGAAGCCAGGCTCCAGCCACCTTTACTGCTCTCCAGACTCCTGAAGGTCATTGGCTGAGCTATGGCATCAAGGTGATTAGTCTGGGTGTTGCTGTTAAGGAAACCTGTAGGTGTGATTATGTTCTACAACCAGGTGACTTTATGCAGAGAGGATTATCCTTGAGGAGCTGAGTGGGCCTGACCCAATCAGTTGAAAGGTGTTAGTAACAGAAGCAGGACTGCCCTGAGGAAGAGAAAGGTCAGCCTGAGGAGCGCAGTGGCAGCTCCTGCCCGCAAGGCCAGGCCCCCCAGATTCCCAACTCCCCTAGGCAGCCCCACAGCCACGTAAACCAATTCACTGCAATCAACAAATATACACCCTACTGGTTCCGTGCGCTAATGGATGCCTGCCTGACTGATACACCTGCCATGCACGCCAGCCCTGCGTGGGCTTACCTGGGCTTACCTGTGCCCAACCACATGGACCACACAAACTGGGGGGCGGGGGGAGCCTCGCCTGGCTCTGCAGCCTCCTCCCAGCCTCTGCCCCGCCCCAGCAGGACACTCAGGAAAGAACTGGGGGACAGTGAACAGGTGTTCAGCAGCTGCGTGCTGAATTAGCATCAGGGGACACCAACAAATGCTCGGCTAACTCCCCAAGGCGTGAGCCCTCGCTCCACACGATCTGGTCGCTCACTCACTCACTCAGGAGTCTCGGTGGCTCTCAGGCCTGGATGCCTCTGAAGGGTGATGCGATTCAACACGAGGATCACAGAGAAAGCGACACGAAGTCATGTAAGCTGACTTCTCCCGAAACCTGGCTTCAAATTTGTTTTTCCAGATAACAGTAAAAAAACTAAAATGTACCTGTCATGCTTCCTTTCCTAGATTCAGTTCAAATAAATTCTGAGTTATCTGGAAAGCACCATGATTGTTCCTGTTTTCAGATTCAATAAGAGAAATGATAGATTAATTTCAACCAAAACAAGAGTTCACAGAAAGACATAAAACCAGGGAAATATCAAAAACCAGTGTCGAGATATCTACTGTGCGCATTAACACGCATCAAGTGTACAGCTTTTAATAACCATGACGGGTATGGTCAACAGCTCCCGGGGGGGGGGGGCATCCTTGTT
>NW_006436291.1:3652717-3657534 GCF_000325575.1 Pteropus alecto
TGATGTAAACGTCTAACTCTGGAACCCTACCCACGCCTCATCAGCGTGACCAGGCGAAAGCGTGGCTGGACCCTAGAGCCCAGGGAAGACGGCAGGAGGAGGGCACACGGGCGACGCGACTGGGGAGCGCAGTGCGTAAACGCAGATTCCTCGACACCTCGCACGCGAGCGGCCCTCACGCTCACCCCCGGTTACGCCGCCACTGGGCTCTGAAGAGAAGTCCAGGACATCCCAGGGGCCCCCAGGGACCACGATTCATCCTCACAGCTTCAAGGCCTACCCCCCACTCAACATTCTCCCCAAGACAGGTCCAGGGAGCAGCAATCCTCCCTCCCCCACCCCCACCAGCACCGTGGACAGAGCCCAGCACGATTTTCTGGGACTCGGTCAACCTTAGGTTCAATGCTGCGAAACAAAGCCCTATCTTAGAGGATGCTCTAAATGCCCCATCTTAGAGGATGCTCTAAACGCCGCATCTTAGAGGATGCTCTAAACGCCCCATCTTAGAGGATGCTCTAAACGCTGCACAACTTTTTAGCACGCCCTTGAGAAGCTGACGTTTCCTGTGCTGCCTGGGAAATCACAAGCCCGTCTCCCGAAAACTCGGCTCACCTGGGCAAGAGCAGCGTGAGTCTGGTCCACGCACAACACGGACAAAACCTCCTCTCAGTGGACAGTGCTCGAAGCACAGCTGCAGAGTGTCCGTCCTTCCGCCCAAACCTGACCACATTTCTTGACGTTCTAGAGCGTTCTGGAGCACCGTGGAGCCCACTACAACACCTCCTGCCCCATCCTCTCCCACCCACCCAGCTGTCTGGAACTATCTTTTGTCCTTTGAGTCGGGTGGCCCTGGATGTGAGACAGACCCTCATGTTCCCAATGAGGGAATTTCGCATTTTGGTCATTTCGAACATGTATACTCTTATGTACGCAGATAAAAGGCACTGTCTCCTTAGAATAAATACTTCCCTAATCTGACGAGGCACTCCTATCTGACATCACGGTACACGAGTGTTACCTGGAAATACGTGCCCGCTCTCACGCGTCATGAAATTTTGTCGTATTCACTTTTTACTTGCATCTCGACCATCGTCAGCAGCCACTTTTGGTAACACTCCACGTGAACCTCAGTGTTTACGAAAGGGCACTTTTTATGTAAATTATTTCTCAAGCCAAGACCCCCTACTTACATAATATTAGCAGTTTTATTTTTTTTTAATTTATGATGTTAGGTACATATTCATGATCTTTCACGATCACTGAAATATAACCAATTCTTCTACTTTTTCAGTGACCTTTAAAAGGTTTATTATGATGACACGCAACACGTGTTCTTGCCAGCAGGAAACTGCCAAATGTAGTTAATGTCTCTTTGCTCCTTTTTTTAACCAATTCTACCAGGTAATCATGGCAAACAGAGAGTAAGCGACACGTAAGGCTGACCAGTGTCAGAGCCAGTCAGGAGGGGACATGCACAGGGAGCGGGGGACAGAAGCCCAGAGCTCATTCTGGCTCCTCCCGCCCCTGCCAGCCAGCCACGGTCACTTCTGCATCTTCCACTCACGCCTCCGCCTGCCCCCCGCTGCGAGCCGGACCCGGGCAGATCGCCACCAGGGCCAGCACCGGCACACGGCACATGTGTGCTGGCAAAGACCTCGTCCTCGTGAGCACCGTTAACCTTCACTGGCCCCAGCTGCCAGCCACCTACGACAGCAAGCAGCAGCTTAGAGGACGCCGCGGGAAGCCTGAGGGCAAAGGCCGGGGCTCCTGATCCCCGTCCTCGGGTTCCTCTGCCTTCCTGTGCAGACCCTCCACATGGGACAGTGTCACGGAGGGGGAGAAAGGATGGCCCGAGGGGGACAAACGTTCTAACCCCGGCCTGCAACGTGACGCGGAGTATACACCCAGAAAACTCTTTGCATCGTACACTCAAAAGGACTGCGTTTACAAAATGTAAACCACACCTCAGTAAAAGTGACTCTATGGAGAGCAGCTAAGGGACCGTGATTCCGTTTGTCCAAGGCAGCGAGGAAGAACTAAAGAGGGCCTGAAATTCTGAACCGGGACATAGGCGTCTTCTCCCAGGCTTGGAATAGGGACAGGAAATCTATAGCTATTAAAGCTGAGGCCACTCGAGAGGTGACAAACAAGCGAGTTCCGTGTGACAGTAGAGACCTCCAGAAGAGATGAACGAGGACGAGGGAAGAGTGAAGGCAGGAGAGACAGGAGAACCAGGCTGGGCCCGTGGGTGGGCTCTGGCGTAGGGAGCGCACCCTGGGGACACAGCCTCTCTCAGACGCGGGGACAGCGGACAGACACATCAAGCAGGAAGTCTCAAATGAGGAGAAACGCCCTGCACTGAGGACCCACGTGAGGGCGAATCAGTAAGCAAGGACTGTCACACGCACGGACCGCAGAGCTGCGGCCACTTCTCCCAGGAAGGTGAGTGTCTGCTGATAGCACCAGGCCTCACGAAACCACCCTAATAAAAGGAAATGTAAACGGACGGTTTTATAAGTCTCTGAAAATAGTATTTATTTTGCCAAAATATAGCACCATGGGTTCGGGCACATTTCAAATAGAGATGACAGATTCCATTCGAGAAGATGGCAAAACCTCACTCAGCTACGTTGGGGTCACGGCAGCTTGAGGGGGAGATCACGCCAGATGCCGAAGAGGTCACGGAAACAATTACGAGCTAATGAGTAGACGCCGGGAGGGCAAGCGAGGGGACGGGCCAACTGCAGGCTGGCTGACTCTAGCCTCGCTCACGACGAACGCAAGACCAAAGGTGTCCTTTTAAAAATATTAAATTATCGAGTAGGGAAGTCCAAAGTCAAACACGGAATAAATAAAACCGATCTTCAGTAGCTCAGCATTAGAGACAGGCGGGTAGAGACAGGCTCAGTGTCAACTGTG
Source organism: Pteropus alecto (assembly GCF_000325575.1). NCBI lineage: Eukaryota > Metazoa > Chordata > Mammalia > Chiroptera > Pteropodidae > Pteropus > Pteropus alecto. The sequence goes on from NW_006436291.1 coordinate 3,655,637, forward strand.
ACGCACGACTCCAGTACCCAGTTAGGGGTGCCTCCCAGGAAGAACAGCCACCTGCAGCTCTAGGAGGTGCCATGAGCCAAGGAAGCCAGGACAGCCTCAGAGGACCAGGACAGCACAAGCCCCCGTCCTCCCGACCACGTGACGTTTTCCACACGCAATGGAAGGCGGCTGCAGTGGAGAACACCTCGAGAGGGCTGGGTGTAAAATGGCCATCGGAACCCCAAAGCAAATATTAATGAAACCCCAGAGTGTGCGGGAGGGGGCCTGGGGGACAGATCAGTGACAGTCCGAAGAATGACAAATTTCCAAATGATGAAATGCTATTACCTGCAAATTTTCAAAGGGAATTAACAAGCCCGCTTCACATAATATTGTCGAGAACTCAGCATTTCTGAGCTGCAGGGGGATGTGGAGTTCCTCGCTTCCGGGCTCCTTAGGGGACACGTGGGGGGAAAGGCTGAGAAGGACTCGTTACATGGTGGGAACTGAAAAGATCTTTTGCTCCGAGGAAGTATGAGCCTGCCATCACGGACTCGATCCTGCTTACGACATGCACGTGTCTGCCAAAGCCTGATTCGCCGCGCTCAAACAGGTGAATGGCGGCCGGCCACTGCAGTAATTGTCCCAAATTATGAATAAGTGTGTGCGAATGAGACTTTACTCCACTGAACTTAAAACAGTGTTGAAAAAAATAAGCTGGGGAAAAGATATTAAATATCCCCCTACCGGTATACTAATTTGGGGAGCTACGATTAGTTTCAAATACAAAGACACATCATTTGTAAAAAGACTGACTACTGCATTCCAGCCGTCTTTCTTTTAAAAATCTGTCTCTGTGCACACGTAAAAGAAATCACTCCCCAAGGCGAGCAAACGACAGTGTTTTGTCCTTTTCAGCCCACACAACGTTTTCACTGTTTGTTTTGAATAAGTGACCGTTTCGTTTTTTAAAAAGAGGATCACAGAGTCTAAATGCAGAGGGAAAAAATAAAATAAAACACAGAGGGAGCCTCAGAACACAGCCTACGCCCTTTCCGTCAGCGCACAGACAGGAACAAGAAAATTCAAAGCACTCAAAAGTTTCTTTGTGAGAGCCAGAACTACAGAGGCTCAGGTCCAGACAGAGGCTGCAGGAAACGAGCGTGCGTGGCCGGACGGGGCTGCGGGCTGCCAAGGCGGGCATCTCTCAACGCGTGGCCCGCTGTGCACGGCACCTCCGTGCGTGTCACTGTACGTGAATTACACCTCAATTTAAAATTCAGCTTTTGGATAACGAGATTTTAAACAAAAATGTTAAACGTAAGTAGATTAAATTCATCAAATAAAAGACAAAGGCTGTCAGATTAGGAAACACAATCACCAAACGCTGCTGACGACATGCTCTCCTCAAATGAAGGAGGCAGGCAGGCCATTAGTACAAGGAGGACAGACCCCACTGCACACGCACCAGCCCACGGAGAGCGGGTGCAGCTGAGCCCGCGAGCCCCGACGTCACCCTCGCCCACGTCAGGGGACGCGATGCTGGAGAGGAGAGGACGCGCCCAGCGTCACGTGTCCTAACCCAGCGAGGAGGAGGCCGGGCAGCGTGCGACGAGCTGGGGCGTCAAGTCGGAGAGCCCACGGGGCCTCTGAGGAGCCGCAAGACCCCGGAGGGGAAGGAGCCCAGGAGAGCCAGGATGCAGGGGACAGGGCCATCGTCATTCCACACAATGCCAGGTCACGTGACCGCCTCCACTGGAGATGGCTGCTGCCTGGGCAATGACCATTATTTTCTATGAATACCTTCCCTTTTATGTTTCATCACCTCTCAGGTTAGGACCCCTGAGTGAGGAAGAGGAACGGGTGTCAGCCCCACAAACCCCCCGTCAGCAGGGACGGCTGGGGGGGGCCCCCGCGGA
>NW_006436291.1:3658181-3662527 GCF_000325575.1 Pteropus alecto
TGCTTGCCTGCAGTCTGTCACCTGGATGCCCAGCGCTGCAGTGATGAACCACCTCATCTGTTATCCATTTTGGGGACCACATAACCTGGCTTTGTTTCCTGCAAACTCTGCACGCTCCTCATGGCCTCAGGCCAGGGCACCAAATGAGCACTTAACATGCTGTGCAGTCAGGGAAGCCAGTCCCTGCAATGTCTGCCTACATGTCAGAAGTCAGAGGTGCATGCATGTTAAAGTCCTAACCCTCATGAGAACATCCACGAAGATTTCGCCACCTGAGGCAAACCTGGGGAAAACTTAAGGCTGCTTTCCTGGGCCAACTGACCACACAGATGTTCCAGTGACCACGACTTTTTATCCAAGACCACTCGTCCTGGCCAGCCCCACAGTAGCCTCGGCCCCTGCTTCCTGTGCACAGATGCAGCGGCCAACCTGCATCCACGTGGTTCCACAAGGTGAGACCCCAGGCAAGAAGGTGGGAAGGGAAGTGCCGGTGTCACCGCACACGCTTTGTGCCCAAAGAGAAACAAGCAGGAGCAACCCCAGGAACGACGGAGGAAAAAGCAGAGCCTTGGAGGGGCCTGAGGAGGCCGGCGGGTGGACAGAGGGCCGAGAGGAGGCTGCGGCCAGGCCCAGAGCGGCCCGGGGCCAGGTGGAGAAGGCCGAGGACAGGTCCATCCCCAAGGCCAGGACAGGACGAGGAAGGCTGGAAAGGACTGCGGGGAGTGGCGGGCAAGAAGGACAACCAGAGACCCGTGGAGTCACGGCCCGCGTGCCACCAGACCTCCCAGGGACACTGTGCGGTCACGGCCCGCGTGCCACCAGACGCCCCTCCCAGGGACACTGTGCGGTCACGGCCCGCGTGCCACCAGACACCCCTCCCAGGGACACTGTGGGGTCACGGCCCGCGTGCCACCAGACGCCCCTCCCAGGGACACTGTGCGGTCACGGCCCGCGTGCCACCAGACACCCCTCTCCACACCAACGGGAGGGACTCTGCCTTAGGCCTTGAACACCAAGGTTTCGGCTGAGGTTTCCACCGTGACCGTGACCCCCGCTTTCCGATTCTTTGTTTTCCCTGAAGTACTTTGCTAACCATTTCAGTTGACCTTCTCAGCATCACCTGATGTCGGGCAGCTCTCAAACTTACCAGCATCTCACTGGATACCGATGTGACCCAACCAGCAAGTCTCTCCGTGCCGATGAGGTGTTTGTTACCTGTGCATGTGGAAAGATGCTCACACGTCGTGTGAGAAATCGAAGCAGGGAACACACTGACCACGCGTTCGCCACTGGCTTATTTTAAACCACGCCTGTAATCCATTCATATGGGGACAAGGAATTCAGGAAAGATCATGACCAACGCTGACAGTAAGTAACGGCCAAGTGCTGGATTTATGAGTGTTATTTTATGGTACTTCATTTATTTTTTTTGTTACCTGTCTTTGAGAAGCAATCAAGTAAAGAAATAAAAATTTCATTTAAAAATAATCCTCCTACCATTTTCGTTGGCTCAGGATTCCAGGATAAACAAAGTTTTAATAATAAATCACAAAGAACACTCAGCGCCCACGCAGCTCGCTGCCCCGGTGGCCGCCCTCTGGCGGCCGTAGGAAGGCGGGGACTAAAAAATAGGATGCGGGACACTCACACACTGGACATACCCAAGGGAGACGGTCCAGTAAAGGAACCCTCCGACCTGGAGCGGACCTACACCTGCTGGGACCGCGGCAGCTCAGAGGAGGAGGGGCGACCGGGCAAGGTGGTTGCCGGGGTAACGGTGCGCGAAGCTACCCCTCTGAAGGACGCTGTGGAGGGACCCGCCAGGAGCTACCACGTGACGACGGGCCTCACGAATGGCAGCAGGCACAGTGTTTTTTCATCTTAATATAGATTGACGGTCACCTAATTTCTCAGACATAGCACCTCTGTATTTAATCTTGAGTGGTGACCATGCAAAATCTGTAATGTCACAGTGTGTATTTCTTGGAATTCTATGAAAACATCAGTTTTAAAAATTAATTGTACTTTCATTATGTTTTACCTAATCAGACGATGAGGACTGTTGTTCTTCCTTAACCATTAAATGAGAGAGAAAACAATTTATGCCAAAAAAGAAGAAGTGTCTCTCGGAATCAATCATTATATCTAAAGGTTACACAGGCAAAAATAAAATCTGCCTCGTTTTAATAAGATACGCCTTTCACGGTCTTTTATTTTTTTGTCCTTTACCTCTTCCCTAATTCAATGTACCATATTGAATGCACAGGATTTCCTCAGGGAAAAATAATTCTACCTGGATTATAGAAGTGTCACATTCACAGTTCACGAGCCTAATGCTGCTCAGCTTCTCATCAAAATTACACTGCCTGGCAGGATGCTAAATAAAGCCAGCATCACGGACGACGCACTATCTGACCTGGGCCGTCAGGGGAAACCAATGGGCTGGAGAACAGAGAATCGGAGCTAGCCCTGCTGCTCGGGGCCACTCTGTCCCCACATAAGTCCCCAAAACCACGCTGGACGTGACTTCCCTCATCCCCAGTTCTGAGTCCCCGATCGAGTGCTTCTGACTTCACGTAAAGCCCATTAACTTCATCAACACCTACGCAAAGATAACTCATCCCATCATAGAGTTCCGCTAAATAGCGTGAATGAAACCTTGTAACTATCTGATACTAGCATGATGGTGATGACGACCTCTGAAGCTCATCTGTGACGTGGTCCTTTTTCACACTGGCTACGGCTGCAGCACCAGCTGATGTGTTTCTCAATAAGATTCCTCCTGGGCATACTGAAGGTCTGGTCCTCTCTCGGGCCTCGGCTTGGGCTGCTCGGCACGCGGGAAGGAATGCCACCCTACGGGCATTCCTCAACGCCCCTTTCCGGCAGCCGGGCGGCGAACAGGGGCAGGGAACAGCGGCGACGCCAGCTCACAAAGGCCCAGAGTGGCACCGGCGTCAGCCACAGGAACAGGTGCCGTCCTGCTCCTGCAGCCAGCCCTCCCTCTGCGCTGGGAAGTCTCTCCTCGCCCTTCCCCTACTCGAGTCTTCCTTCCATGGCCAGTCCCTCCTTTACGAGAAGAAGGTCGATGAGGGTTCTTTGTGAGGACTGTTTCAGCCTTGCAGAGAGAGAGAGACCATCGCTTGTCCTCTGGGATGACAAACGATGTGAAACGAGCCTCTGACTGCTGGCGGCCTCCTTTCCCGCAAATGGATGGAGATTTTAAAAAAATGTTAAACGTAAGTAGATTAAAATCATCAAATAAAAGACAAAGGCTGTCAGATTAGGAAACACAATCACCAAACGCTGCTGACGACATGCTCTCCTCAAATGAAGGAGGCAGGCAGGCCATTAGTACAAGGAGGACAGACCCCACTGCACACGCACCAGCCCACGGAGAGCGGGTGCAGCTGAGCCCGCGAGCCCCGACGTCACCCTCGCCCACGTCAGGGGACGCGATGCTGGAGAGGAGAGGACGCGCCCAGCGTCACGTGTCCTAACCCAGCGAGGAGGAGGCCGGGCAGCGTGCGACGAGCTGGGGCGTCAAGTCGGAGAGCCCACGGGGCCTCTGAGGAGCCGCAAGACCCCGGAGGGGAAGGAGCCCAGGAGAGCCAGGATGCAGGGGACAGGGCCATCGTCATTCCACACAATGCCAGGTCACGTGACCGCCTCCACTGGAGATGGCTGCTGCCTGGGCAATGACCATTATTTTCTATGAATACCTTCCCTTTTATGTTTCATCACCTCTCAGGTTAGGACCCCTGAGTGAGGAAGAGGAACGGGTGTCAGCCCCACAAACCCCCCGTCAGCAGGGACGGCTGGCTGTGACCCCCGAGAAGGGGGTCCCAGTGAAGGACAGAACTCTGAAAGGGAACTTGCCAGATTCCAGGAAAACTTTTTTAAATTAAAGACATATTTTACTTAAAAATGTAAATGAAAAAAGTCATCCCATGACAAAAATAAAAGCACTAATAATTTCGTGAGAAGAAATTTCTAAGAACTCGTGTAATTTTCATGTTGAGAGACGCCGTGGGGAAAGTCCGTTCCCCGCCGTTCCTTCCCTGGGGGTCTTTTCTGAAAATGTAACTTTAGATTAAAAAATAAATCCATATGTCAATGCTCGGTGAGTCAATTCGGGATCTCTGTGTGATTATCAGAACACGTCCAGTGCGGTGTCTCCTCAGCTCTGAGGTCCCAGGGAGGGACCACAGCTGCCCCACTGCTCCCGAGGCAGCCCTCCACTCCGGCCCCCGGCTTCCCGTCCTCACCCAAACCCAGGCCACTCCCGCCACCTCCCCCGACTCTCTTTCCTTCTTCCTCCTGCCCCACCCCCCTAACTGCTCCCC
>NW_006436291.1:3665242-3667348 GCF_000325575.1 Pteropus alecto
GAAAAAAAATTCTACCTGGATTATAGAAGTGTCACATTCACAGTTCACGAGCCTAATGCTGCTCAGCTTCTCATCAAAATTACACTGCCTGGCAGGATGCTAAATAAAGCCAGCATCACGGACGACGCACTATCTGACCTGGGCCGTCAGGGGAAACCAATGGGCTGGAGCACAGAGAATCGGAGCTAGCCCTGCTGCTCGGGGCCACTCTGTCCCCACATTAAGTCCCCAAAACCACGCTGGACGTGACTTCCCTCATCCCCAGTTCTGAGTCCCCGATCGAGTGCTTCTGACTTCACGTAAAGCCCATAACTTCATCAACACCTACGCAAAGATAACTCATCCCATCATAGAGTTCCGCTAAATAGCGTGAATGAAACCTTGTAACTATCTGATACTAGCATGATGGTGATGACGACCTCTGAAGCTCATCTGTGACGTGGTCCTTTTTCACACTGGCTACGGCTGCAGCACCAGCTGATGTGTTTCTCAATAAGATTCCTCCTGGGCATACTGAAGGTCTGGTCCTCTCTCGGGCCTCGGCTTGGGCTGCTCGGCACGCGGGAAGGAATGCCACCCTACGGGCATTCCTCAACGCCCCTTTCCGGCAGCCGGGCGGCGAACAGGGGCAGGGAACAGCGGCGATGCCAGCTCACAAAGGTCCAGAGTGGCACTGGCGTCAGCCACAGGAACAGGTGCCGTCCTGCTCGGGCAGCCAGCCCTCCCTCTGCGCTGGGAAGTCTCTCCTCGCCCTTCCCCTACTCGAGTCTTCCTTCCATGGCCAGGCCCTCCTTTACGAGAAGAAGGTCGATGAGGGTTCTTTGTGAGGACTGTTTCAGCCTTGCAGAGAGAGAGAGACCATCGCTTGTCCTCTGGGATGACACACAATGTGAAACGAGCCTCTGACTGCTGGCGGCCCTCCTTTCCCGCAAATGGATGGAAGAAACTGAGCCAAGACTGAAGGCAGCTTTTAACCCCTCGACACGGCCAAGCCACCTTATGCCTTGGGCTGCCCAGCTACATGAACCAACTCTTCTCCTTCTTCCTGAAGCTAATTCAAGTTGCTTTTCTGCAATGAGATTACCGTAGCTTTAGAGTGAGACCTGGCGTCGAGCAGTGTCTATACCCTGACTTTGATCTGCTCCTACATTATGCTGACTCTTCTGGGTCTTCTGCCTCTGAACAGACTTCAGAATCAGCCTGTCCATATCCTCAAAGTAACTTGCTGGGATTTTGATTTAGACCAAGTTGGAAAGAACTGACATCTTAACAATATTTAGTCTTCTTATCCATAAACTGGAATATCCTTCCATGTATTTAGGTCTCATTAGAGTTTTATGCCATTTGCCATCAAATGAGACTTCAATCCACAGAAACACGAAATAGGAAAAGCACCTACAAAAACCTACAGCAAATGCATTTGTAAATATCAATCATTGCACAGGGAGGTGCACGCAACCCTCTGCAGACTCTGCACCTTCAGTTCGCTTGAGAAGACCCTGTTTAGAGCAGTCGGACTGTTTTAGGCCCTGTTTGAAATCCCCTCATCTCTCCCAGAACAAAATCTCTCTGAGGGGGCTCCCTGGGGCACCCGCAATTTTAAGATCCCAGAGAAAAGCCAGTGAATGTGGGACATAAATGGCCCCATCAGCGGCTCAGCTACTAAAACGCACAGACTGTACGTGATTAGGTTTTCTGCCCATCCCTTTGGAAAGCTTTTCCATTATTACTTTTAACAGACACCATGGCAGCGTGGGGAGGATCACAAGAGATAACAGGCCTCGAAAGGCTCTGAGCAGGGGGAGAGATGCCCGCATATGAGGGATTAGGATTAGCTCATGCTCCACGATCCATCTGGACAAAAGCAGCTGATGAGGTCTCTCCAAACCACGCGGGAGTCTGGGTTCGGTATTTTGCTCCACATATGATGTAACCAAGTGTCCAGCAGTGGCTAACTCGACATCTGCACAAACACCAACAGCCAATTAGCCAGCAGTACCGCCAGGCAGACACGGGACAGAAACAGGACACTGTTCAGAAAGAATAAGGAAATGAGAACCTGGTTCTAAAAGCCGGTCGTGTGGTCAGAAACGGCTGGTGGCAAAA
>NW_006436291.1:3667368-3668091 GCF_000325575.1 Pteropus alecto
CGCTGTCATCCTTATCTGGTGATTCCAGTCCACCGCCACGCTCTCTGGTCCTTGCTTGCCTGCAGTCTGTCACCTGGATGCCCAGCACTGCAGTGATGAACCACCTCATCTGTTATCCATTTTGGGGACCACATAACCTGGCTTTGTTTCCTGCAAACTCTGCACGCTCCTCATGGCCTCAGGCCAGGGCACCAAATGAGCACTTAACATGCTGTGCAGTCAGGGAAGCCAGTCCCTGCAATGTCTGCCTACATGTCAGAAGTCAGAGGTGCATGCATGTTAAAGTCCTAACCCTCATGAGAACATCCACGAAGATTTCGCCACCTGAGGCAAACCTGGGGAAGACTTAAGGCTGCTTTCCTGGGCCAACTGACCACACAGATGTTCCAGTGACCACGACTTTTTATCCAAGACCACTCGTCCTGGCCAGCCCCACAGTAGCCTCGGCCCCTGCTTCCTGTGCACAGATGCAGCGGCCAACCTGCATCCACGTGGTTCCACAAGGTGAGACCCCAGGCAAGAAGGTGGGAAGGGAAGTGCCGGTGTCACCGCACACGCTTTGTGCCCAAAGAGAAACAAGCAGGAGCAACCCCAGGAACGACGGAGGAAGAAGCAGAGCCTTGGAGGGGCCTGAGGAGGCCGGCGGGTGGACAGAGGGCCGAGAGGAGGCTGCGGCCAGGCCCAGAGCGGCCCGGGGCCAGGGGGGGAAGGCAGAGGACAGGG
>NW_006436291.1:3671918-3676890 GCF_000325575.1 Pteropus alecto
AAAAGCCGGGTGGGGGGTCGAAAACGGCTGGTGGCAAAAAAAAAAAAAAAAAAAGACGTGGTTCCATAGTGCAGCAGTGAGTATGTCTGCTTTACACGCAGAAGGTCCTGGGTTCGTGCCCCAGTGGAGCCACCGTCCATCGTCCACGGCCATGCCACCCTGAACAAGCCCGATGTCTGATCTCGGAAGCTAAGCAGGGTCGGGCCTGGTTAGTACTTGGATGGGAGACCACCTAGGAAGAGCAGGTGCTATAGGCGTGCACGCACAAACAAACAAGCAAACAAATAAATAAATACATAAAAGAAATGGCCGGAGGCTACCCATGAAGAGGATATCCGAACCGTGCGACAAGCCGCTAACAAGGACATGCCAGCACCCCTGCCAGGGGCAGGGTTACTACAGCGGTTCCCAGGAGGAGAGACAGTTCAAGCTGGGTCTCAGGGGACGCCCACCTCAATGTGCACACATTCTGCGACCTTCAGCACTTACTAAGATGTCTCCATCACTCAGGCGCCTAAGCTGGAGACGGGCAATGCCTTCCTTCCTCCTCCTGGCCTCACGCATCGGGACCACCGCGGCCGCCTGTACCTCGCCCAGCACGCATCAGGACCTCCGTCTCATTATCGCCAGGGCTGCACCTCGCCCAGCACACATCAGGACCTCCGTCTCATTATCGCCAGGGCTGCACCTCGGGGCGCACGCATCACCACACTCCGTCTCATTATCGCCAGGGCTGCACCTCGCCCAGGACGCATGTACCTCGCCCAGCACGCATCGGGACCTCCGTCTCATTATCGCCAGGGCTGCACCTCGCCCAGCACGCATCGGGACCTCTGTCTCATTATCGCCAGGGCTGCACCTCGCCCAGCACGCATGTACCTCGCCCAGCACACATCAGGACCTCTGTCTCATCATCGCCCTGGTCCTCAACCAGGGCGATTTGGTCCCACACCCCCAACCAGCGTCTGGAGACATTTCTGACTGTCGCATTGGGGAGTGCATCTAGTGGGGAGAGAGGCCAGGGACTGTGCTCAACACCCGACAGTGGGCAAGACGGCGCCCACCGCCAGGCACCCTCGGCCCCGACGTCAGCGGTGCCGAGGGGGCTCTCTCGCTCCGGCCCCAGGCCTCTCACCTAACTCCATGACGGCCGTTCCCCCAAGTGCTTCCTCTCTCAGCCTCCCATGCATCCTGCAGACAACAGCCCAACGGCCCTTCGAAAAGCCTGACCAAGCGCTACCCAGTGGCATCCACGCCCCCCAAGCGGCACACGGGGCTCGGCCCAGATCCGCCAGTCCAGCTCTGCCCACGCGTCCGCCTCACTGCCCGCCCCGCAAACCACAGCCACCGAGCTTCTCGTAGTTTCTTAAAAGCAAGAGACACCCTCCCGTCTGCTGCCTCCAGCTGGAACCCTGCCCACCTCACACTCTCTGTATCTAACTCCTCCTGGAAACCTCCTTTGAACCCCAAACTATCCCCAATCCGCCGATCTCCGAATATACCCCGTGCGCACACCGGGCTGTGAGAAGTGCGGGTCTGCGGGCTCCCGTGTGCCCAGCTGACCTCGGGCCCTGGCTCAGGACCCACTGTCCCCGAGCCCTGTGTCAACCACTGGCCCCCAGGGCCTGTGACCTCCACAATGATGTCCACGCTAACTCTTATTGTGGGCTGAATCATGTCCCAGAATAAGACATGTTCAAGTCCTGACCCTTGGCACCTACAAATGGGCTCTTACGTGGAACAGGGCCTTTGAAGATGTCATCAAGTGACTTTGAGGTCACCTAGAGTAGAGTGGCCCTATATTCAACATGACCACTGTCCTCATCAGAAGAAGAGACACACAAAGCCACAGACCTACAGGGAAAATACGGTGGAGACAGGCGTTCCCACAAGCCCAGGACCGCTGGCAAGCACCAGAAAGACACAGGACAGGTTCTTAGAGCGCAGTTACGAACCAAATGCTGCGTCCCTCCAAATTTTCACATTGAAACCTCACCCCCAACACGACAGCATTAGGAGTTGGGGCTCTGGGAGGTGATTAGGGTTAGCTGGAGTCATGGGGGGCTCTCGTGCCCCAATAGGATCAGCACGCCTATGAGGACTGAGAGCTGCTTCCCATCTGTCCTCTGCCGTGCGCGGGTGAAGCGAGGCGGCCACCTGCAAACGAGGAGGGGCGTCACCAGACCCCACCACGCTGATACCCTGACCTCGGGCTTCCGAGCTCCACAGCTGTGAGACGCACACCCATGAGCCACCAGTCTGAGGCGTTCTGTGACCGCTGCCCAGCTGGCCGTGACAAGCACCCAGGGGGAACTGTGAGAGAGGAACTTCTCTAAGACGGTACCGAGTGTGGGCCCGTTGTCGGGGCAGGCCCAGGCGGACGCCGCCCCTTCCGAGCGTGGCTTCCTCCCTCACTTCCTGAGGTCTGGGCCCTCTCTCTCCTCTATCGGGACCTGCCAACTGCTAATTCTCAGTCGACTGCAGCCATGCCCTTCATGGCCAGCTTCTCTGAGGCCGTCAGCCCTCGGCTGCCAGGTAACCTGGTCTGACAAGTCTCCCCCGACACCGACATTCTGACCTGGAGGTCGCCGCCCAAACCCTCTCATCCCTGTCCACACGAAGCGGGAGAGGCCGGCAATCAAAGCCCTGACTGGTGTCGACGGCATTCTCGAAGCGACTGCTACAGCCAATGGCATCCCCCCAAACTTCGGGAAAAAAGGAAGGAAAACGAACAAAATATTTTATTGCTTGTAAGAAGCACACCTGGCTCAAATGCTCCCCATTTCCTTAAACTTCATGCTGAGCTACGATGGTCCCCACATCTCACTGGCCGTTTGCTTCAGGGCCCAGAAGATTCCAGGGTGAAGGAGCTGGGGCCGGCTGCCTGACTCGGCCACCGGTCCCACGCAACACTGCAGTCAAGTCACTCGATCCCACAAAGGGTAGAATGAGACGGATCAGAGCCCGAGCTAGAGTCACAGACCGAGACGGATCACGGACCGAGCCGGGGCCGGGCGGGAGGCCAAGGCCATGCAATCACAGTAAACGCAGCCGCCCGGGTGAGAGGTGACCCGGGGTCCAGCCCCAACGGGCCTGGTCACGACTTCCACAGGACGGCAGAGCACACGGGAACGTGGATGCCTCACGGCAAACCAACGGGCGAGGTCTCTGCCCCAGAGAGGGGTCAGCCCCGGACGCTTACGAAAGCACTGTTTACGGAAAGGAAAACCGGACGCGATCTGAAGTGTCCTAAAACAGAAAACTGATTAAATAGCTATGATACAACCATGACGTAATACGTGACCGTGAAAAGCATGTCCTTGAAAAACGCTGAAGGACGTAGAAAAATATGTGCGGGAAAATTTAAGCTGGAAAAGTATGAGTGTGTATATATATGTGTACATACACACACGGAAATATGTCTGTACGTAGTCATCGTGTATCTACGTATCACTCGGGTGCACAGGATGACTAAGGAGAAAAAATATGCAATTATAAAGACAAAATGCTAACTGTGCAATCTACAGGAGGCGAGGTGATAAATGATTATTTTTCTTAATGAACGTTTTGGTGTTTTCACTTTTCTAACGAGATCTCATATTACATGTAAAACTGAGAGTTAAGCACCCAGTCAATGCCGGCTTTAAGGAAATTGGGGCTTCACATCCTCATGGAGACAATGAAGGCAGCACACGCAGCGGCAACTTCACGCGAGGCCGGGAGGTCGGGACGGAGCTGGGAGCAGCCAGGCCTGCAGATGAGGCCCTGCCTCGCTCACAAGTTACCTGCGAAACCTCATTTCCTCATCTGCAAGGAAATCATATTATTTCTGATCCTTATTTTCATCATCCTTAACATATTCAGACAGTTTTTCCTGAGGACAAAAGAAAAATCTAATCTTACAAATTTGTGAGAGGCCATGTGGACCCCCAGATGATAGCTTAGAAATAGTCAAAAAGCAACAAAAGCTGATAAGGAAGAATTTTGGATGAGATACAAGGCAGCTAAGTATAATTCATTTAAAGTCGGGATATTACTTTTAAGGAAATGAAAGCTGTGGTCCTTGGTAGGCAAAACTCACCCAACAACTGCATTTATTGGGATTACGATAGAGTTTATTTCCACCACAGTTTCTTCTGGTGCAGACAAGACAGAAAAGGCATCACAGACGGTTAGAATGCCAACAGATGGGGGGCTGCACCCCAAGGACAGACCCTCAGGAAGGCAGAGTCTTACCATCTGGGTGTCAGCCTCAGCTGGGGGGGCCTCAAATTCAATTAATCTTCACCCCAGTCCAATCCGCACGCCCGTAGAGAAAGCTGCTGAGCACCAGGGGCCTGCGGTGTGACTAGACACTGCGAGAGACGTGGAAAACTAAGGGTATTTTCACACTAAATCGTACAGGAGAAATCGTGGCAGAACCTGAGGAATGGGAAAGAGCCGCGTTTTTTAACTGTGTTTCGAGTCACATTAGCTGTTGAGAAAATTTAGTGCCTGCCAAACGGCATATTATTGTTCAGTGAAATACTTTAGTTCACCATAGAATAAAGGATGCTAGAATAAAACAGAAAATGCCAGAGTGTATCACATGGAACGGAGGTAAGACTATTTTCACGAAATGTTTTTCAGCTTCGTATATACAACACACACGCGTGCACACACACACACAGCAAGGCTCTCTTACTGTGAAGCACGATCGAGTTTCCTTCTACAGAAAGTTCTGGAAGTCTCAGCTCCAGACAGAACAGCAGACTACGCTTAAGTCCCAGGACAGTCGTTTCTAGGATCACCCCACAGAATTGGTACTAAAACTTGTTGAATCGAGTGAAAACTCTGCCTGTGATAACTCTGACTGCAAAGCCCCAAATACCCCAAATCTACCCTTGCAATCAATGAGTGGTCAAGAAACTAAGACACAAAAAGAACGAACAAATAGAAAACAGACCCTCAAATAGAGAGGACAAAAGGGAAA
>NW_006436291.1:3676981-3680819 GCF_000325575.1 Pteropus alecto
GGGGGGTTTTGGGAAAAGGGGCGGAGGGTTAAAGAAGTACAAACCAGTTGATAGAGGGTCACAGGGCGGGGAGCGCGGCACAGGAAATGCAGGCGGCAGGGGGTAACGGCAGGGCGGAGAGCCAGAGGGAAGACAGAGTAACTGGGGCTCGTTTCGTAAAGCATGTAAGTGTCTAGCCAATGTTCTGTATACTTGAAACTAATAAAAAAAAGTTTTAAAAAAAGAAAGATACAGAACCACCTGCTGCCAACGCAGTGGGGCCAGCCCCAAGATCTCGTCCCCGAAAAAGTCTTCATGGCCAGTCCCGTCTAATTCCCTTTATTCTCGCTTCAGACACACCCTTTTTTTTTTTGGACATTTCTTCACAGGTTTTTAATTGCTTTACGAATGAACACAGACCGTATGCAGTTAGATGGAAGCCCCACAAGGAATGACGATTACACCACCAAAGGCCTGACAAACCAATCCAGAGCTACTGTCCGTCAACATGGTGCTTAGCAACGGTCTCTAGGGGAGACGAAGGGACAAGAGTGTGGCTCTAGAATCCGGTGGCCGAGGCTTAAGTCATCACTCCGCCCCGTCCGCGCTGTGTAATGATGATCTCTAGGAGTCTTCACCTGAAACCAAAGGCAGTACCTGTTTAACAGTGATACCATAAGGGTCAAATACATTGACGAACATAAAGCAGTTAAAAGAGAAAGTGATCAATGAACATCAGCTACTGCTAGGCCAGTGCTTCGAGCACGCTTCTCCCAGCCACTGGCTGGGGGAACTGACCCTCAGAGGGCTTCTGGTCTTCCAAGCATCCACGAGGCTGGCATCCCTGGGGGGATCGGGGGGGATGCCACCTGGGTCTCTCAGAATTAAAGGCAGGGACAGCTGCTTGGGCTGACTCTGAAGATTCCTGAACAGCAGGAACTAAAATCTGACCCATTTCTCCAGGCACCCGGAGAAAAAGAAGGCCACCCCTAGATGAGTTTTGGGGAGATGTTGAAATACAGGCAGGTAACAAGGGCTGGTCCAGCACTGAGGGTGTACGGAGTACCTGTGAGACTGTCTGCACCAATCAGCAGTGACTGAGGACCTGAGCAAACACAGCACCTCACGGCCAAGGTGAGCAAGGGAAGAGCAGGCAGTGGAAGAGAATGACCACCACGCGCGACTCTGCAAGGGCTGCATGACGTGCCTCTGGGTTGTATGGGGGGGTGAGGGTGAGGGGGCCGTGATTACGTGGGGTAGAGCAGAACCAGAGGGCAGTGGGAACAGGTGCGAGGACCTTCTCACAGGGCGTGAAGCCAGAGGAAGGCGTGACGGCAAACAAGGATGTCCACGTGTCTGATGGACGTTGAGAAGCTCGGGGCCTGGTTGTGAAAGGGGCCATATGATGCGAAGACAGAAAACCCAAGACTGAGAGGAAAGGGAGAGGGGTCAGCGGGGACCCGGGGTGGGAGGGGTGGGGGTGACCTCAGCACAGGTGGAAACAGGTGGGAGGTTCGTCTCAGGTTGTTAAGATGGGCTTTTCTCCTTCAGAAGGAAGCAAGAAGGAAAGGCGTCACCAGCCAGGTCCCGGAGGTCCTTTCGGTAAAGCAGACAGACCAGCATCATGTGCTGGAGGTGGGGCTGGGTGGGCCAGGAGCCTCAAGCTTGAGAAGCTGCCGGAAATGGCCGCTAAAGTAAATGTGACAAGGAATTTTTAATTTTTTTTTTTTTTTAGTAAAATGGTACAGTTGCTGTGAAAAACAGTATAGTAATTCCTCGGAGGATGAACCACAGAATTTTGCCCTATGACCCGGCCGTCACACTTCTGGCATACACCCAGAAGAAGGGAAAGCAGAGACTTGCACAGTTATTTGTAAACTTGTGCTCACAGCCGCATCATTCACAAAAGCCAGAAGGTATAAAGAACCCACGTGTCTGTGCAGGGACCATGCCTACGGTGGAATACTGGTCTGTCTTATAAAGACCCCCCCAAAGGTCACCCCAATGCACACCAAGAAGGCAAGGGAGCATGCTGACTTTGAAGTCATGAACGAGGGCATGCAGATCCTCTCAAAACTCAAAGCAGCCGAAAGGGGGTGCTCTGGGGAACAGCGCTCACCCCTCGGAAATGCGTCTTTTCATTTTCTCTGTGTAAGACGATTCACACTCGTACTCCCATTTCGACAGAGCAAACTTAAAGTTAAAACAACACAAACGCCAGCGTCCCATACTGGGAGCCCTTAAACCTCAGACGCTGAGAGCATCCACACTGTGGAAGAACAAAATACGAAATTAGCAGCAAGGGGGCAAAGTTTCACATACAACGCAGTCGCCTGTGTGGCAGATGCAAGGTTCGCGTCAAGGCCGAACGTCCTTGGGTTCACGCATGCCTTATAACAAACCGCCCGCTGAAGGAAGGCCTTCTGAGACCCAGTCACTGAATGACGTGACACCAGGGAAGGAGGCAGACACAAGCCACACCTGACCACTTACTACCGTTGGAATTATTTAGAAATCTATAGTCCCTTCTGGGCTCAAAACGTCCAGCAGTTTTTATCTATTCTTACACTTCCCGTGTCCATTTTCCTAAAATGCCACAGGACTTAGTAGTACATGTACGGAGCACATTGCTAATTTTAACCTTGACAATAAGGTAGCTTTAGGTGATATCAAGTTGCCAAAATATCCCGTCACGTTAACATGTGTATCACAATTATTGTCTATAGATCATCATTTTATTTTTTTACAAGAGATTCACATAAATAACGAGAAACCATGAGGAGTTGCTCGGCTCTGCCAGACAGGTGCCCACGTCCGGGACGAAAGGGCCGTCAGGACTGGGTCCGCATTGAGTCACGTGGGTTTCCTGGCCGCAGAGACCACGAGACGCATCTGAGCATAAAGGCCTCTTTGTCCCAGACCAAATGCCAAGCACTGAAGCTGGGAGATCACTTTCCCAAACCATTGTTAAGACAATAGCTACAAGAGGTTTTCGGGAATCATACGTTACAAGAACATTAAGAGTGGGAGTGAGAACAGAGGCGGCCGCCACGAGCGGCCGAGTGACAGCGGCGGGTCAGTGGTCTGGAAGGTGCCGCTCCTTCGAAGGCAGCAGCAAGCTGCACAGCCACCTGTGCCGTGACCCGGCCCGTGGCACTCGCCAGCACCAGGATGCCGGGAGCAGTGCAGCCCGGGGCTGCTCCACCCAGGGGATCCTAAAGGACACGGGACCCCATGCACAGGAAGGCACCTTCCTCCCGAAGGTCCAGGGCAAGAACAGGTACAGAGGAGGAGAGAATGGGGGACCCTGGGAACTCTGGGTGCTCTCCTGGGCAGGCAAGCGACCACGCAGGAGAGGACGACGATGTGACGTGACACCACCTGCGTGGCACAGCCTGAGGTCTGACTGATGCGCCGGCGGCCCCAGCCTCCCCCATCTGCTCGGACACGGAGCTACCCTGACGACATGGTCCCGCCGACCTGTCCTGACTCCGGAGGGACGGCAGAGCCTGTCCTGCTGGGGCAGAGCTCGTGAGCACGGGTGGTCAGAGCGCCGCGGAGGCAGGTGGGGCGCAGGCAGGTGGGGCAGTCCCGGGCGCCCGGAGCCCCTCACTGGCTGCGGAAGCCAAACCCGGACCTCCCGCTCCGGCTCGGCATCGGGTTGCCGAGTCCCCGCGTCTCCCGCGCCCCGCGGCCGGCGGACCAGGGCCTACCTTGACCCTGACGGCCTGCTCCGACGCGCCGCGCATCATGTCGCTGATGGACCGGAACAGCTGCAGCAGGGAGTCCATGAAGTCCGCCTCGCCCTTGCTTTCGTACAGCCTGCGGAGGGAGACGCGCGCTCGGTGAGGGTGGCGAG
>NW_006436291.1:3680861-3715844 GCF_000325575.1 Pteropus alecto
ACACGCCGCGCTGCCCCCGGGGCCGGGCGATAGGCAGAATGCGCGCGGATGTCCTCGCGGCCAGACCACGTGCGAGGGGTCTGCAAACCACGCGCCTTCACGCTGCAGGGCTGGCTCTAATCGGAGTTGTCAGTGTTAACATAAGACATTCTATAAATGTAAAAACAACAGAAATGTATGGAGAGAGAGAGAAGCAGGGAGGAAGGAAGAAAAGGGTGGAAAAATTCAACTTCAATTCCACCCCACACAGATTACTCCATTAATGTGTCGGTGTATTTCCTGCCGGTGGTTTTTAAACCTATGAGGTCACATAATGGACAGGCACAGAGACACTTAATTGTCTAAATTTAACATAATCTTATAAGCATTTGAGAATGACATAACGGTAAACTCAAAATTATTTTATTTCAGGGTTATGGTAGTACACAAATTCATTTGTCACAGAATTAATGGTGATGGGGAAACTTTCAAGAGGTAAAACACGCTCAATAAATGGGTAAGAAAGTTGTGCCCTGGTTACATGTATGCAAATACATGTTGTTAATTATAAATAAGTTTCATCCGTAAATTATTTATTAGCCGTTACCTCAAGTTGCTGTATTACTAAGAATCAATGCATTTGCATTTTTAAATGTTTCAACTCAGATGTTTTATTAATATAGACTAGCTGTCTGCCTAATTAAAAGTATACCACACCTGAAAACTTGTATACGATGGAAAATTTTGTAAACTAAGTCATAATTAATTACCCTAGAGGTAATCTTATATTTAAATGAGTTCCATGGTAAAGTAACACATTCTGTCTAAAATGGGAAATTGCAACCTAGTGTATCTGTTTTATAAAGGGTTTTCAAGTGGGGGTTTCCTGGAAGGGCACACCAAACAACTGAAGCTCCGGGGTCATGAACCTCTGCTTGCAGGTGACATGGACCAACACCTGGCAGACACCGGTGCCAGAACTGTGAGCCTTCGAGCGTGCAGTCATTCTCCCCACTCAGGACACTGGTGAATTCCTACAGGTACATGGGTCAGGAGACTAAAAATCAAACCGAAAACCTCCGTAAAGCACAGTGAAGTTTTTATCAGTCTCTGAGATAATGAATGGAGTTTGGAAAATGCCAGGGAAAGGGGTCCCTGCTAACAGAGCAGACGCTAAGTTGAAAACCGTGAAGAACCGGGGCAAACGAATGTAGCCTGAGGCTGACCAAAGCCACACGCAGCCCTGACTCAGTACAGCCTCTGCAGAGTAAGGTGGTCGGTGCCATGTTCTCTGACTAGGATGGGAACAAATCATCTCTGAAAGACGGTCACGTCATCAGGAGCTGTTACAGTTTCACACATGCACAGTTCTGCGTTCAGAGATGACTAAACACAGCAAAAGACCAGAATAATGGCCAAATCAAAGAAGAAAAGAAGGCAACAGAACAGATGTACAGTTGACCAAGATGTTACAGTCGACTAACAAGAATATAGAAATATATTTCAAAAGAGAAAGAAGGAAATATGGAAAATAGATGGAGAAAACAATAGGTAAGGTGGGAAATTTTAGTGAAGAAATGAATCTCCAGAAAAAGATCAATGAAAATTCTAAAATTAAAAGTATGCATGTAATATATGAAATTAAGAATTCATGATACAGACTGAATTTAGATTAGACACAGTGAGAAGACAATTACTGAAGTGGAAGGCAATCCACAGGAAAATCAACAAACACAGAGATGGAAAACACAGGAGGAGTGTCCGAGATATGCGGGGCACAGTGATCTGACACACATGCAACCGAGAGATACATGGAATGACGTTAGAATAGACAATGGCCAGGAGTTTTCCAAAAGTAACAAAAAACATCAATCCAAACATTCCAGAAGCTCTGAAAATCCAACAGAAGGTCAATAAAAGCAAAGTATCCTTCTGTTATCCACAGCAAAACTGCTAAGAACCACAGAAAAAGAGAAAAATTGTAAAAGCAGCTAAAGGAAAGGAAAACACCATCCCCTTCAAAGACGTAACAATAAGTCTGAGAGCTGACTTCTCACCAGAAACGATGGCACGCAAAAGAAGGGGGAACGGCACCTGGAGAAAGAAATAACTGCCGACCTGGAAACTATCCTTCAGAAACAAAGAGGAAAGGCATTGGGAGCATGTTTCTGTAATGAAAGGAAGGTCTCTAGAGCCTCGCCAGTTTTATCACAAAGCAGGAAGAGTCACTTGTTTGAGCCGCTTAAAGTGGAGGAAGGAGTGAAAGGAGCTAGAGGGATATCAGTAGACAAATAGATGCATAAAACCTAGTCATCATCCCTTGCTCTACTTACGAGTTATAGGAACCCGTTAAGAAGGAATGACAAGATCTTTGTCTGCAACCTGCATTCTATTTCCGTTACCCAGGAAATGAGAGCAAGATGACAGATCTGCGGCAACTGAGTCATGATCAATAATTATTCAGATGACAGGCAAACACTCCACAAAGCACCGGAAAGGCAGAAGAGAAACACAGAGATAACTAGCTTGATAATTTGCTGCAGAAGGTCTGATACAGGATGTGTGTGTCTGCCCACTTTCTAGTTAACGCAATACACCCACACAGAAAACACGGACAAACAAAAATTAGCGAAGTGCCCCTAATTGCCAGGAATCTTTCTGTGGGTTCCCCGGGACCCAAATGACATTGGGCCACAGTTTTAAAACTGCAATTCCATTTCAAAACAAGATGAGCTTTCTACACACACAAAAAAGTATGGATTTACATAGTGAGAAAGACAGTGACATACGATGATAAGCTTCAGTATCTTCATCTCCCAAGTTTCACCTCTTTGTTCTCTGGAAGAATAACTACTGTCAATTATCCTGGAATTCTGCAAAGCTACCACATTTTAGAAAAATACAGCAGACCATTTTAAAAGAGGAAGGAGGGGGAAAAAAGACCTCAAAAGTTTATTCCAACTGCAAAAAGAAAAACACGCCTGTCAATTCCAGCTGTGAGCACAATTGTTTTTCTCCCAAGGTAATAAATAAGCTGCAGCCAGGAAAATGAGAACACGAGTTAGCTCTCCCACCTCCTCTGAAACGACCCCGCGAGAGCTGCCTGGGACCCGCCACAGACCAAACGTTCTAGACATCGGTGTAGGACACGGGACTGCTCTTTCTTTAAGCAGCTATGCAAAATAGGAATATTATTTCATCTAAAATTAGCAGCTTTATATCACGGATGAAGAAGCACTACTGAGAGGGAAGAGTGAGCATGGGGCGGGGGTGGGGCAGGGGCGGGGCTGAGGCGGAGCTGCAGGCCTCTAGCCCCAGTGTCCCTGACCTTAAGGTCATCTTCCTGCCACAGAACCTCTAAGATGCTAAAATATCTACTCAGCAGTTTCAAACTACAGATTTCCACCTGAGAAGCATGATCGCATGATCACAATGTGGCTACAATGGTGTCTCAACTTTGAAAGAGAGAGAAGGAGGAGGGGGGAGAAAGGGAGGCAGGAGGGAGGGAGTTAAGCAGGGAGGGAGGGATGAGGGGAGGGAGAGAAAGAGGGAGGGAGGGAAGGAGGGAGGGAAGGACAGAGGGAAGGACTCTGACCGCCAGGATCCCGCTTCATCGTGGGGTCCGGTTAGGCGAGGTCAGCAACACCCAGACAAGGGCCCTGGAAGGCTGAGGAGGCCGCGCTGCCTTTTGACAAATGCTGCTTCTGGCTTCTGACCTCTTTGCACCTTTTGTCCTGGGCAGTCTCAGCCCATGTGACACACAAGTTATCCCAGCAAAGAACCTGGTTTGAGATCAGGCTCAGCTCCTGCTGGAGCCGCTCCAGGAAAGGCTGACACATGGTCTGTGCCAAGCACTGGACCAAAGTATTCCTTAGGGCACCAAACATAAAGCCCTTCCCAGCAGGGCCTGGCAGGGGTCCACGGGGCACCTCACTCCATCTCTGCACAACCCGGCGGGGCTGAATCACGTCCACGGGGCACTTAGGGCCTCCATGATTTACAGCCAGAGCTACTGCTAACAGGAATCTCCGAGACTGACCCCCCGAACCAATAGGGAAGGGAGACATGGAGTCTAATTAAATAGGACTGAGTAACCCAGAATAAGCAGAGACGTTCTAAGTTGTCAGGCAACAGACATTCTGGGCAGAAAGAATGAAGAAGCGGGTGTGAGCTGCCCGTCCGGTGTATATGACCCCTTGCACACTTCACTAAGAACACTCTGATTTTGTTGAAAGCATCAATAAGCCTATCTAAAAATCTTTTCCCACTTCCCTTTGCATCTAGGGTGCTCACGTGACCTATTTCCGCCGGTGAGATAAAAGCCCATGACACTCTGGAGGGGCTGGGAAAAGGTCCTTAAAAGGAGAGTGACTGGAAGAGCCGGTGACCCTTCGCCTTTCCCTCTCTGCCTCCTGGGATGCACCCCTGATGGCGGGAGGGGCAGGGGCCCCGACATAAAAACAAAGAGCCCAGGAGGATGGGACAGAAAGGGAAAAGAAGCCAAGGACATGGGGACACTACAGGGCAAGTGCATGAGCTCCAGACGCTTCCTCTGGGCTCCACGATGTGTGGAAAAAAGAAAGAAAAGTGAACCCCACACGGGGAAGGTTCTCGGTGTCGCTGTGACCCACAGCCGGTCACATTCCACATCACCATCCGATCAAACCCGCACACATGGACCACGGTTCTCAGGTCTCGCGCCCCTTGTGTTTTGAGAGTTGATGGAGTGACAGAGAGAAATAACTTGGTTCCTGGGCCACTCGTGTGGCCCCCAATTTTGCCGGGCAGCATTATTTTGTACAGGAGTATGGCATTTCTCACGATAGGAAAAACGCGCCGCTTCCCAACGCACTGACTCTGAACGAGAAGGAAAGTCAGCAGGGTGTTTAGGAAGGGAGCATCCTGTCTCTGAGGCTGATCAAGGTCACGAACTGTACAAGGTTAAAGCTTTTCAAGCAAAATAGGACCAGATCAGCATCACCTGGCTGTCCCATCTCCCATGTTCGTGTAGCTTTCGGTTTAGAGTCATCAAAGGTTGAAAGTTTGGGGGGGACGGGGTGGGGAATAGAAAAGCGAGGTGGAGGTGGCAAGTTCATTTCAATCGAATTCATTCTTAATGAAAAACAATAAACACGGGACAACAAAACCTAGTTCACCTGGTCCTGTTTCACCTCTGACAGTGAGACAATCAATGGCCGTGACCCTTAAGAAAAGAGAGGGCTTGGGTCCACAGCAAGGTTAATTCCTACCAACGGTGAGCAAAGCGAGACGGTGCGCACTGGACACCTCAGCGGAGGATGAAGGAGCGCTGCCCTCGGCCTGGGGCCTTCGCCGGGAAAAGCAGCAGCGTAGCAATTACTGTTCTCCTCGTGGGACACCAGGGGGACAAGAGCGAGACCGAGCCTTTGACGGGGCACGTGTGACGGCAGCCACTGGCCGGTGGAGGGTGCCACGCCGTCTGCGGCTTTCGTGGGGCGACACAAGTGAATGACTCGTCCCGTGGGGCTCATTCCCACGCGGGGCCTCCAGCTTGGATCCGGAAGACCAGCCCTTTCTCTTGGGCCCTTCTGGAAAAGGCTGCTTCCGGCAAACGAAGACCAAGTGAAGAGGAAAAAGGGAGGTGCTCGCTGGGGTCCCCGCGGATCGAATTCTCAGTTTCCCAGTCTTCACAGAATTTTCCAGAGTGCTGTGTTTTTAAAAGGTGACACGTGTTCCCTAATTCTGAGGGACAAGAACGCCATCTCTGTGTTCAGAAGTCACAAGACCAACCTCGAATAACCGACGTGCACCAACATCACTCGCAGGTTGTCACCCAGAGCCACCGTCCCCCAAAGGAACACGCGGTGCGAATCAGCCCCAAGCCCCCGCCCCAGATCTGCCTTCTCTCCCCATCTCGATTCAGAAAGTGTCAGCAAGTGCTTTAATTTTAGCACAGTTTCCACGCTGCGGATATCCAGAAAAAATTACCAACGTTCACTACGCAATGATGGAAGTCATAAACAGACTAATTCATTTGAAGGATCAGAAACAATTCATAAATTCATCCGGAGTATGGAAACAGGTCCCTAAGCTCAAACAACTGAGCATCCAGTCAACGTGGTAGCTGGCTACGTGGGGGCCTCTTCCGGGAAACAAAACGTCACTGTGTTTGAAGGAAACAGACAGAGGAAGCCCCCGTGGTCTTGCCAAGGGAGGCGACTTAACGTGGCCTGGCTCTTCGCGGTCGTCCCTCGTTTGTTTTCATTTCGTTTGTTCTTTGGAGCTATTTTCTATACAAAGATGCACTGAGAAGGACTTCAGAGCCCTTGGTGTGCACCCTGCCCGACACCCGAAACGTCGGGACACTGTCCGAAGCCGATGCTTTCCTCACACGCACACGCCTCTGACTCAGGAACCGGCCTGGCTTCTCTGCATCACACCGTCTGCGGGGCAGATCCAGCAAGAGCGGGCAAGGCCACCCAGTGCTGCTGCTGATCACTGCTCTGTCACGTTGGAAAGCAGGAACAAAAGGAAAGAGAGAAAGGAAAGGAAAGAGGGAGACAGGAGACGGAAAGGAAGGAGGGACAGGATTTTCCTAAGAGCCCTGGCGAGCCCCCCGGCGACACCTACTGGTTGAACAGCACGCGGGAGCGCACGATGAACTTGAAGATGTACTCCAGGGCCTTCATGGCTCTGTACAGCTGCTCGTTCACGCCCGGCTTCTCGGCATTGTCCACGTAGTTCCGTAAAACTTTTGTCAGCTTCCTAGTCATGACGGAAATGCAAATTAGTAAGTCCACGAAATTACAACCCCTCCATTCTTAGCTGGGACGGAAATACACAAGTGGGTTATTCGTAATTTGGTTCACACCTCTCGGTATATGCACATTTGTGAAATGCGCTCCAAACAGACTTAAAGGGAGCCTTAAAATAACTCTCAGAAGAGCGAGATCTGAGCATTTAACGAGCACCGTCTAAGTTTTAGATGCTTTTCTAAGCATTTAAATGTATTTTGTGATTTAATCCTAACAACGACACTATAAGGCAAGTAGTGGGAACTACGCCTAGTGAAATGCACAGATGAAGACATCTAGGCTGAGGCAGGTAAACTAGCTTCGCCAGTATAATAAAAAGATCAAAGGGAGTTAGTTTCTTTACAGCCCAAGAGAGGCAAAAAAAAAATCCTTGCAAGGAGGTGTTATTCTGAAAATGATCTGGAACTAGACGATGGTTGTATGACCCTGTGACGCTACTAACGGTGTATGCTGAATTGCACACTTAAAAGTGGCTGACATGTTAAATGTTATGTTATGTGTCTTTTATCAAAAAGAAAGGCATTCTATGAAACAGTTATTTGTTATTAGAAACCACCTCAGTCACCTCTATTCATTTTAGCTCATCTTCTAAATGAGTTCTTACACTCAAATAAAAATTTTTAAATAAATTTTTCAAATAGGAAACTTTAACTTTTTAATGAGTTTTCTAAAAATTTTATATGAAAGACTCTAAAGGATATACGAGAGTAACACGAGTGAATACATAAAAAGATTTAAATTTTTTGCATTTTCTAATAGGATTGTACAAAAATATTTAGTTGTAAAAGCATAAATGCTTTTACTGTAATTCTCTTAGTCTATTACTTTACAAATTGTGATCTAAAAACAATTAACTCCCTAACATGAAAACATTTAAAATTCTTTTCATGATAATAGAAGTTTTTATATACTTAATATACCCAAATTGGTCAGAATTATTTTTAGATTTTTCATACCATTACATAAGTAATTACAGACAGTTGGGACAAATAAAGTATATATTGGAAGTTTGATTCTGAGTCATAACTTCATAAATTATATTAAGTGCCTACTTCACAGGCATTTTTTTAAAAATCCTTGTTAAAAGTAAAAGAAAAAGCATTAAAATTTTTCTATTTTTCTGTAATTCTAATAACCAGAAAATTCAAACGGTAGTAAATTTGCTCAAAGCTTCAGAGAATGTGAGGTTAATTGAAAAAAGGAAAAAAAAGAGTCCAAAAGGCCATATCCACGTATATCACAGAAACAGTCTAAAATCACATTTAAAAACAAAAAAGCTTCATTAATAAATAAACACATGCAAATTAAAATAACAGGAAGTAAACTGTTTTCTTAATATACTCAAGTAAATAGAAAAGACTGAAAACGAGGTGGTCAGACAAGACCCGAACACCGCTGCGGGCATAATCAGCACATCGTGTTTCAGACCATAACCTGGGGACATCTATTAAATTAAAATCTTCCTTATACATCACCAATTCCACTTGTAACTTATTCTACAGAAACAATTACGAATACTCTAGGACATTCACTGCAACAATGTCTCCAGTAGTCAATGTACGTAGATAACGCAACATCCATCATTCAAGGAGTAGTTAAGGAAAGTATGATACGCCCTTACGATGGCATACTGATTGCATGGCTTTTACACACAAAAGGTGGAGGCCAGACGCCACGTCGTGATAGACGTGGGAAACTGGCCGGAAACGGCACTGAAACACCCAGCGGCGCCGAATGGCAGGTGCAGGTGACAGGTCCGTTCTGCAGTCTGTATTTTCTCTCATTCGCTTTCGTCCAATCCCAGCCTTGGCTTTGGCAGCTTTACAGCAAATCTCGAAATCAGGCTTCTTCTGAAAAGTTATTCAGCCTATTCTAGACATGTTGCTTTTCCATTTAAGTTTTCAAATAGGCTAGTCAATTTTTTCCACAAAAGCATGCAGGGGTTTTAATCGGGATCGCGTTGAAAAGGATAGGTTAATTTGGGGAAAACGGACATCTGAGCAATATTTTATTCTCCATCCATGAGCACGGTCTATACCTTTAATTATTTCGTTCTTTTCAAACTTCTCTCAGCAATGTTTTGTAATTTTCAGGGTCTTTCCCATTTTTCATTAAATTTATTCCAGGGTATGTGATGATTTTTTTTTTTTTGATAACATGGTAAATTTTATTGTACTTTTAATTCCATACCCCAAGTATCTGCAAACGTACAATTGATTTTTCTACGTTAGCTTTGGATCTAAACTTTCCTAAGTCTACATGTTAAATGAAGGGAAGGGGCTTTTAAACAATAGATTCCTTAGTGTTTTATACGTACATAATCACATTATGTGAAAACAACAGCTTTACTTCTTTCTGTGCGTTTGTTATTTTTTCCCATTTTTCTCTGCTTTACGGCACTACATCCAGTACGATGGCAGATGTGTTTAGAACAGACATCCGTGCCTTGTTCCCAACTCAGCATTACTTAATGCCTTTAGCATTAAGCATTAGGTTAGTTGTCCATTTTCCTAGATGTTCTTGGTCAGATTGAAGTTCTCCTCTACTCCCAGTTTGCTGAGTTTTATCATAAATGGATGTTGAATTTTGCCAAATGCATTTTCTGCATTACTGAGATGTAACAATAAAGCATAAAGCTATTAAAACAGTGGCAGCCCACTAGAACTTTCTGCAGTGATAGGAACCTTGTACATCTCAGTTATCCAGGCCAAATGGAGCATCGATCAAGTGAGAGGAAAGGCTGAACCAGGTCCAGGAAAGACAGCTCCGTAGACAGAAAGTCTGCTGGTTTCCTAGAACGGTCCCCGGGGGTGAAGCCTCCCTCCCTTCTCTCCTGGACCAGCACGGGGCACCCCAACGGGGCTCCAGCTCCTGTGAACTCCCATGTGGGCGGTGGGGGCGGTCTGTGTGTGAACACCGGAGCGCCAAGTAGCGCCCACGGTGACTTTTAATTTCTTCTCTCGAAGTTGTTTGTGAAGAAAGGCTAAAGATCTCAGCATTTATCAAAGGAAAGACGTAAAAAACGACCAGGCCAGTGGTCTGGTGCAAGCCCGCGCCTGCCCAGGACTTCTCGAGGGACGCGGGGACAGCACCCAATCTCCCCCGGCTCAGGGACCACAGCATTTGCTCAGCACCAACAGCCTTCGGGTGACTTGGTTAAAACTAACCAGTTAGCTCCTTTGTTTTTCCAGGTGTAAATACTCAAGATTCAAACAGACGAAGAACCACCTGGCATTGGTAGTTTATCAAAACGTAAGAATACTTTTTTCCCAGATAAAAATTTCCTTTCCAGCAGATTCCAGGACTGCATGAGAGAACACTGATTCTCAGGCCCATCACAGCGGAAAGGTAAAATGGCACTTTCTGCTTCTGCCTTTGAGCGACGTGCCCAAAACGCTCCTGTCTTCTTTTGCCACCTCTGAGAATAAACATCATCCCTTCCCCAAGGCACGCAAGGGCGATGCCACCATGAGGATCTGAAATGCAGTGTGGCAAGCTGCTTCGTCCCTCTTTCTGGAATTAAAGTACGGAATCCAAGCTGAGAAGAGTGTTGGGCCACGTGTCAAGAAAGAAATGTAATTGCGAAAGGGCCACGTACTAAGATCACGTCGCGTTAGGAGCCGTCTACGGGCCACTTCCACGGACCTGCCCGGGTTGTGTTCCGGTGGCCGTGGCAAGAGGGGGCTGCTTGATCCGTCCTCACAGCCTATAAGGAATCGTCCAGAGAGCGGACGAACTGGCCATGTCCACTGAGGTGACGAAATGTTTTAAATGAACATTTATTAGCAAGTAGGCACGAGGACTCATCGAAGCTTGTTCCACACGTGTGAGGACATCGCAGCTGTCTGCCCACGCCGGGCTCCACGGCAGACACGAAAGGACCCAGGAGCAGGACAGCCGGGGTCAGACCTCTGATCTTGAGGTCAAGGCCACACACAGGCAGGACACAGGCCTTGACCTAGGGACAGTCAAGGCACAGATGGGAGCTTTGACTCAATTTAATAGCCCTAAAGAGAATCAGTTCTAATGATTCCACGTGGGATATTTTTAAAGAAATTACACCAAATCACCATGCCGTATGCCTGAACCTAATGCAATACTGGTGTGCTCAACTATACTCTAATTTAAAAAGAAATTACTTAAATCCCTTTTTGTACTGCCACTTGCACAATCAAAAGTTTGAATAAATGTCAAACACCACTGTGAGAGACATAGTAACTGTCACAATGATCCTAATAACAATGAAACCTAACAACTTCCTACCACAGCTTTCTAAGTGACAGGGATTATTCCATGCAGTTGACACATAACTCATCAAAATTTTCAACAAACCTACAAACATGCCCATTTTACAGACGAGAAGGCTTTGATCCAGAGAGGTTAAACGTCCTAAACGTGAAGTGGCAGAGCTGTAATTTATGCCCAGGTAGCTGGGCTCCAGGACTGTGCCTCTCAACACCAGGTGAGTGGCCTCTCTGGTCCGGGCATCACACATACCCTATGGTGGGACGCAGAGGGACATATGGGGGGAATGTGGGGACAGGCCGAGAGTAGCTGGGCGAGTGGTCAGAATCCAACTTACAGCCGAAGCTTCCGGAATAAAATGAAAGGCATTCTTTAAAGAGCAAAAAGATATGCAGAAAAATATCCAACTGAATTTTATTCACATTCAACAACAATCTCCAAACAAGAACACATCCATTTATTCTTTCGTCAAATGCTCACTGGGAAGCTACAGTGTTGCAGGCACTCTGCATCTATCTATCAGTTTCAGTGAATATAAACTAAAAATTTCAAAGACAAAGGGAAGGTTTAGAAGAAAGCAAGAATTTATTCCAGAATGTTATGATTATAATTTATCACATACCTGGTTCAACAAAATTTTTAGGTCTGTTAAGAGGGAAACAATAATAAAAATTATCCCAGTACATTCAGAGTTTTCAGGAAGGGGGAGGGAAATGTACAACCATAGACAAAAGTATACGAAAAAAGACTTAATAACGAACCAAAAAAAAGTATTAGTTTTAAAACAACCGAAAAGAACTTACGTGTAGGCTAATGTTGCACTAAAGTGTTTCTTAATGTAGGTTTCCAAAACAGGATTAAAATGCTGAAATTTTCTATCAGCAATGAGTCCAATGATAAAAACCTGTTAAATTAACATTTTTCATTAGCAAAATAACACAAACCCCTTTGGAATCTTCATCTGAATCATCTGCACCTTGTGCGTTGATGAACTACATTTTCAGGCAGGAGCCGGTCTACCTCCTCTTACCCTAGAAACTGCACGTGCCTAACTGAGGTGCCACTGGAAAAAGCTGTCTAGCTCTCAAGTCATCTGCTTTGATTGAATTTACAACTGACAGTGCCTTCCAGGTCACCATGATGGATCCCCTCCCCCCGCCCCACTTCAAAGGCTCAGCACAAAAGTGCATCTCATATCTGAGCGGATGAGAAACAGGGGCCTCTTACCAGAGCATCAAACACTAACGTATCAAAAGTCTCGCTCTCGGAGTTCTCCATCATGATGTTGAACAGGGCATCCAAGGTGTCCTGGAGGAACTGCAGGGACACAGAGGCCAGGGACAAAGCGAGCTCACTCCGCTGCCCCCGCCTGGAAAGGCTACGACGTCTGACGCTACTCCACACCCCCGCCGGTCCCAAACGTCACCTACGAAGCTATTCACTTCGGGGATTTTCCCCAGTCATTAGACGCACGAGATAAGAACGTGAGGTAAGTTCAGAACAAAGTTGTGGGTACCCCAAGGCGGGCAGGGAAGGACTGGCAGCAGGGGAGGCTCTGCGGTCCCCTCCCACAGGGCCATCCAGCCCTGTTCCTGGTTTTCATCAGTGCAGTGACAAGGAGCTCAGCATCAAGTGCTTGAGCATCCTCCCCCATCATTGTCAGATCGTCAAATCTTTGCAGAGATCAAACCTTCACGCCATCTGCAAGCAGCACAATGTTACTGCCAACGAACTCTCCAGGGGACAAGCCCTGGCTCGTCACGGTCACCCGAGTCCCTGCAGCAGGCCTACCCATCCCTCCCAGACAAGTGACACAATCAGTAGCACTGATCGCGACAGTGGGGAGCTAGGGCTGTTTTCTGGCTGTCCAGACACCGTGGTGTGGGATGTGGGCATCGGGGAGGAGGGCCCTCGTGTGGGGCAGTGAAACGGCTTCTTCTGACAACCACCCTGTCCCTAAGAACAGCCACTGGAGGACCAAAACCATCATTTACATTTTCCACCAAAATGGAAGGCTGTATCTTTTACTAAATAAGCAGGTGGTTTTCTCAATCTGTCAAGCAATGTCATCTCTCTACTAGTAAATATACAGAAGGGGGGCCTCGAATCAAAGGGAAAAACTCAAAGTCTATTAGTGTCCTTAAATAGAGTAAAGGAGCCCCATACAGGCTGGGGACACCCTCCCCCATCCCCACCACCAGCCCCGGCTCCCATTAGCAGCTGTGTGGCCTCAGGCAAGTCCAGGCCAACGGGGCACAAAAATACACTGGCCAAGGGGCAGTCAGACAGGCGAGGCGAGGGCAGACAGGACATCCTGTCTGAGTGTCCCAGCATGCACAGGAAGCGGATGCCATGTGAAAACCATTTCCGGGGATGAGCAATAGAATGTGATAATGGACTGGACCGGGACGGAGAACAAGACGTGGTGCACTTGCTTTCTACCGGTAACTGTGACGATAGGTTACAGAAGTACAACTAATTCCTGATGTGATGCAGGGACTGAAAAATGACAAGGGACAAACTTCATTAACTGCCTCTCCTAAAGTTATGTTAACTTATCCACCCAGCTTCCATCTGAATCCGGACGTTTACAGAACCCAGGGAAATTTAAGACGCAGTTAACATCGTCCCCCCGGCCAGAGGCAGCCGACGAGGGCCAGAAGCGACGATGCACAGTGGGAGACGGGGGTGGGCGTGGCTGGCCGGCTGCGCGGTGACCCTGCCGAAGGGGCGCAGGCAAATCCACTCACACTGACGCTGCCCAGCCTGCTGCTTCACGAAGGCCATCTCACATGATTAACTTTCACAGAGATAAGGCAGTCTCCTGCAAGCCCCTCTCACGGAGGGTGAAGGACTGGGCAGCGACAGACAGACCTCACTGCAAGGACTCCGCTCACAGGCATGGCCAGGCGAGGAACGGCTAGCGGTCCACCGGCCAAAATGGAACACACTGGAAACGAAAATGCACTTCCTTCTGAAGAAGGAAAATGCACTGGAGCAGATGGAGGCCAGAGAGCGTAATACTGAAGAAAATGTCAGAACCACTGCCAATCACCAAATAATTACAGAGCGTGAGCGCTCGAAGGGGTCCCAGCTCACACTCATTGGACCGTCCCGTCTTATGGAGATCTGAGAGGGCGGGCGCCTGACACATCTCCAGAGCCTGCCATGTGTGAGGCTGAGAAATGAGTCCCGGACCACACGGGGAGAAAATGGCCTAGACCAGACTTGAGTGCTGGCATCTGTCCAACACCCCACACATGGCTCCAGGTCACCTGCAAGAGCTCCAGGTGAGTCGTGAGCCAGGGCTAATGATGACGGTGCCGGCAAGGGCAGTGAGGATTATAATCAGACCTGGTGCTCCCCGAGCACCCGCCTGTGCCAGAGCCCGGCGGCCTCATCTCATTTACCCTCCACCACGACCCTCTGAAGAAGGCACTGTCGTGACCCGTATTTTACAGCAGGGATCGGCGAGGCCTCAGCAAGGACCCATGGGGACGGGAACCAGAACCCCAGTCTGGCCTGACTGCAAACCCGACGCCTTCCGCGTGGAGCCAGGCCAGAGTTCCAGAAGGAACCTGCCGATCCCCAAGACCCTGCTGCTGAGAGGGTGGTGACGAGGCCCCGCATGTGACCGCATCCCCGGGACAAGCAAACGGACAGACGCCCGGGGCACTCGTTACCTTCACCACCTCGCCGCCGTCCACCTTCATCAGCCGCCGCAGGTTCTGCTGCAGCAGGCTGGTGTTGGAACGCCACTTCAGCAGGCCCAGGAGGTCCACTGCAGACGGAGAATGACAGTCAGTTCCCGTGGTGAGCACGCGGCCGCCCGGACCCGCCCATCCTCACGGCCTCCGGGGGCGACTTTTCCAACAGAAAAATCAACCCTGTTTGGAAACCGTCGCCGGCTAAATATTCTGCTACTTTCTAGCGAACATGCTTGACACTCAGTGTGGCTGAAGTCATTATTTCCAACTCCACTGACCATGAAGGGATATGCACGTGGCAGCTTTAAAAATGCACTGAGGAGCCTAAGAAGCATCAGCCTCTCCAGTCCACAGGAAGGCAGAGGCCGAGCAGCGGGAGGCCCGGGAGGCTGCCCGCTCACCCACCGGCCAGGCCGCCCTGGCTGGTGTCTGCTCCCAACCTGGACAATGACATTCTATTTCTTTTTCATTGTTCTTTAGGTAAAATAATATAAAATAACACAAATTCAGGTCCTGAAGCAAGGTGACAGTTCCGAAAGGTGACAGGAGCCTTGGCCCACGGGGACCACCGCCGCTGTCCTGAGCCTGCCGCCCCCACCCAGGCCCGGCCTGCCACGGCTGTTTCTTACAGTTGGGTTTTTGTTTGCTTGTTTTCTAATAGAAAAGTCACAAGCCGAATGCACTGGTTTTGTCACAGACTAACTGTGGAAGGCGACAGAAATGGCTTCGGGCGGTGAGATGTTCTTTAAGGCACGGACACAGGTCCAGGGCACCTCTAGACAGAATGCGCCCACACGGTTTCACCTGAAGTCATTTCAAAACCCAAGATGTGAAAAACACAATCAGCGAAGTGCACCTGATTTGCGACGACTGCTCATCGGGAATGAACTTCAGCTACAGGAGTTGACGCCCCATGCGAAACCCTAGTAAGTACTGAGATGATTGTAATTTTGGCAATAAGTGGGATTTCAAGGAACACGGGACACCAACTGGGATGAAAGAGTGCAACCACACAAAAGGCACATACGCGATGAGCCCCAACACACACGTCCTCACTTATCTGGCTTTACCCCCAAGGACAGCGGACGAAGGGGAGAGTTAAAACTCGGGGGAAAGGGCGGCATCTTGAAATGCTGTGGAACGTGCAGAGCAGCGGCTGAAATGCCAGCCGGCCACACCGCACTCTGACCTCGCTGTGCGAGAATTAAACGCCACGACGTGGAGGAAACAGCATGACCCCCAGACGACTGGTGGCAGTCCACCCGAGACACGTGACCAGGAATTGAAAAGGAAACCTTGAGCCATTTGTCGTGAACGCTGACATGTTTTGGGTCTAATCGAAAGGAAGTGTGACAACCAGCCCGGACACACCCCGTTCTCAGAGCTAAGAGACGGCCCCATTGCACAAGCGCCGCCCGTGTTTCTGACGCAGAGTGGACGTGGGTGCCACCACACAGTTAGAGGCAGTCCGGACGAGAGGGAGACAGGGCCACCTCTGTACCGGGCACCTGAGGAAAGGTACGGCTGGGCAAACCAGTGGGGGACAGCACTGTGGGCAAGTGCGTTCTCAGAAAACGGCCTGCCCAGCCCCCCAGCTCGCCGGTCTGACCCGGCTGTCCCTCCCTGTCCTCGCTGGCGGGGAGCCCCCACCGATTCTTCGCTACACAACTTCTCCCTCTAATTACGTGGTGGGCTCACCGAGGGGAGGAATCGCTCTTACACTTCTTTCAAGATCCCCCAGAGCATCCGGCGTAACTCTGAGAACAGAGACGTGTAATACAAACCTCGATGAATAATTCAGCTGCCTCTTTTCCCTAAGTAATGGAACTTCGCGTAACAAATCACAGCTGCAGAAAAATGGCTTTCTCGAATGAGAGCCTGGGCCTCCGTGCTCAGATGCCAGGGCAGCTCCGTCTTGTGCACACCTGACACACCACCACTGCCACCATCCCCAAAGGAGGGATCCTCGGCTGGGGTGAAGGAAGAGGCGCGTCGCATCGGCCTTCCTTGTTGCCCAGCAACGGCTGCCGGGAGACCAGGGCGCTCAGTCCCTCAGTTCCAGGGAGGGAACCTCCCAGTCCGGCGGGAGCCAAGGAGCTCAGAGGTGGAAGGAGGGGTAGGCCCTGGGCGTTTCTGTGACTTAACCTTGGAGGATGCCTAGCTCACTGTCCCCTTCTCCGGGGGTATGTGGGTTAAGAGGGCTCCTGTGGGCAGATCTCACAACCTAACCGCTACTCAGAACATCACCGTGATGGGGAAAACACGCTCGGGTTCCAAGTAACCGGTTCCAAACGTGCTTTGGGAACGCGGCCCACGTGTGAGACGGCAGCTTCCAGCACAGTGGAAGCGGTGGCAAGCAGCTCTCGACCGTCCGGCACCCGCTGGAAAGCTCTAGTGCCACACGTGCGGGGCAGTGGCTCACTGGACAGGCTGCCCTGGCCCACAGGTGAGGCCCTGGGTGCAGCCATCAGGCTGGTGGATGATTGGGACCATATCCAGACCTACAGGGCAGCCTCTCCAGGACCCAGTCCCAAAGCAGTGCCCACCTTGCTGGCCGCATGCCCCGGGCGCTACACCTGCCAGCCCCCTGTGCATTCTCTACCCGCCCACCCAGGCCTGCACAGAGCCCAGAGCCCACGTAAGGGTTTTCACTTGCTTGCGGAGATTATTGCATGACCACAGGCTAGGATAATTCATAACGTTTCCGGTGAACTAATGTTTCTAAAGTAACATTAGAGATATGTATCCCAATGCCCTCCAAGTGTTTGAGTGACGTACCCTCCCCGCACAGCACAGGTGACTCAGGAGACGGCAGTCAGTGTCCTCAACCTTGGTGGCAGCAGGGACCGGGGCTCCTGTGAGCATCTAACACTGATGCTCTGAGGCGGAGCTGAGGCGGCGATGCTGGCGCTGGGGAGCGGCTGCACATACAGGTGAAGCTTCGCTCGCTCACCTGCCGCTCACCTCCTGCTGTGCGGCCCAGTTCCTAACAGGCCAGGACCAGTACCAGCTCGCGGCCTGAGGAGTTGGGGACCCCTGACAGTGGTGAGAAAGCACAGGTCGACCAGCCGGGTACAGCAGAGCAGAGGCCGAGGCCGGAAAGTCTGGCAGGCTGCACCCGGGTCACCTCTGTGCCGTGATTATCAGATGATGGGGTCGCCTCTGTGCCGTGTTTATCCTGCCGGAGTCCAAACGGTGACGGTCCCTTGGGCATGTCTGAGACTACTGCCAAGATTTATGGATGAGCCCCTGGGACACAACTCGTGAGAGCAACAGACTTGAATAATCAAAATCCATATCAGGTGGCAAAGAGGAAAAAATTGGATTTTCAAGCTGAGTTTCAAGTGAGCATAGAGTCACTCTGCACAGCTGTGATACTGTCACATTTTGGGAACGCAGTTTTTAGCTGGAGGATTTGTGCAGAGGAGCCTCTGCCTCTCCCAGACCGTGTGCACTGCATAAGAAGTGCCCCTGGCCAGGCAGCCATGTCACCGGGGAGGCCGAAAGCGGCGCTAACAACACGTCGTGGCCGGGCCAGCTCAGGGCGCCATCTGAGACTGCGCCGAGGTCGCGCTTGGGTGTGCGTCAGTCATGACGGGCGCCTGACCCCACTGACGAGGGGCTGGAAACGGCATCGGGGCCCAGTGCCCAGAGGAGGAAAAGGAGGTTCGGAGGCCCAAGGGCCAGCACGGCGTGAGGGTCCCACCCCAGCGCTTCGGTCTGACTCCAGATCTCGAGGATTTCCCACCTTCCCTTGGCCAAAATGCTTTCAAAAAGCAAATTCATTGCTTTCCGTCTCTTTAAGGTGAATGCTTCACTCAAAATCAGCGTGAATTTTAAAAGTCCGACAATGTCACCCCCTCTCCCACTCCACCCGCACCCACACGCTCGCACACACACACGCTCGCCCACCCACACGCTCGCGCACCCACACGCTCGCCCACCCACAGCAGCCACCTCTGCTCACCCGCAGGCACGGAAAGGGTGGGGTCGCGGGAGGAGCTCCCGGGGTGGCCGTGCGCCACCCCGCACTCACCGTTCTGCGTGAGTTTCGTGGAGCACACAAGCGTGGACACCTGGAAGGAATCCTTGCTGATGGTGCAGCTCCCGAGGCTCTGCATGCTCCGGCCCGTGGCCGAGTGGCCCTTCTCCTCCAGCTCTGCCTTGGTGGAGGGCAGACTCAAGTACGTGGCGGCGTCTTCCAGCTTCTTCGCTTCGGCCTGTGGGTTCAATGACACAATACGTGGACCACAAGTCACAGTCGAGAGACCCAGGATGCTTTTCCATTCCTTGTTATCCCCAGTCCTTTAAACCGCCACGATATTTACTCTTCGTCGCTTGCTAAACTGTTTATTCTAATGGTTTCTCTAATTCCTGTCGATTAATGCACGCTAACAGAGCACTGCTTTCTGCGGCATCTAACGTGTGATTATAGATCTTCCCTCATTGGGGGCGGCAGAAGGCTGGGCATCGGGAACGTACGCCAGCTCGGGCCCGGAAGCCCCGTGGAGGGGAGGCCCACCTTGTAGACAATGAGGTCGTGCTCTCCGTCCCTCAGGGTGGTGCCGTCGTACCGCATGAGCTTGACAAACGCCAGCGCGAATACCTTCTCAGATCTGTCCTTAGCTGCAACAGAAATCGACAACCGTCCTCAGCTGCTGTCAGGATAGAAGCACGTTGTGAGCTGCCACGGGGGCTACCTTAGGAAAAAATCACGAAACCGTATTGACAGATGCTAAAGGAAACACAGCCGAATGGAGAAACAGACACGGTTCGCCAGTGGGGAGACTCTGGCCGTACAGGGCGCGGCTGGGGCTCAAGTGGCGGACTCAAGGCCGTGCCGACGCGCATCTCACAGAAGCGCGTGCTCGTGGCGTGTGAAACTGACTCGAGAGTAAGGGCCGAGAGCACAGGAGGCGGCTCAGGAAAGGAAAGCCTGCAGGACCGGAAGCCAAGAGCTGCAAAGCGACACTAGTGACGACGGTGTCTGTAACACGGACACACACATCGGTGGGAACAGACGGGGTCTGGACGCACACGGCCATCACGTGACGGCCGGAGGGGCAGACCAGTCACTGAGGAAACGGGTACAGATGTGGCAAAGCGAACGGGGAGCCCGACCCTGAGCCTCCCATAGGCATGACCCGCAGGTGGACGGAAGCTGCAATGCGAAAGGTCGCGGTGCTCGGCAGGGACGTTCTGCCCCCGCGTGCGCGTGCGGGACGCGTTCCCACGCTTCGGCCAAGCTTCCGCTGCGGAACCGCCTGCTCTGCGGCGACCAGCCTGTCCAAAACAATAAACCCGTCACCTGGCCACACGCCCCCACTCCCAGCTGACTTATTATTCTTCCTAGCTGCTGCGGGCAGAATTGTGTACCCCCAAACTCTTATGTTGAAGGCCCAGCCCCCAAGGGACCCTGTTGGCAACAGGCCTATCAGGAGGTGCAACAGGGTTAATGAGGTCATGAGGGTGCAGCCCGAACCCCACAGAACCCAGGCCCTGAGAAGAAGGGACAGAAGCCAGGAGTCTCCTCCTCCACGTGAGCCCACAGCAAGAAGGCGGCCACCTGTGACCGGGAAGAGGGTCCTCACCAAAACACCACCATGGTGGCCGCCTGATCTCAGCGCCCAGCCCCCCAAACTGAGAGGAAATAAATGTCTGTTGTTTAAGCCCTGCAGCCTATGGTATTTGTTACGGCCGCCCGAGCTAAGATGACCAGATGCGTGTGTGTGCACGTATGTGCGTGCATGTGTGTACACATGTGTGCTGTGTGTGCGCCTGTGTGCATGTGTGAGAACCGGCTGCTCATTGCTCATTTCATGCACTGGGCTTTGGAATGCTGGGGACAGTGTGCATTTCTTCACTGCGATACTGTCCACTCACTGTACATTAGATCCTCAATAAATATTTGTTCTAGGTGAGGAGACATCGAAACACGTTCAGATAAAAAAAAAAATCTTGGGGGTGCGTCGAAGGGCGACGGTGGGAACAGGATGGCCGCAGAGGGTCTGAGAAGGTCGGCGACGTGCGAGCCGAGAGGTAAACCCCCGGGACGAGAGACGGCCAAATGCAGACGCCCTAAAGTGGGACCCGATCTGGCTGGTTTGGGGACACAAAGCCAGTGTGGCCGGTGCATTGAGGGCCCCTAGGTAGGTGGGGCCACATCAGGCAGGGTCGGGTAAAGAGTCTGGACTAAAGACGTGGATTTGCTGTGATGTTTTCAAGACACGATCTGAATACAGCATGGAAACGCTCAGTTTCGGAGCAGGAAACGGATTCGAAGTTGCGTATGCCCTATTCTGCTCTTGGAGATGACAGGACAGAGGCCAAAGAGTGAGGAGCACAGGGCCAAAGAGTGAGGAGCACAGGTCCAGAGTCAGGGGCTCTGATGTTCACCCTAAGACACCGCTATGTGAGGTGACAGGGCTCATTAACTTTCGCATCCTGGTATCCATCAGTACCTGACACATAGCAGGTGCTCAATAAACGCTAGCTAATTAGACGCATAAATAAATAACTAACCAAAAATAAAGGGAAAAATACAAGTAAAAAATATGTACTTTAGGAATAAAAAAATTTTTTTTTTTTGTACAAAGGCACTAGAAAATGTAAAGTAGCTTATATTCAGGTGAGAAAGAATGGATCCTTCTGAGTTCAGGGTGACAAGAAAACAATAACGCATGCCTCTGAAAGCAGCCATGGTTCGGAGGACACGTGACCATACCTGTCAGCTGGGGGCCTCCCCACAAAGCGCACAGAGTAAAAACACGCACCTCTTATCAACACGACATCGTCACATTGGAGAATGGACGGCGCCTGTTAGACACTCGCTAGCAGCCATTCCCAGGTGGATCACAAAGCGTTAGGGGCCGCAGGGGGCCACCCACGCACGTGCTCCAGCAGGAGGCAGGGCCGCCCACCCTACCAGCCCCGACAAACAAGGGACTCGGCTGCTCTCACTCGGTAAAACAGGAGCCGATGCATCTGGACGAGGAGCACGTTGCCGGAGTGTGAGGCAGTGACACCACACTCTCCATCTCCAAGGACGAACCCGGCCTGAGAAGCCCCGTCACTTCACGGGGAAAGCGGCTTGGGTCCTGCTGGGAGGGGGAGCGTGCGACGCGGACTCAGCTCTTTCTGTTTCTGACCCAGAGTGCCTGCAAACGAGGCCGCAGGAACGGCCCTGGTGGCCGCCACCAGGCCAGCAGCTGGCTGCTCGGGCCTTTGTCAGCATCGCACGTTCGATGCACAACACGTTCCCAAACCTCCGCGAGCTGCGGCCGGGAGACCATCAGTCATGCAGATGTGCATGCGGGTCGGGTGATGGCGTCTCGTCCGTAAGGAGCGTGTAAAACCGATAAAAAAAGCAACGATTCTGAAAACTAAAATGCTACAGAGGGTCCCCCCCTGCCCAGTGTGCTGTATTAACGAGAGAATGAGGCTGTGCAGGGGGAGCCAGCTCAGGTTTTGAGATGAGGCCTCTGAGGGCTCCGGAACTCCATCCGTGCCCTTGACACCAGTCGCCACCCGCTCCCCTGCAGCCCGCTCAGCCCCAGTCTGGCCAACGCCCACCCCGCGTTCCACACGTGCAGAGCGCTGCGCCCCAAGCCCACCACCCCTCCCGTGCGGGCACACCGCCCCCCGAGTGTCCCCCTGCACACACTCCGCCCGGCTCACCCTGCACGTCTGCGCTTCACATGATACCCAGGCTGCCTTTCTCTACCCGGTTCCCACAAGGTCACCTAGGTCCACAACTCAGTCCGAGCCCTGTGAGAGGAGAGCCCCGGTGGAGCCGCGTGTGCGTGTCCGGCTGCATGCACGCTCTCCACACACCGGTCATGGCTCCCCAGCTCCTCTGCACAGCGCTGGGGTCCGGGCCCCTCACTGTCACAGCAGCGGTGGCTATGAGGTCTCTGCTCTAGGCGAGCATCGTGCGGAGGGGCTGCGGCCTCCACCTGGCTTGGTCACTGAGACCCCCGGCATCTTACGCTCGAGCTAAGGCAGCTTCAAGGGCGCACAGCCACGGATGAGCATCCGCACTGTGGGGCCCTGCCCCCAAGGGGCACCAGGGACAAACACAGCCATGCCCACCCACGCCCCTTCATGCCACAGCATGTACAACTGCAGCCGACTCTCACTGTCACCTGTGTCCCCAAACCTCAGCCCACTGCCAAATGCATGGACCTGAAGGGGGAGAGGGGCGGGTCTTCCTTTTGTGATATTATTTAGTGACTAACACGGGGCTACATCCTCGGTAGACAATTAGGTCAACAAATGTAAAGAGACAGGTTTCAGGCACCAACAACAAATTCTCTTGGAAGGTAAAGGATTCAAAACCAGTTCTTTCTTCCCAAAGTCTCGGCATCACAGTCAACGCTACACCAACATCTGCTACGAGGAAAGCCCCGCCCACGTTCTAGTCAGCCAGGGGCCAGAACCGCCTCAGCGGTCAACTGCAAAGTGCGAAGTGAGCGCCGATTTTTGAAACCAACTTGTATCTCAGTGACTGTTCCAAAGGGGGGACAGTAGTTCAGGTCAAAACGGAAAAGAGGGACTCAAAAGAGCAGCGAGGAGCACCACGCCAGCAGGAAAACTCAGGAAGAAAATTAAAGTCTCCCGCCATCGGCTCCGTGGAAGAACCGACATTCTCCGGGCACAGGTTAAGGCAAGACGATGCGCCGATGTCTCACGATCTCATTGAGTTAAGGTATCAAGTTCTAGAAGCAGCTAGACCACGAGCAGCCTACTGGGTTTTCCCCTAGCTGTCCCTTGGCACACGCGGGATAACGAGTTTGGTTACTCACAGTCCTGCGAGGACCGATGGCGGAAGGTGAACCGAAGGTGACTGCGGTTGACGTCCTCGATGGGAATGGCCACCTTTCAGGAAGGAAAAGCGAAGGTTACGCACCTGTCCCGACACCTTCCCGCAGGAGCGGCTTCGTTCCGCTGAGGGGCCCTGTACAACTGCACGTGTTTCTACGCTGCGGGGGCAGCGCAGGACACCCAGGCCCCTGCGCGGTGTTCCCAGAGGCACAAAATGCCTTGGGAAACGAGATGGCACTGCAAAGGAGGCCGAGCCGACTCCGGGACGGCGCGAGTATTCTTAAACATTTTGATCCTCACTGTTAAGGTTCCAGTTTTAAAAGCCGCCGTCTTCACTGTCAGCCCCTCCAAGGCGTCTGAATTCCCTTCACGCCGGCGGGGCCTGCCCTCGCCAGGATGAAAGCTTTCTGGTTGTGACTTATGGTGGAAGAGGAAAGACGTCGTGCATGCTGCCTGGAAGCAAAGGTGGTCCCTAACCCTCACATCTAACATCTGTGTCCAGCCAACCGCTGGCCTGGGTTTCACATTCGGGCCCTGGGTGTGTGAGCTGGTGTTCACCACACGTCGCCACGATGCATTATGACATCGCCAGGGGCCCGAGGCCCGTCTGCCCTGCGATATCCTCCACACAATGTCATCTCTATTTTTTTCCATTTGGTGTAAAGACAGCATTTCACACATAAAACAGACCCAGGAAGGGAAGAGACAATAGCTCTCTTTAAAGGACTCTGTCATTTGTCTCCATGAAAGTCCTATTTTTATGTCTGAAAGAAGATGAGAGTAAATGCATTCCAAGAAATGCCAGCGTGGTTCCTTAGCAACCTTGAGAGACTCTGCTGAAAGCTCATCAGCCTCTGAGAGTGCCCGTCGGCCAGGCCCCTGGGCTGGGTGGGAGGGGGGTGACTTCCTCGGGACACAAACAGGCATTTCATCATCAACCCCACGGGATAAAAAGACCATGTAAATGATACCTTCACGGTCTCAAACCAGCGTGGCTGCTTCACTTGGTAGTAAATCACGGACTTGTACTCCGAAATCGCTTCGTCGCCAGCGCCCGGGAAAATCACGTGCTTTAAAAGGAAGGCGTGAAGAGGTCGCGTCAGAGCTCACAGAGCCAGGCACGGCACACATCTCCCACCCACACCCCGAGACCAGCCAGGAGACTGCGCACTCCAGGAATGGCGGTGAAGCCCGCTGCAAACGGACTCTGCTCCCAGCAACGGGAGCGGCGTAAGCCTCACTCTCCGATGGTTCAGGCCTTGATGGCTATGCAAAGTGGGGATGCCTGCCCGCTACCTCCCTAGCCTCGCCCGCAATCCTTCCCACACGAGCGTCGGTCGGCAGGAAGTTGCCGGATTCACTCGGCAATTCTAGAATAATTAAGGGCTACAGACAAAATTTAGTGGGTGGCAACGCCCCCTTCCTCTCCTCCAGCCGGAAACACCGACCACTCACTTCTGGCGGGAGCAATGAAGCCCAGAGCAGCACTGCTCGGTGTAACCTGGATGTGGGCTACCCAGAGCGGAAGGCATCCCCTACCTCCTGGCACAGCTGGGCCTCAGGCGTAAACACAGGGCACTGCCCTCAGCCATGTGGGCCCAGGAGAACTCAGCCCTCCAGCCATGGTCCAGAGAGGAGCTGGTAGAGATGCCTGCTTAGGCTTGGCCTCGGGTCATCAAAGGAGGCCACAGCCTCCAAGCACTGCGCAGGGCACCACGTCCCGAGGGCTGATGCAACCACTCGGGAGTGAGTCTTGGTACCACCACCACCCACTAGAGCACACGCTCGGACGCCCACGTGCAAACCCCAGTTCTAGCTCTCGCTAGCTGCGTGAGCCTGAGCAAGTGGACTGATTTCCCTGGGCCTCA
The DNA here is from genome assembly GCF_000325575.1 of Pteropus alecto. NCBI lineage: Eukaryota > Metazoa > Chordata > Mammalia > Chiroptera > Pteropodidae > Pteropus > Pteropus alecto. The sequence goes on from NW_006436291.1 coordinate 3,706,278, forward strand.
GTTCCCTTATGTCTCAAAAGATGCTAATGATGGTATCTGAACTTCTAGGACTGCGGGGACATCCTGGGACAGGGCAGGGGCCCAGTGGAAATCAACCCTCTGGACACGGTGGAGACAGGGAAGAAAGAGCAAAGCCTCGTGTTTCTGCTCTGGAGCCAGGGAACACTTGGACAGTAACACTGTAACACGCGGATCAAAGTCTGCGACAGTAACATTGTAACACGCGGATCAAAGTCTGCGACAGTAACATTGTAACACGCGGATCAAAGTCTGCGACAGTAACATTGTAACACGCGGATCAAAGTCTGCGACAGCACGGACCTCCAGCCGCTTTCCGTCTTCATCGTAAACCGACACTGTGACTTCCACGTTCTTCGCGGTCGTTTTGCTCCCTTTGTCAAAATCTCCTTGAACTAATGTTACATAGATATCATTCCGAACATCACCTGAGGGAAAAAATTATACCTTTAAAATCAATTTATTATTCATCCTGTAACCGTGAATTTTGCGAAACTGTCTTAACTCACTTACCTCTCCTAATGGAGTATTATAAATACTGTATTAGATAATTATAAAATATTTTCTACAAGATACTGTCAGCATTTAAAGGCATGACAAAAGTAATTTTCATCATCATCATAAGACTTGCGAGAAAAGAGGAAAAATTCCGAGGCCCCTAATTATCTGCTTGGTTCTTCCCCGGCAGAAGACTCCGACTCTCCTGGGCAGTCGGTGCCCAGAGCAGCTCAAACGCTGTCGTTGGGTTTGTAAGGACCCACCTCATCTCCAGCATCCACCACTGCAACCCACGTCGTCATCCCTGGATAGACCCCTGGCTGTGGTCATTCGAGACTCGGCAGCCAAAGAATATGACATCGACCGGCACACCAAGGGTACCTGGCCATGTTGGCCTCCTCTGCAATTTACCCGGGAGTTGAAGAAAAAGCTGATTAAGAATTCGAACCAAAAGCCCAGGTCCTGAGCTGCCTGGGATCGGGAACTAGGGATGGGTCACGAGAGAAACCTCCTGCATGGACGGCCTTTCTTCCGGGTGGGCAACTGTCAGCATCCTGAACAGGGACCACAGGGAACCGAAGGAGGACTAAACGTAGCTGTGCGATGTATTTCTTTATTATTACAACAGAGCTGACATGCAATCAGACCTGTGCATTTGAAAGTGAGATGGGTCTTAAATTGCGCAAAAAACAAAAATGCAACTAACGAGCTCAAGATGCTGCTTCCCACTGGGAAGACATGAAGCCCCTGCCAACGGCCCGACTGGGAAAACCGAGCAAGCTTCGTTAGCAGCATGATTCAGAGGGAGCACCACCGCCCGATGACTGCTCCTCTGCCTGGCTGTCTGTCTGGCCCCCTCCCACAGCTGACCCACCTGCTCAACCACGGGAGACAGTGAGAATAGTTCTGTCCAGAGCAGCAAACCACCCACTCTGGGCAAAGAACAAAGATCCCTTAAGAAAAAGAAATCTCTTTGCTTTCTTGTTTTTTCTCTTGTTGGTTTTTTTTTTTTTTCTTTTCGCTGCTCTATTCTGGCTTTTAATGTATCCAACTATTAAATTAAACTGTCATTTAAAATCAGTATTATAATAATCCCAGTGGGCCACTACCACAGCCTCAGGAGCTGCTGGGAGAGGAAGCAGGGCCGCACTGCTGCTCCTGACCGTGACAGATGAGGAAGGTGATGGAGCTCAGGGCCAGGCGCGAGGCAAGACTGCCTGCCAGTCCAGGACCTGCCACGAATGAGCTGTGTGGCCTCGGACGAGTCACTTAACCTCCCGCCCCCTTAGCCGCCCACTGCAAAACAGTCTGGTGGATAAGGCAGGGTAGTCGGTGTGACCTCTCCACCTGAAAATTCTATCAACGCACAAAAGCCATAACCCAAAAGGGTGACAACAGTTTTACAGAGACCTCATCGGCCAGGGAACCAACATGTGCTGGAGTGGAGAGGTGGGTAAACCCCAGGGTCATACTCCCCCACTGGCCTAGAGACGCACACTGTGGGCCATCCCAGAAGTGAGACCCCCTTTATAGCAGGCAAACCCCACAGACAGGTGTCCACAGGAGACCCTCGGCACATGCCTCCCCAGCTGCAGGGCTCCCACTGGCGGACGGGAGGGGCTGGACTCAAAGATCACTTCACCTCATCCAAGCCTCTAGCCACCTTCCCAGCTCAGGGGACAACTGCTTCCCCAGCATGTCCTTCAGGATCCCAGGACTCCAGTGGACCAGGAGAAGGGCGACCAGCAAAGGAGAAGCACATCCCTGTGAGGCGCACATGAGAAGACGGGGTCACCCCAGGTTCTCCCAGGCCAGGCTGGGGCTCTGAATGAAAACTCCCATGTTGTCTCTCCCAAGGGTAAGACGTGGCACCAGCCACCTGTCAGTGATCACTCGGCCTCAGAGACTGAGGTGACTCCTTCAAGCTGGAACCCCCCATTCCCAACGCAGTGCCTGGCGCCCACTCGAACAACGGTCAGCTGGGTGGCTTCCCCCTAACACTACTGCGAGATGACTTTACAGGTTTGGACTTACTTCATAAGTCCATCAATCATAAGGGAACCATGACCAGTGTGAACCAGAAGCGCCCAGGGCCTCCCTGTAAATGGGCACATCCTAGGGCCACCCGCGATAAAGCAGACAACCTACAAACCTGCACCTCGAATTCGAGCACAGACAACAGAGCCACTAAAAAGTCCAAGTGCATGTGCTGCATGCAGGCCTGACCCATATGAGCAGTAAATAAATGTCCCAGTTGCGTAACATGCTGAATGACACGCTTCCTTCCAGTACGGTTGGGCCACCGTGACTCGGTCTAACCGATTTCAGATGTCTTTCATATTGATTCACCAGACAGAGGATACTGTGACCCACAACAATCCTGAAAGACAGAGGCAGTAGAAAGAGCATGTCCCCAATTGCCCTAAAGTAAACGAAGCCATAGCTTTGACAGCATGTGCGTGGAGTGGCCGCCTCTCCCGCAAGAACACGCCAGAGCCCCGTGACAGGCGGCCATAGGCGCTGCCACACGTGGGGCTGCCTGGCCCCATTTCCGCTGCTCATTAGCCTCACGGCTTTAAGCTGTGATTTAATCGTGATAGGAATTAGTTCCACACTAATTTGTACACTCCCGAGATCCGCAGGTAGATCAAGCTACACTAATGTGGACTTTATTTGCAAACCACAGATATAAAGGATAAATATTAACACGCTTCCCAAGATCTCGGGAGGCTCGAATCAGATTATTAATATGAATGTTATTTGAAAATTGAAAACTATTACGTAAATAGAAGAGATTAATCTTAACATGCGATTGCGCTACTGGTTTAATAAAAGCTGCAAACCCATGACTGGGCCTGAGCGCCACCACTATGGTAAAGAATGTGAACTGGGCAGGTGCGAGCTGCAAACATCCGCCTCCTCCTTCCTGGTTCCGGTCAGATGTCCATCCAGATCTGCAGGGTGTCCACGCCACCCTCACTCATGCCCTTGCAGTGGGGAGGAGCTGACCCCGCCCAGACACCCAGGTGGCCCACGCGCAGACCCCACCGCCCAGCCCGTCCCTACACAGGGCCCAAGAGGGCCCTGGACTGATGCTCCAGCTCCTTATCTGGAAACACTGAGTGGAAGGCTCGCCCTGTTTTTCAGGACAGTGGGATTTGGGTAGAAAATGGGAGCCGGAGAGGCCTGTCCCCAGGGGAGGAAGTCAGTAAGCAAAGGAGACAACTCAGCATTGGTAGCAGCAGACAAACTGGTCCAGGCTGACTCAGAAGCTGGCTCTGTCCCTGTCCCTCCACGAGCAAGCCTATAAGCATCCTCAGGGTTCGGCCACTGGAGTTGGCCTTTGTTTTCTGTCATTTATACCCTGAAGCAAGAGTCCCCAACCTTTGTGGCTCCAGGGACCAGTGCTCTTGTGAGAATCTAATGCCTGATGATGTGAGGTGGAGCTGAGGCGGTGATGCCAAAGCTGGGGAGCGGCTGCAGATACAGATGAAGCTGCACTTGCTGGCCCGCCACTCACCTCCTGCTGTGCGGCCCGGCTCCTGACAGGCCACAGACCAGCACCAGTCCACGGCCCAGGGCTTGGGGACCCCTGCCCTACAGCCTCCTAATTTCAGCCAGCCCTATAAGTAGGAACCATTAACTCTCATTCTTCAAATGAGGTGGCCGTAGCTAAGAGATCAGATAACCTGCCCAGGCCACAGAGCCAGGGAGTCGCCGAGGTGGGATTCAAAGTGAGAGCCAGGTCCTGCATTCTCATATGTAGGGCCAAAGGATGGGGTGCGAGGCTGTGGACCACTGCGGTACACGTTTAAGCCACAACCTACCCAGGGCGCCTGAACTGTACTCCCTTCACTTTGAACATGTCCCGGGTGATTCGGCTGCGTTACAGGCACCAGGGGGGCCCAGCGGCATCACAGAGACCCTACGCTACGACCACGGAGGGGCGGTTTTGGCCCCGGAGGGAACCAGCCCTCATATGCAAGCCATCCATCCGTCGGAGCCTAAGAGCGAGTGCCGCACAGTTCTCCAAATGGCCCCTTGGTGGTCACCTTTACTTCCTGACTAGGTCTGGCCCAGCCAGTGCTTGCGACCCTCTCAGCCAGGGTAGGGTGACAACAGGACAGGGCACATGCAGGGCAGCTTAGACAACGCGGACGGTTACCCAGCCGGGGACGGACACCCGCCCCAGGTCCTCAGGGCCGGGATGCTTAGATGCTTCCTCGCCCTCTTGTCTCTATTACTGTCACGTCAGGTGTCACTCCCCACCAGTCTTTCCAAGTATTTCTAACCAAGCAACGCCGCCTCCCCTCGGCCTGAACTCGGGAGGTCAGCTCTCACTCTGGCCACAGAAGTGGCGCCTACAGAAATGATGCACCGCACCTGCCACACACTCAAGCCTCGGCTTGAAAGAGCTCCGACAGGTCACGGCCCATGTGGCGCTCTTCGTGGCCAGCTGCGTGGCCTCCCCAAACGCCGGCCAGTCCGCCTCACGCTCCGGAACCTGAAGGGATCAGTGCTCACCTGGCATGATTATCTCCGGAAACCCCGTTTTCCGAGCCACCGCGGTGGTTCTGTCCACCAAATGAGGAAACTCTTTTCTGATCTGATGGATATCGCCAGGGAGTAATTTCAGCGTTACCCACAAACCTAGAAAGACAATGTGTGAGTGAGTCACGTTTTATCCTGCGCCTTTTAAAAAAACACATCAACTCCAATGAATGAGCAACTTTTAATTCGCAATTCAATGGCTTATCAGAGAAAGTGACTGGACGAGAAAGAAAAGAGAGAGAAGGGCCCGGGAAAAGGTGCGCAGCCCAGGGGAGTCCCCTGCATCTGATTGGCTGGGGCACAAGCCCTGCATCTGATTGGCTGGGACACAAGCCCTGCATCTGATTGGCTGGGGCACGAGCCCTGCATCTGATTGGCTGGGACATAAGCCCTGTGCTGGAGGTGCCTAATGGGCATCTGTGCACTAAGAGCAGCTGTGTGCCACGTCTGCCTGGGATCAATGACGCATTTGAGTTGACGTACATTTGAGATAAATCAGAAGGTAGCATTTTTCTGGGAGTGGATGGAGAAAGCGGTCACTTCTCATTCTCCCAGGAAGGATGTGGAGGAGGACTGAGGAGGGAAGGTCACAGGTCGCCAACCCACAGAAGTCTCAAACTGCCAGGCAGCATCAGGGGGCTCCAGAGGAAGGGCAGCAGAGCCCTGGGCTGCGGGCCGCCAGCCGGCCAGTCCTGCGAGACCAGGACACTGTCACGGCACAGGAGGAGCAGACGTGCTCGGGCTGACACTCAGCCTTTTCCTCCAAAGGAGAGTGAAGACTTTCAGGCCCTCAAAGCAAGATGCATGGGGTGCGGGCAGAGAACAGGGTGACCTCGCTGACGCCCGCGAGCCGAGAGTGGGCCCCGCTCTCCGTCCTAGGAAAGCTGATGGAGAATCGCGTTTTGTGCAAACACTCATGAGCGACCATCAAAAGCGGGGATAACAAAAGGGAATAAAGCCAACACCTATAACAAAACCAAAGGCAGGAGACAAAGCAGCTGGTTGGTGCAACAGCCATTTTCAAGGATGCTGTCCCTTGGGATGCTGTCCCTCCCAAGTCGGAAGGGACATTGTCACTTGTCAACTGGCACAGTGAGGGCACTGTCCCTGTGACCCTGGGGGTCAGGAATACTCACTCCCTGGTCACTCAGCTCTGCAGGACCCCATGAGCCCAAAAGAATACAAAGGCATCTGCCCTCACTCACACTGCAGCAGCAGAGCGTGTCTATCTGTCCGTCCAGCTCATCCCCCTCCAGATATCATCAGCCTCACGGGAGAAGGGACCGTGCCTCACCACTGGGCTCAGGAGAGGACAGACAGGAAAGCCACAGACCTAGTTCCCTAACTACGTGCATCCTAAGTGGAACTGGAAGACAGCTGATGGGTCCACACCAGGAATGACACCTGAGGCTGCTCCTGCTGAGGACGGCTCCCCTTCATTAAACCCAGACCTTGCACCTTGGCCCCCCAGCACCCTCGACTTCTAGCAGCTGGCCTGGAGTCATCTTTGTCCCCTGTGAGATCTGTACTGCTGCCGGTTGAGGAAGTCCAGGGTCACTGATGACGTTTTTTTCTTTGCCAGTAGCTGAAACTCCTTTCCTCTTGCCATCCACTAAGTCCCTCTGATTTATTCGGAAGTATCTAATGAGCATCTACTACGTGCCCAATACACGCTGGGCACCACAGACGCAGGGCGAGCAGGTGGTGCCAACTGTGACAAGTAAACAGCGGATGCAAACCCGAAACAGGCCACAGCCTCCACGAGCTCGGAGGGGACGGGCGGGAGTGCGAGCAGAGCAGCAGGGGGCCCCAGGTTCCCGGTGACGAGCACTGCCCCCGCCACTGCCCGCTCTGGACTGGGACTCGATGGGCAAGCTAGCATCCGGGTAGGCCCGGGCCACCGCTGGCGAAAACACGGCACTCCACGGACAAAGCCTGCAGTCCAACAGCTAACTGCATGCTGTCCCCACCGGCTCTCAGCTCTGCCTGGAGCACACGGGAGGAGGCCCAATGTGAGGCCAGAACGCCTGCTTCCCTGTCCAGGTACACCCGAGGGACCAGGGGCATGGTCCAGGCGCACTCTGGCTCAGAGGCCCTGAGGGGCACTTGATAAAACAGTCATGTTCAGATCTCTGTGACCTGAAGTCACGCCTCCTGTCCTTAGAGTTCAAGGAGCTGGGCCCCTTGATGTCAGCAAATCGGCCTATGGTGTCACAGATTTTGGCCACAGTACCAGTGAGACTGACGGAGGCAGGCTTTGGGTCCCCCTTCCGAGAAACCTCCTGCTGGCCTGGCCCTGATCTCCATTTCCCCTGTGTGATGCCATTGTAAAAGTTTATCAAAACTCTGATGATTCTGCAAGAGTCGGGAGACCTGAGGGGAGCCAGGGGCCTGGGCGTGGCCGGGGGCCCCAACCCAGCAGCGGCTCCAATGCCAACAGCTTTTACTGGCCCTCGCCCATGGTTTCCAACGAAAGTGAAAATTGAGAGGTCGGCTTAAGACAGTGCTGTATATACACCTTACATTTCATTAACATTTTGGGTCAGGGGTTTTTCTTTTGCTGCTGTTTGCCAGGGAGGCGGATATTTCACGCCCCAAGAAAACCAAAGGTCCCTGCAGAGCCATAGGGTTGGGGCACCCCTCCGGAACATTCCTCAGATTTAATTCACATTCTACTTTAGCACAGTGGGAAAGGAATCAAGGTAACCTTTTCTTAAAAGTCCAGTGACATTCGGTAACTAGACAATGAACCAGGTCTGTTCATCTGAGCTTTGCAAGTCTACAGCAAGTCTGCATCCAATCAGGACTCAGAAGTGGATTTTACTACCAGGCTGAAAGCAGGTGAGGCCAGGGGTTCTGAAGGTGACTTCCCCTCGGGCTGGGGGCAGGACTTGACTACACAGTTGTTTTCTGGCAGCCCTCCTGGCCTGCACAAATACCAAATGTCACCAGCCCAAGGTGACTGAATCACTGCCTCTGCCAACAGAGAGTCAGCTGCTTAGAAACTTGTCAGCCTGGGATTAACAAAGATGAGAGCAAGACGGAGAGTCGGGGAAGAGAATTCCCTTCAGTTACAAAACTGACAGGAAATGAGTGTGCAGAACGAAGCCACTTTCTCAGGGGGAGGGAGGAGAGCTCAGAAAACAATGTGGCAGTGATTAGGACAACACAGGCAAGGAAACACAGAGAGAAGAGCATGTACAGAGTTATGTCGAATGAAGACACTCTAAACAGACAGTAACTGTACAGTGGACAGTAACTGTATTCTACATAGTCATTCAATACTCTAAACAGAAGCCAGTGGACAGTAACTGTATTCTACATAGTCATTCAAGTGTTTTTAAAAATGGTTAGGACGAGAGGAGACGGCTGGAGAAGACTGAGGAGGGCAAACAAATGAGCTCCTTCCAGTCTCAATGACTCCGATTTCCAAACATTTCATTGTATTCCACTCGGTCTCCCCTCTCGCCCAGGACGTTCAGCCCTCAGTATGGCTTACAAAGGTGATGAGCAAAACACACCCTCATATGCTGTACACATGACAAGTAACCACCATTATCTAAGACTACCAGCACCATCACCACCATCATCATCACAATCATCAACACCATCAGCATCATCACCACCACCATCATCATCACCACCATCATCACCACCAGCACCCCCAGCACCACCAGCACCACCAGCACCACCAGCACCACCAGCACCACCAGCACCACCAGCACCACCAGCACCACCAGCACCACCAGCACCACCAGCACCACCAGCACCACCAGCACCACCAGCACCACCAGCACCACCAGCACCACCAGCACCACCAGCACCACCAGCACCACCAGCACCACCAGCACCACCAGCACCACCAGCACCACCAGCACCACCAGCACCACCAGCACCACCAGCACCACCAGCACCACCAGCACCACCATTACCACCATCACCATCACCATCACCACCATCATCACAATCATCAGCACCATCAGCATCATCATCACCACCACCATTTTCATTACCGCTATCATCACTATAATCACCATCATCATCATCACCACCATCACCACCATCATCATCACTACCATCACTATCATCACCACCATCACCACCACCATTACCATCACCACCACCATCATCATCACCACCATCACCATCACCACCATCATCACAATCATCAGCACCATCATCACCACCGCCACCATCACAATCATCATCATCAGCATCATCATCACCACCGCCACCATCTTCATTACCACTATCATCACCATCACCACCACCATCATCACCACCATTACCATCACCACCACCATCATCATCACCACCATCACCACCATCATCACCGTCACCACCATCATCACCATCATCATCATCACCACCACCATCACCACCACTATCACCATCATCACCACCACCACCACGCATCACCACCATCATCACAATCATCAGCACCATCAGCATCATCGCCACCATTACCATCATCATCACCACCACCATCACCATCACCAT
>NW_006436291.1:3715892-3736298 GCF_000325575.1 Pteropus alecto
CCCCAACACCCCCACCCCCATCATCCCCATCACCATTATCATCGCCATCATCGCCATCACCAACACCTCCGTCATCATCATCATCAAACAAAATGCAAGCCACACAGCACTGTCCCAATGTCATATAAGTAGACATTTACAGAAACAAAACAAGAGAATACATACCCTGGCCCTTGTGGTTGACTTCTTTGGCAGCGATGACTTTGTTTATAACAGTCTGAAGGAAGTCACTCTCCCCTGCCACCCTGGGTGAAAAACGGGATGACATGTTCAGCGGCTTGTGTCGAATGGCGTCGTCCAACGCGAGCCTGGAGGGCACGGGACGACCAAGACCACAGGAGACAAAGGGGCACAGAGACCCAGGGGTCACGGTAACAAGGGAACACAAGAGATCATCGTCACCGAGTGTGAGAGAGTCGTCATGAGCCAACGCACGACAAAGGACAGGATAGGTGACAAAGAGACAGGGAAGAGCATCGGTCAGGAAAATGCTGAACCACACGAGAAAAGTAAAGCAGACGAGGCCAACCCCACCCCCCGGAAGTCAGCGGGCACCAGGCCTGCACTCTGTTTCTGCCAGGCAATAAAAAAGGGAACTTATCTGAAAGTAACGTGGCTGGACCTCATTCACTCCTAAGGAATGTTTATGGCCATTTCAGTTTCCATAGTTCCTGACCATAGCACAGGTCAAGAGATAGGTGGTTAAAAGGGAAAAGCAAAAACATCAAAAAAAAAAAAAGAAAGAAAAAAGAAAAAGATCCCTCCTCCGACCTGATGTCTTGGGAAGCCTGGCTGGCGACCACTGCACCCCATCAGGCTGCGCGCTCCACGCAGCCTAAGATACTTAAAAGTGAAAAGAAAGGCATAGCCTTTCGGGAATAAACCACCATATCTGAAAAGTGAAACCGGGACACAATTACGAATGTAAACGGCCAACATTTGGGGGGCCCACGGATCGGGAGCTCTTCACAGACGCTTTTAACAGAAATTACAATTATGAATGTAAACGGCCAATATTTGGGGGGCCCACGGATCGGGAGCTCTTCACAGAAGCTTTTAACAGAAATTACAATTACGAATGTAAACAGCCAACATTTGGGGGGCCCAAGGATCGGAAGCTCTTCACAGAAGCTGCACTAGGCCCAAGAGAACCGATATGAACGGCAGCGTGCGCACAGGGCGATGCCGTGGAGCACAGCAAAGGGCGATGCGCAGCGAGCAAGGACGCGCACGCCGTGCACGTAACGCTGAAAACCATTTCCAGAGCCGAAGACACGCGCTACTCTCCGCTGGAGCCCACGTTACTCAGGAGGACGGACTACTGTTTTAATTTACGTCACCAAGTTAAAAAAGACAGAGAGAGAAAGGGAGGGAGAGATGCAGCCTTCTCTAAACGTAGTGCTTCCTTCCCCGAACTTTTCCTGCGACATAATAAATCAATTCTAATGGAGCAAAAAACGGTGTCATTAGCACGGCATTTCCCAAAGCACTGGTTCCATTGCTTATTTTGCTATTAAAGTCATGCTGCTCTTTGGTTTCTAACACCGCAAATATCAATCTGTACATGAGTCTTCCGTTGGCGGAGCGCGGAGCTACAAATTACGCTGAGGGCTGAACGTGCGATATTTTTTTGCAGGGACGTGTCCAAAAAGACGGAAAGGGTGGCAGTGACGCGCCACCTCACGTGGCTCATCACGTGTCCCAGTGAAACTCAGTCAGTGGATCTAAAGCTGAGAATCCCCCTCAGTTTTCAAACAATAACCCAAGTTTTTCGTTTCCTTGACTTTTCCCAGCAGACACTGGCAGACGACGGGTAGTTTCAGCTCAGTGTCCATCTGGGCAGCCGGGTCCTCCGAGGTCAGAACCACGCTGGGCTGATGACTCCTCACGGGCAAAAGAGACGCTTGACGTTTTCCTTCTGTAAAGGTGTCTGCTACTGACTTCCTGAGTGTCTGCTCGTGTCCGAACAGGAGATTTCCCATGTTTACTGAGGACGCTTCCAAATTCCGCAGAACAAACTTCGTTCCTGGCTGTCCTCGCTGCGTGAGCTTCTGAAGCTGCTCTACCCAGGAGACGAGGCAGACGCTCTGTGCCTGCGCTGACCGGTACGGTGGCCACTAGCCACAGGGGTTACCGATCGGTATGATTGAGGAACCACATTTTTTAATTTTATTTCATTTTCGCTCGGTGAAATAGCCCCATGTGGCTAGTGGTTACCGTACTGGGCAGAAGGGTAAATCTAAAGCATTGATGCCACAAAGGACCATTGCCTCCGGCTGCGTGTGGGAAGACACATGTAACTGAGCCCCAACCTCGAGCTCGATAATGCAGGGTTTTCAGGTATTCTACGGTCAGAAAGAGGGCAGAATTTTCTACGGAGCCATGCGTCAGGGTGCTGTCTGACCAGGTCGCCGGCCTGCAAAGCAAATCACTCTCTTCTCATCTGGAACAGCTGGTCAATGCCAGGGCTGAGTGGGGTGGTTTTTTGTGCAAGGATGCGGGGTGCAGAGGGACGCAGACCTCATATCTCCTGCCCACCCCAACCACAGGACAGGACGCCTTCGGCCCCCACTAGGCATCCCCAGCCTCCAAACCTGCTCACCTAACACCTGGAAACGATGTAAAATTTCTAAAACAAAATTTGTTTCAAGCCTTAAATCACTAAGGTCAAAACTAACGTGAGGAGAAAAGACAGAACACAGGGCTCCGACAGGTCATCCTCACGCACCTCGTGATTTACTCTTCTCCCAAGATTTCACACCCCGGGAAGCTGTCCCTTACCACTGACCTAAAGCATTGTTTCTTCTTCCTCTCTCTTGCCACCCATCTGAGGTTCCGCGGTGACCTTGAAGTGACCCCAGACCATTATCTAGATACTGTCTCGCTTGAATCCGCAGGGAAACGGCACCAGTGCTTCCAGCCTTTTCCACAGGATCTTCCCTCAAAGCAGAGCGTCCACGTGAAGGCTCTCGTGCTCCCGGCTTCCCATGGCTCTGCGCAGACTGCACGTCGGACGCAGACGGGCTGCAGACGGACCCCTCACGTGGCCGGCACAGGCACGGTCCACTCTCAGCGGCAGCGCGACAGGAAGAGCAGCGGCCTGGCCGCTGGGAAGTAGTATTTCTCGCTTTACGAAGCAATGGATCAGCCATTTGCTCGGTTTTCTATTTTAAAAACGACAACCTCCTGTGATGAATTTGAAAGTACTGTACTTCGAAAATGGGAATCGCTGCTAGAATAAATCGATTATGCAAAGAAACCTTCACGCTCACAGCGGAGCTGCGAATCCGTGTGGCCTACGTGACGAGGCGATGCAGGGACCACATGGGAGACCGTGACAGACTCTCATCCAGGTTCTCGTGGGCACAAAACTTCCACGAAACGGATTTGTCATTATTATAAAACAAGCAATCCCTATTTGTGCTGAATTTAGAAACTTAGTTGTGAAGATAATTATTACAAACATACGTTTTCCATATTATACCCAGTTAAGTACTTTGATTACTCCATACTTACGGCTGAAAGGGAATGAAATGCTGTTTATCTTCATCATCTACTTTTCCATTTATTATATCTGTTACATCCATCACTAGGGACAAGAAAAGAACAGAGATTGCTTTGCTTATGTGCCATAATCACAGAAAACAAACAAACAAAGGAACATCACAATGCCTTCTGACAAACAACAGCGTTAGCTGCCTGGTGGAATTTTCTTATATTCAAGTAAATTATTTCCCTGTTTGAAAGACAAATTAAGTTCTCTGAAAACACTGGCCGAAATAGGGTTGGGGCTCACATGGCAGAGCTCCATTTAATAAACTCCTCTGCCTAGGATCCAGTCTGCACCCCAGAGCTGCCCCCCTAAGAGAGGTCCATGTGAGGACACGATGTCAGGTAACGACGAGCACCCCGTGTGGCAGGGTGATGGAGGAACCAAACGCTGACTGCGACTTCATTTAAATTTAAGTAGCCACCCGTGGCCAGTGCGCAATACCCCACTCTGGTCACTGCAGTCCCCAAATCATGAAGCAATAATAAAGGAGCTACGACGTACCCGCCACACACTGGCAGCCATGGACGCTGTTTCGAGGGACACCTGGCAGCTATCTCTCACAGTGACCTACCACCCAGCTGAGGACATCGAGGCTCAAAGACACAAGCGAATGAAATTTCCCAAAGTCAGAAGGCCAGGAAGTCTCCAGGCCCGAGCTCAGACCGAGACAGCAAGGGAGCCCAAGGGCAGCCCCTGGTGACACCGGACACTGTCACTGACCGAAGGCAAGTGAGCGACAGGCCTCCTTCCTCCCCTTTTCCGCAGCCCCCTCCCTAACGACTGTCGTACTGAAAACATGGGCCACCTCACTTCTGTCACCTGCCCCGCAGAAACAGAGGAGGGACCCGAGCAGAAGCATTCCTAACCCTGGCTCGGTTGGGGTGCCCGGGAGCCCACACAGTGTGCACTTGGGAAAACGCCCCCCACACCACAGCGAACCAGCGCTACTCAGAGAGCAAAGAGCTACAGATGTGTTTACTGACACAGGTCAAGGAAGCGCACATAATTTGGAACATGGAGTTGTGGCTGCTCAGAAGACAAACGACCTGGCCTCCAGCTCCGCCCGGCAGAAGACTCTCCCAGCTTCAAGCACCCTTGGGGGCGGCTGATCAGCACAGACCACAGCGCTCGCCCACTGGTGAGATGCCCTTGCGCCCAAGACCACATTACCAGCAGTTCAGAATCCCGCGACAGTGCTGACTTTACAGCCGAAGGCCAAGCAGCGGCTGGCGTCGTAGCAACAGCCCAGCCAGCCAGCTACGGGCCAGAACGCAGCCTGCGTGACCCTCGGGGACCATCCCCAGCACCGCCGTCCATGGTGCAAGGCCTTCCTAAGTGCCCAAAGACCTGTCTTCTATGTCACAGGCCTCAACCCACCCGGTGACTGTGAGTCTCCCTGACCACAGGACACACCTGCCAAATCCCCATTCTCTAGCCCTGGAACACAGCAGGGGGCTGGCAACGCCACCCAGGAAGGTGGCAGGCATGCCAGACAGGTGACCTCAGTCTGAGCAGCCATGCTGAAAGCAGCGGTAATGACAACTTCCTGGAACCGACGAAAATCGGTCATCAAGCACTTTCCCAATGACTCTCCCCCCGCCCGCTCCAGCACACAGGCCCGTGCCAAGGAGTTCTCTCCGCAGTTGAGACTTTGGCCTCAAAAGATCCCTGTTGGAAGAAATGAAAGACTGAGGGAAGGGGGCGGGGCTTCGCCCCCGAGCCCAGAGTCTCCGCGTTCAGGTGTGAGGAAGCCGAGAGCCCAGCTGCGCGCAGACTGCGTGGCTGTGCGATGGGGAGCGAGCGACGGGCCCGCACCCAGGACGCCGCGTGTGCTGGGACGCGGCAGGGGGCAGAGGGAGGTGGCATCGGGACGGTGCTGACGGAGGATCGGGGACCGAAAAGGAAGGACAACAGGGAGGCCAGCGATGAGAAACACACAGCGGAGGAGAGGGCCGGCCAGGCTCAGGATGCCCCTCAGGACCACCTGCTCCCAGCACCGGGCACGAAGCATCAAGACGGCTAAGACACACACGCCCTTCGATTCCAGGGCCTCGTCCTCCCCAGTCAGAAGGGGCGCAGCGATCCGAGTTCGGGGACATTCCCTGCGTACCTTCTATACCACGAAGCCGGAAACACACTCACAGCCCAGAAATAAAGGGAAGCTGAACAAATGCCGCGGCCACACACTGCGGCCACTGAAAATCCCAAACCCGGGACACTCGATTAAACGAAATGTGTATAATGTGATGCTTTTTAAAAATATCAAAATGTACAAAGTCTGCAATGTGAGGAAACTTAACACTACTGAACTGTACATTAAAAATGGCTAAATAATAAAAAAGACTAAAGAGACCAAGAGTAAATAAGCAGACCAAAAAAAAAAAAAAAAACAAACCAGATATAGTATGATCTGATCTTATCTTTAAAAATTATAAAGCATAGACAGAGAGAAAAAAGCTAGAAAGAAATATATCAGATTATCATGACGTACCACCCTGGCTAGAATTATGAATGGCTTACGTTTTAATTTTTCTTTCTTTTTCATAATTTTCCAATTTTATATCACTTTTATGTTATAGAAAAAGAAATGTAACATAATATTTTCACTAGAAGGCTAAAAAGTGTGAGCGTCCAGGTCCATCAACAAACACTTTGATAATTTGGACTCTGGACACGAACATGCAGAAGTTACTCTGGATAAAGCCTCAGAATTAAATTCTATGAAGAAATTGTACTTGCATAGGAATGAGCAGAAGAACAAAGCTGGAGGTATCACGCTCCCTGATTTCAAATTATACTACAAAGCTGAAGAAATCCAAACCGTATGGCACTGGCATAAAAACACACACATAGATTAATGGAAGAAAACAGACAGCCCCAAAATAAAACCACACATGTATGGTTAATTAATTTATGACAAAGAAGCCAAGAATAATGTGCAAAAGACAGTCTCTTCAATAAATGGTTTGAGAAAACTGAGCAGCCACTGACAAAAAAAATAATACTCAACTGCTATCTTATGCCATACACAAAAATGGACTCAACATGGATTAAAGACTTGAATGTAAGGACATGGTCCCATAGTGTAGCGGTCAGCACATCTGCTTTACATGCAGAAGGTCCTGAGGTCACACCCCAGTGGAGCCACCGTCCATGGTCTACAGTCATGCCACGCTGAACAAGCCCGATCCCATCTGATCTCGGAAGCTAAGCAGGGTCGGGCCTGGTTAGTACTTGGATGGGAGACCACCTGGGAAGACCAGGTGCTATAGGCATATATAAAAAGAATAAAAAAAGAAAGACTTGAATGTAAGACCTGAAACCATAAAACTCATAGAAGAAAACACAGGCAGTAAGTTCCTTGACATAAGTCTTGGCCAAGATGAGATTTTGAAATCTGACACCAAGAGCAAAGGCAGCAAAAGCAAAAATAAATAAGTGGGGCTACGCCAAACGATAAAGCTTTTCACAGCAAAGGAAACGATCGATAAAATGAAAAGGCAGCCTCCTAAACAGGAGAAAATATTTGCAAATCATGCATCTGATAAGGGACTAAATATCCAAAATATATAAAGAATTCACACAACTGTATAGCAAAAAAACAAGTAAATCTAACTATAAATTGAGCGAAGGATATGATTAGACATTTTTCCTAAGCAGGCCAACAGGCACATGAAAAGATGCTCAACGTCATCAGGGAAATGAAAATCAAAACCACGGTGAGATATCACGGCACACCTGTCACAATAGCTATTATCAAAAAGACAAGAAATGACAAGTATTAGTGAGGATGTAGAGAAAAGGGGACCCTTGTGCAGTGTTGGTGGGAATAGAAACTGATACAGCCACTATGAAACACAGTATGGGGGTTCCTCAAAAAATTAAAAATAGAAATACCATAGGATCCAGCAATCCCACTTCTGGGTATTTACCTGAAGAAAATGAAAACACTGACTCGAAAAGATACATGCACCCCCATCTTCATTTCGGCATAACAGTCGAGATACGGAAATAACGTAAGTGTCCATCAATGGGGGAATGGCCAAGAAAGTGTTACATACACACACATAATGGAACTGTACGGGAAATAGTAAAATCTTGCTATTTGAGGAAACAGGGCTGGACCTCAGGGGCATCTTTCTAAGTCAGACAGAGAAAAACAAATACCATATCATCTCTCTTACATGGCGAATCTAAAAAACAGCTCCCTGATCGAGAGACAGATTTGTGGTTGCCAGAGGCAGCGGGTGAGTGGGAGAAATGGGGGGAGGGAGATTAAAAGAAAAAGAAAAAAAAAAAAAAATCAAGCAATGCCAGGGCTAGTTTGCGAGATTCGGAGAATAAATAGTAGTTGTAGTTGGTGCTGTGGGGACACAGGGCCGGGGGATACGAATCGCCTGTTAGAAGTGGGGCTCAGGGGAAACTTCATACGGGAAATGATGCTTTGAACTGACTTTTTTCTGCTTGCTACCATGATAAAAACAAATTTTTTTTTAATGCACGGATTGTAATACAGCTCCATGAGTTTTGAGAAAGGCATACATCCGTGTTAAAAACCACCCCAATCAAGAACTTACCACTCTATTGGTACCCTAATAACCAAAGAATTGACCGCATCTGTGTGAGAAGATGTCCTACGGACACCCATCGTCAAAGACTGCTCTGGTCACTCAAGGGAAGCCCCACACCCCTGAGGTAAAAATAAGATACTTCCTTAAACTACCACAGAGCTGGGAAAGAGAAAAAAGAATCCTGAAAAATGCCAGGTGTTTCAACCACGATATCAGATTACACATAAAAGGTACTACAGCGTCTGAAAAAGACAGGAGCAATTTTAAAGCACGGACTCAGGTCATAAGGGATGAAAACGTGAGAGGATTTCCCGAGCCACGTGGGTCCTCAGACAGGCAACCGCGCCCTCAAAACCTCACAAACGGGAAGTTCAGTAGCGAACCCCATTCTACACCCCCGTTAGTAAATGGGGGTAAACGATTTCTGTGCTTCCTTCTCATAATGCCTCTATCACTGTTATTATGTAATCCTAATGAAGAGGTCAATCATTTATTTAAATGATTTGACATATTTTTCTAAAAACGACCAGGGGGCACAGTGGAAGTTCAGGACAGTGCAAACTGTGTATGATACTGTGACAGGGGACGTAAGCTGTTATACACCTGTCACAGTCCACGAGCCGTACGACACCGAGAGTGAGCCCCAGTGTACGTGATGCACTCCGGCCGATGACATGTCAACATGGGTTCGTCTGCTGTGACAAAGGAAGCCCTCCGGTGCAGGAGGCACGTGGTGGGGAGGGCTCCGTGCGCGTGCGTGCGTGCGCGTGCGTGTGTGTTTGGGGGGGCGGGGGACACCTGAAATCTCCACACGTTCTGCTCAGTGTTGCTGTGAACCCAGAACTGTCCTAAAATAAAGTCTATTTAAAAGGAGTTAAAAAAATAAATAAACCCTGAGTTTCCTGGTGGCCAAGGCAAAAATGTCCTCGACTGCTGTTCCTACGAGGAATCCACCTGCGCATCGGAAATGCGTGCCTTTTCCCACATCCGTGGAAGTCCCGGGAGTCACAAAAAGGATGAGACTAAATCGAGGTCTGTGTAAGGAAACCCCACTGCAGCCATGGAAGAGGGGGGATCGCTTCCCAGAAAGGAGAAAAAGGGGTGACGCTGAAAGAGGCCAGCTAACGGGTAGAGCTTCCCGGGCACGCAGTCATCTCTCCTCAAGGGTGACGGCTGCTCCCCTTTGCCTGTGCCGTCACCGAACAATCGCAAAGCAGAAACAGCGAGAAAGTGCAGACGAAACAGCCCGATGTTAAAATAACTGCATCCTCCCAATTTCCTCTCCTACCTCTCCATCGCTTTGACCTCTCCATGCAAAATGACCCCTAAATCAATTAATCGCTAAGTCCCGAAACCCCGACGCCCCTCCAGCGCCTGGCTCCCCTCCAGGGTGAGAATGCGGGCCAGGGTCTCCCCAGGAGAGGTGACCTGCTTTACAATCGAATATATGATTTGCATCTGAAACTCAGGCTGCATCCTCAGCAGCACCTACAACTGAAACCACCCAAAAGGGAGCTAATAGGATCTGGCTCTCTCCCACAGAAAAGCTGACGAGGCCAGTATTCCGCGGCAGCTCTGCTCAGGGTGCTCGCCATGACCTTGAAACTCGTAAGGAAAAGGAGACCCATGGGTTACCGGCCACTCCGAAGGGCCGCCGCAGGCCTGAGGTCAGTTTCCTGGTGTTGTTGTCCCTCAGCTCCATGCGACCCACTCGAACGATCTGACAAACAAAACTGATTTTCTCCCTTTTCAGGTCTTTGCTTCCGAGGTCCTAGAAATATTAATTTCCACAATTATTTCAGAGCTCCATTACTCAATGCACATTCAAACAAAACAGACAGTGAAAAGATGCTTGGAGACACATTTCTCTGACCAGTTTTTAGCATCTTAATAAGCTGTTCTTGAACTTAAGACACAAGTGTAAGAGTTAAGTTCATGGTCACAGAGTACGTCTTCGGTCTGGAGATTCTAAAGGAAGCTAGAGACCCAGTAGACTTCTGAGAAGGGTGTTACTACAACAAAATCACCACGTGTCGCATGCAGGCACCCCAAAACCCACGCACCAGTGTGGCGAGAGGTCAGAGGGTGACCACGAAAAACAGTCATCACAAAAGCAAAAGATTCCACTGAACGCCTCCAGAGGCACTTACCGTAAAAACGGCTCGCAGATTATGTAATCTGTCTATATCTTTAGGCAATCCTGAACTTGACCAGCGAACCAAGTAGTTTTCACTTGAAAAAGAAAGAAGGAAAAACAAATTCATTTTCCAAATGTAACAGGGCAGAGAATGAGCATCCACACTGACTCATAATTAAGATCACAGAGCTGCTGCTCATTAACGTGAGGCAGTGAGTCGCTGCCCGCATAGTGGGACCGACGCCTCCTCTACGAAATCTTTCGCAGGTTTTAATTTTAGCTGTCTAGGGTTATAATTACAGTGGAAGTGTCTGAAAATAGCATTTCAACATTTATTATTTTTAGAGCATATTTGTTCATTTAGAATAACTATAGTCTAAAATTCACCATTCATTCATTTATAGCATAAAATAAATACTGTATGTTTATTTCAGAGCCCAAGACCAACCAAATGTGACCTAAAAACACAAACTGAATTCTACCTCAAAAAAGAAATAAAATCTTTATCAGAAGTGAGAATGAAATTCACCCATTTGTTCTGTTTTCTGTCACATACTAAATTTTTAAATTCCAATTAATACGAGGGAAGATACTGGAGTTTTACACAGACACACGCACACACACAATTTACACCATCATTTCCATCTAGACGAAGAGGAAGGTATACTGAGGGACAAAAGCAAGAACCGAGAAAGGGAGCCCCACACCAGAAACGACAGCAGTGGCAGGCGAGAGTTACGATATTTGATTCAGCAAATACCAACTGCTCTAGACACTGTACTCCAGCCAGTCATGCTGGAGGAATCACACATGTCAAAGGCCCAAAAGTGACATTTACAGGGAACAAAAGTTTGAAGAAAGCCAAGGTAAGAGAAGAGTACCCTTTGGGGAATCTGGATGCATAAAATCCTATGAACACAAGAAACAAATTATTACTTCGATCTTTAGATGTTAGGTCCTTAAAACTTTACAAGACTAAAACTCAACAACCAAACACCCACGTCCACGCAGAAAGCTGAACCTGTTCAAGATCCAAGCCAGCTGCCATGATGCCGTCCCCCAAGGGTGCCGGGCTAGGCTGCTTGGGAGAAGCCCAGCCGGCTGGTCTCCCAGGAGCTCCCTGCCCGTTCAGATGTCCTTTCCCTAACACTGACCAAGGAGGAAAGACAGCGAGCAATTTGACAATGTCACTGACCTGATGAATCTGGATTCCGTGGGGTCATAAAGGGACATGAGCACTTCAGCATCTTCTCCTATTTTACAAACCACGTTCTTGAGGTTGACAAACAGGGCCAGAGAAGGGGTGGCGGCAAATTTAGCTTGTCTGTTAATGTCTATGTTCTGCTTCTGAGACTGTGAATGGAAGCACGACAGGGAGTTGCGTTAGTGACGCCCCCGCTAACCCCTGCTGTTCTCACTCCCTGCAGAGAGGAAAAAACAACAAGCACGACCGGTCGGCGTAACACGGCGAAGCCATTCATGCCGTCGCTGCCCTGTCCCCATTTCGAGTTCTCAAATACGTATGTGAGCACCCAACTAAAAATAAAAACACCCATGTGACGGCCAGGAGCCCGTAACAGAGCACACTGAGTTAGCATCGTCTCCAGAGACAGACACGTTCAACTGTCCAACCGATGCATCGGACTGGGGACGGCGTGTGAGGCTGCTTGTTCCATCTGTGGTTCTCCCATGAGACCAAACCCTGCGAGGACACCTCTGTCTCACGAATCGTTACGTCCTCAGTACCTGGCACACAGTAGATGCTCAATAAAATCTTGCTGAATGAGTGGAAGACTCAGTCGGGCCCCTGATTTCTGAATACCTACTGTATACGAGATAACCCTAAAGGCCATGGAAGATGAAAAATACCAATGAGGCATGTGTTCTCTGCCCTCGTCGAGCTTAGAGCATGTCACCCCCTACTCACATCAAAGAGGATGTGCAGAATCAAATGTCATTTCCCAAGAGATGAGAACACAAAGCCAATGTCGGGAAGATCCTGCCTGCCAACACTGCGCACCACCGCCCCCCCAGGCACGAAGCCCTTCGGGCCATCGGCGACGCGTCTTGACAGCGGGCCCCATCCCATCGCCACTGTATGAAATGTGCTGCGTGGCAGTGCCTGTTCGGGTCCTTTTTAGTGTAAATTCCAGGCGGCGCTGACGCTTTACTGGTGTTGAAAATCGTTACCCAGGAAAGGTCCTCCGGATGCCACCGGCATATCCCAGAGAGCGGAACCTACTTTTTCCTCTCGCAGTCTTTCCTCCACTTGCTTGGAGGCTATTTCGTGGGCTCGGAAGAGGCTGATCGTGCTGGTTAGCTCTGGGTCCAGGATGTTCCCATCCCCGTCCCGCACCACCAAGTCCAGATCGAGAATTCTGCAACGACAAGAATTCACAACTTCACGGACACAGACCAAGGCCTTGATTCTCCAACACGACTTCGCTTCCAAGAGCTGAGCAGACGAAAACATCACAGAAAGTTGGGGTCCCGCAAACATTCAGGGGACATAATTCCGCAACACCACTTTAACTTAAAACATATCCTGCGGGAAATTTTTAAAAAACTCAATTCTTACTTTCATTGCAATAGGGTCTCTGTCTTACGATGAGAAATTTTACGGATCAACAAAGCCCAAATGACATGTGTGTTATGAATTCCTATGTGAGCAGTATGGATAGTTTAAAGCACACACGCGCTGTATGTTCTGGGAGGCGGTACACACACACACACATACAGCACGTGTGTATATGTACATACACACGTACACACGTGCAGTCACATATAAACCCCACGTGCAAACACATAAAGCCAGCAGTTGTGACATTGCCGCTGGGTTGGGGAGCAGGGAGGGAGGAAAGGCTGAGCGTCCTCACACCCACCGTTCTACTTACTCCCCGCAGCCTCTGGTAGGTTCCACTGCACAGCTTTTCTCCTCCCTAGAGTCAGTTCTAATCCGTAAATTAGCCCATCAGAAGATCTTCAATAAAGACGCTCTATTGTGTTTCAACAAACGCATGGGAGCTATCCACATGAACACTAACTTTCTGGCCAGATGGTTAAGATGGCTTAAGATGGTCAAGATGGTTTAAGACAGCAGCCAACTTAAAACAGCCGCAGCATCTGCCAATAACGCCGTCCATCTGTACCTGGGAATGCTCTCAGCAGCATTCTCTCCGATTCCCCAAATCCGGCAAAACTGCTGGGCGATTTTCACTACAATTTTTATTTAAAGAATTTAAAGTGGGGGGGGCAGCAATTATACAAAGAAAGAAACCGAGGGTTGAGCTATGGTGATGTGTCCTCTTTACTGAGACATGAGGGTACTGGCCACAGATGTCTTATACTTCGCCTTTGGGGTTTCCTGCTTGCTATTAGCAAGTCCATAGAAGCAGAGAATTTTAATTTTTTTTAACTACCCTACAAAGGAAAGTCTGTTTAAAGAAAGATAAATTTCAATTAGAGAGCATCTTTAACAGTTACAAGTTTAAGAGGAAAGTTGACTGGGCGATGGTCTCCATCCAGAGACTTATCTGCGACTTCCCTGAAGGTCGCTCACCTTAAAGCCGAGTATGAGGCTGATGACATGTCAGACAGGTTTCATTTTGAAAGTGATGCTGGACCACTGCAACATTTGGAAGGCCATCACAAAAACCTCATTTTTTTTTCCCTTTTAATATCTATTAAGCAAATTCACTGATGGTGACGCAGGACCAACAGGGCCTGTCTGTTAGGAGCATGCAGGTAAACAGGCTTTTAAGACGCTTTCGCCCCACATGAAAACAGCCTTGGGACTGGCAGTGATTGTGCAGGTGCCTCAAGGGGGAGAAGGCACATTTTTTAAAAGCCTTTTAAGCTCTCATGAGTTCTCTTTGGAACATGTTTCCCTAACATCACTACTAATCCCAGTCCTGAAAGGGTCCCCAGGAGTCAGTGTTGGTGTGGGTGGAGTCAATATGAATGAGGGCAGGGAGGGGATTGTTCGGGTGGGCGGAGCTCCTGAGGGAGTGGGCGGAGCCCCCCAGGCATGGGCGGAGCTGGCTTGAGGAGGGCAGACCAGAGGTCACACAGGCTCCTTGAGGAGCAGCAGCCCAGGCCATGTGCCAACCTGCTGTACAGAGGAGAAGATCCTGCCACGTACTCCTCACCTCAGTCCTGCCAAGAGAGATGGGCAGGCCCTCTTCACAAAGGAGGAAACCTAAACTCAAGAGAAACATCTAGAAGAGCCCAGAGCCTGGATTCTGGGCCAGACCCCTTTCCAGGATGCCACAGGCAAACCATCACAGGAAGTGGCCTGTGATGCAGTGTCTTCACGCCAACCATTCTTTGTGCTGTTTCGACAATCGTGCTCAGTGGTTCTGAATCCAGAGTGAGCTTCCATTGTGAGGCTGCAGCTCAGCAGAGCAAGAGGCTCTAACCATTACCAACTAACCCCACGGGTGCCTCAAGCACCTTCGAGGAAAGAGGTGGAAAACACCCCCGAAATTACACACAAAACTGTGTGTGTGAACTATGTACGTGCATGCTTCTAGAAAGATGGTCCATGACTTTCATCACATTCTCAAATGTCTCCCAGAAACCACTTTAAAATCGAACTTTCAATACTGGGATTTTATGGTATATTATTTTTTCTGAAGAAGGAATTAGAAATGTGCAGAGCAGTGAGCTTTAGAGAAATTATGCAGTACACTTGAGTTCTTCAGGCAAAAAAACTGTCTTATTAAGGACTGTATTTCCTATCGAAGTAGTAAATTACATTTAGAAACTCTTAACTAGATTGTCCATGACATGATGTATTTTGGTAGCTCTGCGCAGCCAATTAAGCAGGTGGTTTCTGAACGTTAGTTCAAAATACAATAGTCCAACAGAAAATAAAATCAGAGCTCCAAAAGTTTGGTTTCTTAGGCAGGTGGTCTTGAAATGGGTTTCGCTGCAACAATATCGAATATCCTATACCCAGAAGTCCACGGCTTTCTGGAGGAGAAAAAAAACGAAAATCTTCTCCTGTAGCCTTTCTAACCCAGACACTACATCAAACTAATAATGTTGTTTTTAGAAACTTTTTATACTTGAAAGTATGCATTATCAGAAAACAAGATTATGTCACAATTCCGATTTTACAGAAAGGTTTTTTAGTTTATCCAGGGCTCTCTTCAGCTGAGCGGCTGGAGACAAACCTGTCCTAGTCTCCGAGCTCACGTACTAAGGTGTAAAGTGAGGGGGTAGATGCAGCCAGAAGCTTCCCAGTCTGCTGTCCATCACGGCCCAGCTCTATTTTTAAAACCTGAGATTTCTAGGCAGCGCTCCAGACAGCAGAATCTTAAGAAGCGGGTCCCAGGAGCCTGCACTTTAAAAGCTCTCCGAGTGATTCTGATATAGGCCAGCGTTGGGGAATCATGTGACCGGATCGTCTGTAAGGCTTCTTGCAGCTCTGACATTATAAGAACAACGAAGTAGTTATCCGGTGGGAAGGAGCAGAGCCTCGTTCTGGCTGCAGCCCTGGCAGGATTAGGATAAAGCAGCTCATTTGTGTCCAGTATCAGAGGCGCTTGCTAACGCTGGGCCGCATGTCAGTGGGGGAGTGAGCTCACCACTGCTGTAGGCGCTCAGGCGAGCTGGGTGCAGGATCGGGTGCATGGGAACTTCTGCCTGGGACCTACTTAGCAAAACAATAATCTGCTGTTTATCTGAGATTCAGATTTAGCTGGCTCTATTTTTGTTTGCCAAATCTGTCATCTCTATGCTGGTGACAAGTTTTAAGGCGACTTTTGATGTCTCTTCTAACTCTCCAAACTTAGATTCCACAGAAAGAAACCAGGTGCTGACTACTGAACAAATCCTCCACCCCCACCAACATCTAGACTCAAAGTCAAGTCCAGTGAGCAGAAAGTGAAAGTCCCTTGTTTGGGGTACACTGTGGGGTGCCCTCAAGAAGAGTGAAAATGACAGACTGCCTGGCTTCTTAAAGACAGGAATAGGTTTCAACGATGACTCAGAAAATACCTATCGTCAGGATGCAACAGAAAATACCTCACCCTTTTTAAAAATAAAGACCATGCCATTATTTTAATGTTAGAAATTTTGTTTTATGATAAAATATGATTTCAGTCTCCTCCAGGCTTACGCTGATGTTATTACAGTGGATAATTCAAGCATGAAGTCATCCTTCAAATAAACAAACCTGTTTCCATAATCAATTTTGGCAGTGACCTTCTTCTTCAGCTCTTTGAGCTCATCCTGTGGCAGGGTTCCAGAAAGAATCTGCGATCGCCACTCGATGAGGTCGTAGATCATGTGTCGCACAGTTCGAAACATCTCCCTATTATCTTGCTATGTGGGGGGAGATAAAATAGCACTATGAGTGTTTGTTCAAATACACATGCAGGATATGCTTTACACGATAGGATGCAATTTACGTCAAAGTAAGAGATGTTTTTAGCATGGAGCTGGAACACGGTATATGGAATCTGATTCCTATCAGACACTAAGAATTCAAAGGATAAAAAGTAACAATGCTCAATCCTCAATATTCCATCCAACACTGCATACCGTGGACCAGTGATCAAGAGTCTGACCAGAGCAGAATCTGGACTGAGAGCCGCACGGGCAGCCCATGAGCTTCTGGTATCCGGGCTACGAATGGGCAAACGCTCCCTCAGGACACTCCCTCAGGATCAGTCTGAGCCTAAGGAGCTCACCTACCGGGTGTTCACAATCCCCTGGGCACACTGACACACTGAACCCCAAGACCTCACTGTCACGGAGCTAGAGAGGACGTGGCACCGGCCCCCTGGAGCACTGTGTGTGGCGCGCTCAGCCAAACCTGAATCCACAAGCTCTCGGGTGCGTTCATGCCAAAAGGAAAACGCAAATGAGACACAAAGTTCACACCCGTGTTCACTCTGTACGCATTTCAAGCAACGGTACAAAGCAATGGGCTTGCAACTAACTGCAAGAGCTAATAACGAGGAATTATCCAGAGAGAAACGAGCCCAGTGCTTCTTTCCGTGAAAAGAAATCCAGGTGAAAGCTAACATGATACAATCCTAAAAATCATGGTCCCTCTAAAAACTTAATGTGGTCACTGTCACGTTTTAAAATACCATCTCTCTTTTTTGGTGACCAGAGGGAGGGGGGAGGGCGGTTGGTAGAAAAGGGGAAAGGGGGTCAAATACATGGTGACGGAAGGAGATTCAACTTTAGATGGTGAGCACACCATGCAATATACATGCTATGCATGACTGAATCATACACTTGAAACCTATATAATTTTATTAATCAGTGTCACCCCCAATAGATTTAATTACGAAATAAAATGTCTCTCCTACATATCTGAAACTCTCACCCCACTACTGATAGTATCTGAGCTTTTTTCTAGGAATTTCTGAGGTCCCTACCACTCGTCACAGCTGTCACCTAGCAGCCTAACAGGCTATCCTATATCCCACGAACTCTTCATAGCATTAAGCTAATTTTCATTTTTAATTGAAAACTAAATGGTTGAAACTTACGGTTTACTGGAAAATTGCTTCCCTCTTAAGAATTCTCCTTGTTCATTTTCCTGAGGTTTTGTCAAATATCTAAAATCCTGAATATTTTGCTAACTTGTTACAACCACACAGCAGTGCAAAAAAAAAAAAAAAAGTATAAAAGTATCATAAGCACTTTTCTTTGGCTTTGGACAAACCCAACAACGTAAGTTCCTCAAAGGCAAATAAATATACATTTTTTAAAAGGAAATGACGCTCCTTAGAAATGCCCGCGTCAGGGCTGCACAGCTAACCCAGGTCCTCAGCGTATCGATTGGTCTCGACTCCTGTTTGCTTTGCTGCCATATTTCTGTTTAAAAATTGCTAAGTCGAACACGCAATAGCGACGTCAAAATTGCTCAGATTTACACAAAGCATTCACAGCTAGCCTTACGCTTTTAGGTTTTGGAGAACGTTTGATGAACAATTACTGAAACTGCTTATTACTGTGCATTTATACGAAACCACTGTATAATCAAAATCGAGCCTGCCGAGAGAGCAGCTGTGGGACTTTAAAAAGTGTCCTGCGTCCCCGAGAATCGGACGCGCCGACTTCCCGGCACGGCCCCCCATTTGCACCAACGGCAGCAGCGTGTGAGAAATCGACACTTCAGCTAGAACCACAGGCTGACAAAGGGAACCTTCACAAATATAAGTGTATGTGCAAAAAAAAAAAAAAATGCCCTGAACGAATGAATACGAAGCGGAAGCCGTCACAGCCCCAACTTCTCTGTGTTAATTAGATTTCCCGGTCAGGAGCGATCAGGAGAATGGACAACTGTGCCCCACGCCAGGACGTAAGCTACTACCCCACCTCTGGGACAAACACGCCTCTCAACTGATAAGAGGCATCATCTACAGGCAGACAATGGCATAAGCACCTATACAGTTTAAGAGCAGGTTTTTGTTTTCCTGGTCAGTATATAGACTTTGAGGGTATATCAACACAGATCAAGCAATCATGTCTTCAAAAGCCCTAATGCAGCCCAGTTTCCTTTCCAACACGAGGAAGGTGACACCCATGACCCGGTCCTTTACGGCCACTTTATCGCAGTGAGCAGGGCTGCACCCTGACCCGGAGCAGGTCAAAGGGCACACGGTCCCCCAGGGCGAGAACTTCGAGTCATGGTGCATTCTTTGCTCCTTCTGGGTATCGCCTGGTCCCAGAAGTCTGCTTTTGGGGTCCCCAGGGAAAAGCATCCCGATGGTACACGGAAGGCCCAGCAAGGCCATCCTCTGTGTCAAGCTCCATCCCATCCTCACCACGTAGAGCTGCCTCCAGATGATGGACCACTCTCGGAGCGTGGTGGTGACTTCCTGGATGAGCGGGAGGTCGCCCGGGATGACCGTCTCATGTTGCCTGGGAGTGAAGGAGGAAAGGACAGCTGAGTTCATGCTTCCTTAATTTCTGCGAGCTGTACCTGTAATTCCAAACCTAGGCCATAGAGTTAAACATTTAAACGAAAGGAGAGAAAATACACAAATAAGACTGTATAAACACATGCGGATACATTCATCTCTAAGCGTGACAAGGAATATCTGGGCAGAGCCTGAGAGTGTTCGTCCGTTGCCCTGCATGGAAGCTGCCCGCCTCCAACGGCAAGCTAAGAGGAAGAAGGTAGATGATGCCCCAGGAACGTCTTCAGAACATCGAGGCCCGAGAAAGGACGTTCATAATATGTGTCCCTGTCGATCTCATACATGCCACAAATTACACCGATCCGTGTGGCATTAAAATGCAGGTTCGGGTTAAGATGATTTTTACATTTCCATCCTGCATGAAGCTCCTGACACGGTAACGCATGCAGCGAGGGCACAGCTATCAAACGGGTTCTCTTCTTGATCCCAAAACCCAATTACTCTTCTCTTTTCTCTCTACCCCAACGGGTCAGCCTCTGACTTGTTCTTACCTCGTTATCTAGGTGAACATGGTTGTTGTTGTTGTTGTTGTTGTTTAATTAAATCAACTGCTCTTTTCCAGCCACATGTTCTGGGTCAGGCACTGCACTACATGGGACACATAATCCTTAGGACTGCAGAAGAGTTTAAATCTGTGGCTTGTGAAGTTAGGCCACCTGGCCCCAGAGGTCCTGAACACACAAGACTCAGACCAGCGTGGAACGTTCAAGGACGTCGAAACAGGTCGCACCTATACTTCTGACTGGTGCAGTCACGGAACTGTGGGCTGGAACTTGACTTCAGCTCACAATTGGGGTTCAGGCCTCCAATGACTTAGTGATGATGGGGGGGCGCCCAAAGGAAGACACAGTGGAGCCCCTGACTGAACATCAGTCTCTGTGGAGAGGTCCGGCCACATGCTCCAGCTGGAGCAGCAGAAACCAGATGTCTGAGGGAGGGGTGCATACAAGACTCCCCCCCAAACCCCAACAAAATCGCTTTCAGGAATTAACCTTTGATGGGACATATTGGTGTCTACTATGAAACATGACTGTTACAACAGCCTGCAAGTCTCGTCACCACGCTTCCCAGTACGGACGCTGATGGCAGTGTGGCTCACTGCACCGCACCATCCTTACAGAGCAGGCAGGGTCCCTGTCCAGCCACAGCGTGAGTGCACACGCCAGCACCTGCTGTTTTCACCGTACAGACCCTGAG
>NW_006436291.1:3736317-3767593 GCF_000325575.1 Pteropus alecto
TGCCTCGGCCCCCCCACTGGCTGCGGGAAGCCTGGTGCTCAACAAGCCGCCCCCCGCTCCCCACCTCCGCGGACGGCCTCCCTGTGCGTGCCGTGTCCTGTCCTCAGCTCTGCATCCTTCTCACCGGCTCCCTTTCAACAGGTCTGATCTGTCCCTTGGACCAACGTATCGGCTGGCTCTCACGTATTTGATGTGGCTATGTCATATTATCCCTGTAACCGCCTTGTTACCTGCCGGGGGTCCGCGATATACAAACCCAACAGTGCCAGAAGCACAGGGCCATCGATAAGACCGCGTGGAAGAACATCGTGCGGGGTGTGAGGGGGGTGCATGGGACGAAGCGCCTGGCCACAGTGGCCATTCGTGTCAGCTACGTGGCTCTGTGTGATGGAACCAGACCTCGAGGGACAAGTCAGGGCTGGAGGTCCGGACTCGAGTATCGCCCAGAGGAAAACTGCTCGAGGTGTGAGAACAGAGGCCGCCGCAGAGGCAGGGATGACGAAGGGCTAGGAGAGGCCGAGGACAGCACCCTGAGACCAGCGGGCACCGGGCAAGCAGGGGAAGGAAGCGGCAGAGACAGCGCCAGAAAACGCCACGGTAAACAAGGAGCTTTGGTGGCGTGGACGGCCGCAGTGTCCGATGCTGCAGGAAAGCTCCAGGAGAGAACCGAGAAGACACGTTAAGTCTGGCATTCGGAAGGCCCCAGTGACCATGTTAGTATGGGGGAGGGGACAAAGGAAACTGCCTTGGTTCTGGGGGAAGAGGCACAGGATCGGTGGCAGCGTCATTTAGTAAGGATTCGGGATGTCTGAGAGCGCAGGAAAGCCAGAACACAGAGAGAGGAGAGCGAGCCTGCGAGAGGGAGGGGATAATGAACTTGGACAGCGAGGAGGCAGGCAGGGGCCGGACCAAAGCATGGCCTGCACTGGAGAGGAGGAAGGACCAGGAGCAGGAAGTGAGGTGCACGGAGGAAAAGACCGAGGGCCCCTGTCAGGTGTGAGGGCAGAAGGCTCTCCGCAAGGGCTCGGGCGAGCGAGGGCGAGGCAGGTGCATCTGGGCGGGAGCAGCAGAGGGGAGACCATCAGGGCCACGGGGAACAAGCACAGCACCCCAGAAGCTTCAGCAAGGAAGCTGCTTCTAAGTCGTTTGCTCCCCCAGGGCTCCATCCTGGCTCGTACTGGGCCATCTTACACTAGACCCGGTGACAGGAACAGAGTGTCTCTGTCTGTGCCCATCAGCATGTCTGCCTGGCCAGGGGTGATTCAATTGATGGAGAATCAAGAGTCTCTTGGTCACTTTACTCTTATGCTTCATCATTAGATGCTACATATATTCATGTGTATTGACCGGAGTGTTTTTTTAAAAAAAATCAATCATATGCAGTCTGACTTCTACACTGATTCTGATAGAGATGGATATAAAATACACCGAATGTAAACTCGATTCAATGATTTCTGCGACAGGGCGAGAGTTGCAAAACTTCCCTATTTTTCTTCCCTCTAAAACTCTACATACAAAACATTTTATCTGTAGAAAAAAATACCACATTCCCGGCCATCACCAATCACACCTCTAAGTCATTTTCTTCGTTTTAATGACGTGTCATGAAACTACAGAACCCGAGCTAGTCCTCTCCATACGTTAAAAGCACAGTGTTTGGAAAGGCAATTTTGTAATCAGCCGAAGAGATGCCATTATGCAGTAATCATATGATTAGTAATTTTATAATTTGCATATTTAACTGAGTGTGAAGATGTAGCAGAGACAAACAAGGAAAACATGTTAATGCTCCTTCTCTCCAGTTCACACCTGGCTATTCTATTCGTTTGCCATTCCTGCCTGATGGGCTCCTGTTCTGCACGTTTACTTTTAATGGATCTTATACATCACTTTTATGACCTCTAAGGAACACACATCACAATTAGACAAGATGCAAATTTTACATGTCCCAATTTAACAACTGTTGCGGCACCCTAAACTCCACTGATATCGAAGCCTGCGAAGCCTTCTGGAAAAACGGAGCCGGAGCTGGGGGGCTGGGCAGGCTCCGCCTCGCGGGGTAGCTCGCCAAGGATACTGGATGCTTTCCAGAATCGACATCGGGTCCAAGGACAAGGACCGCAGTTACGGCGCTGACCTCAGCCTCTTTAGAGCCATGCCGCATACAGCTAAAATCAGAAGTCCCCTTTCCCTCCCCAAATTCCTGCCACATCGTGGTCAGTCACACCCATTCGTCGACCCCGCTATAATACCATGGAAAGGCCGCAGGGCCAGATGTAACCACTGCATTCGTCATTCAAACATCGAGACCAGACTCACCCCTTTCCTTCGACTGTCGCTTCTTTAAGGTGAATATATGAAGCAGGAAATATGCCCTTTGGGGGAGAAAAAGAGACAGTAGTTTGTATTATCAATATGAATACTGATTGCCAATCAAACAACTGTCCCCGAAAAGGTTGGCAGGGGAGGGGGGAGCCCGCCGGGGGGTAGGGGTGACCGGGTCACTATCGATTCTGCAAGTCTCATGCTAAGTGTCACATACGGCATATCAAGGGAAGCGAAGTGCAGAAGACAGGAGCCCAGTGGACCTGGGTTCCAAAGCGGCCGCTGGCTTCTTTAAAGGAAGCAGAAGCCATCTGCTAGCAGAGGAAAGCCCACAGGACTGTCCTGTGTCTTCTCCATAGGCCCCGCCTCGTTCTTTACTGTTGACCTGAAACAGGATGGCTTCTGACGGTTCCTCCTGTCAAAATGCTGCTACTGTTCTCGAAGGTTCGTTTACATCGTTGATCATCACGTACGGACTGACTACTTAACTGACTTCTCATCAGTCTCCAAACAGGGGGCGTCTGATAAAATACAGAAATGGGCGAATCGCGCCCAACCTGCACAACCCTGGGGATCAGGTCACTTTACGTTAGCGCAGTGCAGTGTGCACGTGGGCCCGACTGACCAGTGCCCGGGAGGTGGGCTGTCAAGACGGTCAGCGTTGGGCACAGCCCAGGAAGTGCCGGGAGCTTTACCCAGAGCATTGGCCCTGCCTCCGGAGCCAGCAAACACCTCCCTGAGCGGAGCGAAGCAGGCGAAGGCACCTGCAGGGCAGGCGGCAGGGCGGCGAGGCCGGGGCCGAGTCAGTGCACGCAGCAGAAACCCCATCAGCAGCTCCGCGGCTTCAAGGCACCTGCCGTGGGAACAGGAGCCTTGACGGGC
This sequence comes from Pteropus alecto, assembly GCF_000325575.1. Classification (NCBI taxonomy): domain Eukaryota; kingdom Metazoa; phylum Chordata; class Mammalia; order Chiroptera; family Pteropodidae; genus Pteropus; species Pteropus alecto. Next base: position 3,739,525 of record NW_006436291.1, read on the forward strand.
TCTCTCTGGGACCTGGTCCCAAGGATTTAGGTGGGCCATCCAGAAGCCACAACTACTTATCACGCTTGGGAAGGGCCGGGGCACCACTGACTCATGCTCCTCCTGCCCAGGAGTGTGGCCAAGTGTCATGTATAGAAGAATCGTCACGGAGAAGGAAGGAGAGGGGCAGAAATACAGAGGCTGAGCAAACACAGGACGGTCCCTGGTGGTCCCTGATCCTAATCTCTTCACTGATAAAGTCCTCAACTGCGGCTTTCTCAGATGAAACCCAGGGGTGCGTAGGCAGGAAGGCATCTTCATTACAGAGGGGCGATCGATGCGAAACAGAGCTCGCCCTGGAGAAATCTGTTCCACCAGCCAGCTGGGCAGAATCCACCTTCTTCAAACCCCAAGGCTCCAGGTCCCTGGATGGGTAGAGACTCGTGGCCCAGCCTGAGCCTGGCGGAGTGGGGAGTGGGAGGTCCCGGCTAGAGCCACTGACTTTAGAAGCCTTAGTTACAGGCTCAGGACCACGAGAGGAATCCAGGCCAACAGGGAGATAATGAGAGGCAAAGCTAAGAAACAGAAGTAAAATGAACCATCTGTCCAGCATAATTAGATATTAGGACGAATAAGTTAACGTGACGGTCTAACCACAGCTTAGAATGGACACGACTTCAAAATCATAAAATGAGACAGTAAAGCCCTAATTAGGTTTTGTGGAGCTAAGAACGGAGAAAGCCACAGCAGAGCCGTGCATGGGAGTGGCCACCACAAGCACCGAGGAGTAAGTACACGTCTCGGCTTCGAAATTCAAACGACCAGGCCGGCGAGCTGCCCTGGAGAGCAGAACCTCCCTCCTCTGCAGGCTGCGTGAGTGGCGTAGAAACAGTCCTAAGCGAGAGGGAACGAAGCTCGCGTGAGCTTTGCAAAGCTGTTCATTTTCACCGAGGATAATCTAAAAGTGAAAACCACGAGCAGGCTTTTGGGTTTTTTTTGTTGTTTTCTAAAGTCATTACACCCAGATCATTCTTCTACACAGCCCGTGCTTAAACAGGATGCAAAATCCCACCCGAGAAAGGAGAGGACTCGCCGTCCATGACCACTGGCCCACGCCGTGTCACAGACCGCATTTCGCTCATGGAAACGAGCTGCAAGTTCTACGTGCACGTGTCGCTGAGGATCCAGCAATTCGGGGCGGTCCGCATTTTGGCCCAAATCTTGTTTAAATTCAGAGATGGAGACGTAAAAGGAAAACTCACAGACACCAATGAGCGAGAACTGAGTCCCTCTCACGTGGTGGTTTATGAGGGGACAGGCACTGGGTTCAACGCAAGGCAGGACTCACCTTCTTAGACTTTTTCCGTAAGGTGTAGCCTCTGTACCACCCTAAACAAAGACAAAGGGGAGACGGTTAGCACGAAGACGCCAGGTCCTCCAACACTTCTCCGTGCTGTAGACGCTGTTCCGCTGAACCTGGAAAGTCTGTGACCAAATTCGACATCCTAACGCTCCGGAGACGCACGTGGGGTTCTGTAGAGAGCGACTCAAAACCGTGCTCGAGGCCTGGCCGGCGGGCGGCCTGACCAAAGACCCCAGCCTCATCCCGCCTGCCGCACGCAGCCCCGAAGGCATCAGTGCGAAGCTCAGCAGCACATCCCGACAGGGAGAACGGCCTTTGACCACTCGTTCCTGAGTAGGCGCCTTGAGCATGCGTCTTCCCATCTCTTCTGCTGTCTGATTTGGATTGAGATCATTGCCAAGTGCAAACACCAGCATCCTCAGATCATCAGGAGCTGCCCGGTCACAGACACTCTACTGAGAGCGAAGGCCCGACCTCCACACAGAGGAGCCTGGCCTTGGAGCCACCGCAGCTCACAAGAAGTGTCTGTGGCGAGGGTACAGCCTGGGCAGGAAGCGGCAGCCCAGGAACAGGGCCCACCTCCCGCGGGGTCCGGCCCAGGCCCAAGTTCACGTTCCCTCCGTGTGGGAGGGGAAGGCAGCAGCGGGAGAAGACATGTGCTAGAACTGTCAGCACGAGTTATGTGAATGGGAGGGTCCCTTCTGTGACAGACGAGACTGTCCCCGCCCCGGCACCTCCGCTCAGGCCGAGCGCAGAAACTGTCCTGCAGACACCATGGGTCCACGGCCCGTCACCGGCCTCCCAACAGCCCCAACACAGCGAGACGTCCGTGGGTGTTTCCTTATCATGAACGTTACAAAGTCCCTCTGAGCCACCTCAAGCATGGGCAAATGCTGCAGCAATGGCGGCGCCCAGCCTGAAAGAGGGATCGTTTCCACAGCCAGAGGCGGTGAGCCCCAGAACACGATGGCCTCGAAACGAGCCAATCCTCACGGGATCGCTACACAGATGCTTCCTAAGCACTCGGAAGCTGCGGATGGCCAGGCGCCTTGCAAAGGACGAGCGAAGACCGAGGGCGGGCCCACCGAACCCGCTTCCGTCCCGACAAGAGGCCGTGCAGGCCGCTCAGGGGCAAGTACGAGACATCCAGACTTCCGCTGCGAGTCGGGGTCCACTTCGGCGGTCCCCACGAGCCAGCCCACACTCGGCGCCCACGTGGGCGGCGTTCGCGGTGACGTGGAGGCGGCGGGGAGGCCGATGCGGTCACTCTAAGCTACATCTGTCCAGCGTGAAGGCTTGTCCTCGGTCCTGCCATCTTGTCCCTCCCGCATTCTCAGTTTTAATGTGCCCTCCCCCTTCTGAAACCAATGAGGGACTCGGGTCCTAGAACAGATAAGGAAACACTGCAAAGTGACGCACACACAAGACAGAAACTGAGGAAAATGTAAGGAAAGTTTATAAACAATACGTAGCGGAAGAAACTCAAAAGCCTCAGGCATGCATGGAGACACCCCACGTTCACAATAACCTGAGAAATGAAAACTTCATGCGCAATGTTACAAATATTAGACTGCCGGAGGCCGTGACAGCACAGTCCCCCCGGGCACTGTGCGGGGGACTGTGGCAATCAGTGTGGGAGCAGCTGTCCCTACATATTGAATGTCTATATCCCCACACCCCGAGACCAGCCACCGCCCGCCTGGGAATGCACCCTAAGGACGTCAGCACACCCATCCGCGCTCACGCGACAGACACAGGACGCCATGGCAGCGCGATGCTGGGTGGCAGGAAGCGGGGGCAGGGGGAACACCCACAGCTGAGGGTTGGGGGGCAGTGTGCACAAAGCAGGGACAGTCACGGGCCAAGCAGACGCAGACAGGAGTGCGCCTGACAACACAGCACCGAGTGACAAGTCAGAAACAATGAAACGGAAGGCACCACCACACTGACTCTCAGGGAAAATACAGGCTCGCCAGCCCGCGAAAGAACGAGGCAAACGAGGAGCCCGCGACGGAGCAGCCGGAGGGCTGTCTGTGAGAAGCGGGAGGAGAAAGCGGGCTCCTCTTCTCCTTCACGGTACGGTAGCAGGTGGCAGTTTCTTTTCTGATGGCCTTCCTGAGCAAAAGGAAAACCCCTAGGTTTCCTCCCCAAGGCTTTTTGCATGCGCTATTCCTTCAGCCAGCCGAGCCCCCGCGCTGTGTGCCAGAGACCACCCCAGACAGAGCAAATCTAGAAACGGATGGGACCCAATTTCTGCCCTCCAAGAGCTCACGATCTGGAAGACTCCCTAAGACAAGCAGGGGGCAAACCACAAGCCGTGCTGCAGGTCAGAGACTGTGGCTTAACAAAAAGAATAAGTGACTCATGCTTGAGCGAAACCTGTAGCCACCCTCAGAACAGCATTCCCCGGAGATCCTTAAGAATGAGTACATCCTTGGCCGCTAGAGAGTCCACTAATAAACACCCGTGACCTCAGGCCACCTCTGTCTGCTGGACCCTGGACACTGCATGAAGGCAGGGGCGTGCCCCCACTGACCCCTCGAAGCTCCTTCCTTCTTCACGGTGACTGGTCAACTTCCTGTTCCTTGTTCTACGCTCCACGCCTTGGGGAGTCTGGGAGAGAGGAACGAACCACAACTTGAAGGTAAATATATTGTTTGAACCTTAATACAAAGAATGAGTCCCTAGAAATTATATTCTCTGGAGCAATCGCAATAATATCCTGAAAAGGATCACACAGAAAAGGAAAATCGAATTTGACAAAGAGAAATAAATGTTCTTCGAGGAAAAGGGAGGAGAGAGGAGAAACAAGAAGAAACGGTGAAACTAACAGAAATCAAGAGGGAAGAGGAGAAAAACCATCATTCCACATACATCTGATGTTAATAAAGTCGCCAGGTTCTCGAAGACCAAGTACTTCCCCGGATGCCTTTCTCTGACCAAGTTCTGATTCAAAGCGAAAGACAATTTCTAAATAAGGGGAATTCATCCCCATTCAAGGGTCTCTACAAAGACTGGGGTACTTCAACGGAACTTTGGAGAGCTGACTGGCCCAGCTAATAAACACTGCCGAAGGGTCCTTTCTCATGACACCGGCCAAAAGGTCAAAGGCCCACTATCCAGCTTATTTTTAAGTTAAATGTGTAACAGGAATCGCTGACTCGCCTCAGGATCCCACTGCTTTAAAGAAGACATTCTTCTTAAGAAGTGCAGGCCCAGAAGCTGCAGCCTGACACGCCCAGGCTGCACAGGAAATTGCCATCTATTCAGGAATGACATCATCGCCCAGGGTTTATTAACCAGGATCTCGGCTTCACCGGACCCGGACCGGACCCGGGGGCAAAAATAGAAAAGATGCAAGAGCGTTTTCCCTTCAGATCGGAAAAGATGAGAGGTTTGATCTCTAACCCCCACTTAATTTCTCTGTTTCCTCTCAGCCACTGGCCATGCACACTGGGAACAGATGAGGCAACGCGACCATCGGCTGTAGAGTCTGGAAACGAGCAGGAGGCGCCCATCGCAACCGCTCATCCTCTGAAGGACCGGCTGGTCCTCGCCGCGTGCCTCCGCTTCCAGGCGCTCCGCCCGAACCCGAACGCCCCCCTTCTTCTCCCAGTAGGACCTTTGTAGGACAAAGGCGCAACTGGAAGGGACTTCTGAGTCAGCATGCGCCGCGTGGAGAAGCAAAGGGCAAGGGCGCGGGTGTCTTCGTGGGCGCAGCCCTCGCCGGCATCCCCAGGAACGCGGGAGCAAGTGGCCACCTGCCCAGCACACGGCGGCTGAGCGTGGCCTCCCTGCCGTGCAGAGGGGACGGCGAAGACCAAGCGTGACGTTCCACGTGTTGGTGTCGGCCACTGCGGGGTGTCTGTGACGCCTCTCCCACCCCCGCCCCCCGCCTGGAAGGGGCTGGCGAAAGACAATCCACGGTAATTCTGCTGTTGAGATTATCGACTTTTAACCCGTTGTCTTTATTCCTGTGCAAACTGAAAAGGGGGGACCGTCCACATCGTCTGCAAAAACACTGAATACGGAAAACCGCTGTCTGAAAAACCACCGTCACAGCAGTATGCATATTGGACAATTATGACCACGGCCCACATAGCTGTGACAGTCTCTGCTCACTCCTAGGAAACTGGGGTCACAGATTTAAAAAGAAAGAAAATGTGAAAATAACCGTTTTCATTCCTCTGAGACGTTATTAACAAACCTAAATGTGAGCATCGAAAGGCTCACCATTCCCATCAAACGCCTCAAAACAAGGACTTAAACACGAAAATATCTTAAATAGGTTTTTTAAATGGTTTTTTCCAGTGGTCAGTTATTGAGAGTCAGGATTTACAGACATTTGCAAAATAAGAACCAATGAGGTTTTTTTGTTTGTTTGTTTGTTTTTAAATAAAAACAGCTTTTTCAACAGAAAACTTCAGAGATTAAAAACAGGAATTTTTAGTTTTCACTTCATCTTAATAAAGCATTTTAAATAATGAGTAGCCTCGCTGCTGCCCTCACCTGAGCTGGCATCCAGCAGGCAAGAACACCAGTCACGTGAGTAAGGCACGTGAGTAAGGCACGTGAGTAAGGCACGTGAGTACGCGTGCTCTCCCAACAGGGCAATGCTTCGTCCACTGGGCACCGAGAAAGTGTGCTGACTGCCCCAAACCAGAAGACACCAAAATGTATACATACCTTCGTATGTTTCCAAGATGTGCACAGTGTCTCCTATTTGCAAAGAAAGTTCATCCACTCCCCTGGCATCATAGTTATAAAAAGCTGTAAATAAGAAAAAGAAGGTAAGAGATATTAGCAGAGGTAGAAGTCACAATGCTGAATTATTCCTGCTTGTTTTTCACGTCAAAATACATTCAGTCTTTGCCTGGATCATCCTCTGATACCCACAAAAACGGCCTTTTCTTTCAAGAGACAAATATAAAGGGTCATCGTTTAAGTGCTAGAAATTCATAACTATTCACAATACATGGCAAAATATGTATGCTGTAAAATCTGCCTGTTTAACCATTTTTAAGTATACAATTTAGTGGCATTACTGACAATCACAATGTTGTGCTACCATCCACTATCAGTTTGCAAAGCTTTTTCGTCACCCTGACAGAAACCATACCCATGAGGCAGTAACTCCCAATTCCCCCTGCCCCAGCCCAAGAACCCAAACCTCCTGTCTGTCTCTCTGAGTTGAACTGCTCCAGCTACCTCATTTAAATGGAACCCTACAGTATTGTCCTTCCGTGGCTGGCTTCTTTCCCTGAGCACGTTTTCAAGGTTTGTGCGTACTGTAACACATATCAGGACTTCATTCTTTTTATGGCTGAATCATGTTTTTACAATGCGGGGAAAAGTGAGGATACTGTTAACATTTTAATTATCACTTCATATACTATCTTATACTTCCATTAATAGATTTTTTCCACTAGATGACTTTTTCCTATGAATCATTTACACGTGGGCTGAATACTCTTCAGAAATCAAATTGATAAAAAAAAAAAAAAACATATACCCAATGTTGATATTAAGCCAAAAAGCTATGTTACAATCAAATGGGCAAAAAATATGTCCAACATTAAGAAGTCCTTAAAACCAGCACTGATTGACAAATCTCTGAAATCCCAAATCTTTATCTTGACATCAAACAGTTCCTACTCCAGATAAGCACCTAAAAAAGTCAGACCCTTAAATCCAGACCTCACTTGTGCCCAAGCATTATGGGATAAAGGCCACTATCAGTGGGGAAAAACAGGAGGTTAGAAAGTATTCGAGAGTCGAGAATCATTCGATGAGCCCACGCTCGTCTATAAACCGCAGTGAGAGAATCGCGTGGGTTCTTCCTAAAACGATGTCACACTGAGAAAAGTCACCTCCAACCCTTGATCAATTCCTCACCCATCCTGAACACTCCGCCAGACCAGGTCCCACTTAAGTGACACCTTTACTGTGATCGTCTTAAAAACCTGCCTGATCACAGCACGTGCAAACTCCCCGAGCAAGCACAGTGGACCTGCCACCGCCTGACCCCTCGCCTCCTCCCGACCACGCCCTCCTGGTCCCTGCGCCCTCCTCCTCCCTGGAAGGAAAAAGCTGGACCCTCCTGCTCATTCTCCCCTCACCAACCAGGTCTTCCCACGGGTGCCCCATCTTCTGGGAAGTCAGGTCTGTGTTCGCTTGTCGGCTCTCCCAACTCTGTCCCCAAACACCCCCGCAGTAACCGAGCCGCCTGCAGCCATGACAGCGTTCTAGATTCCCAGGCCCATGCAGCCTTCTTCGTTTTCACGTTCATGGTCAAAATGCAGGGTAACTAAGACCTCTACCCATGAAGAGCTGGGTGACCTCCAGCCAATGACCTCCCCCCAACAGCTTCAGCTTCCTGTCTGTAGAATAATCATATTGATACCTACACCTCTTGGACTGTGTGCATTTTGTGTCTTAAAGAAAATAATGTTGACAGATTTGGCTAATTGGTACAACGGGGTCCCGCGGTAAATATTCGGTAAATGGTAAAAGTTCTTACTGTGGTTGGGAGCACTTGTTTTTACTGCAATAAACACTGCTGTCGATACCAGAATACTTTTTAAAAAGCTAGAGCAAGACCACTATCACATGTCACAAAAATCCTAAAATATCAAAAGTCATGTATCACTGGACAATTTCATTTTCGCAGGTATTTTCCCTAATTTCCACCAAAATTTATAAAAATTTAATGTCCTCGGCTGGTGTAAATGGTTATTAGCAGTTAGCCAGGTTTAGTTAGCATTTTATGGTGAATCTTTAACAAGTAACTGTATTAGGTACAGGAAGCTTGGAGCATAGGTAGCCTCTCCCGACCCGGCATAACCAAACTCCCAAGCCCTTAGGACGATTAATGCATTTATCTCAGTACTTATCAGCATCCCCGTCAGCCTGCCTATTCTGTTACAGATGAGGAAAAAGTAAACACTTCAAAAATAATAAAACTAAAATGAACACGTCCACTATAAATGCACTCAGGCCCACGTGAATCTGCAAGGCACACATGAAAAGGGCTTTAAGTAGCTGCCACTCCATCTCTGAAGCAGGCAGACAAAAGCAGTTGTGAAAACCTCCGACATGAATATAGGAACTTCAAATTTAACTCTGAAATGAGACTGAAAGAACCCAGATTTCATAGACGAAGGGAAAAAGGGCCCCCGAGGGCCCATGCACATGGCCCCAATGACACAGCAGACCTAGGCCTGCAACAGTGGCCGCCCAGCCCCCAGGCTCCGTTCCCCTTAGTATTCCCGCCTACACAGCCCCGTATTAGAGACAAAATGAAAGACTCGACTATGTGAGATTACTGCACAGGGGAGTGGGAGGGAGAAGGTAAGAGTGGTCGACAAAATAACAGCCCCGCAAATTCATCCACATCCGAATCCCCAGGAGCTGCAAGGATGGCCCCTTAACATGGCAGGTGTGATGAGCTTAAGGCGCTTGGGGTGGGGTGCCAGTCCTAGATTACCCACGTGGGTCCGACGGAATCACAACAGTCCACATCAGAGGGAGACAGGAGCGTCCAAGTCAGACAGAAGATGTGATGACGCCTAACAGAGTCCTCCTCCTCAAATCCAGCTACCGTTTTAACGGCCTGGCTAGAGACGGGTGGCACTGGGCATAAATGTACAGTCTTCTGACTTTCTCGGCCCTGGACTGCAGAGTCCAGTGTAGAAGCACGTGAACGTGAGATGGGAAAGGATGCAGAGATGAACCCAGCATGAAGCTTCCTTCCCAGGACGGTGTTTTTTCCTGCTTCTGAAAGAAACAGTAGCAGTCCAGGTACATAAGCACCCTGAACCTTTTTTCCCCAAAATTAACACTTTGGTCTGTGCCCACACGGTGTATACGCATCAGAGACATGAAGAGGGAAAGTCATCACCTCTGCTCAATCTCCTGATCACCCTAAAAACGGCTGTCCAGGCATGTAAGGAAAGAACTGTGGTTCATAAATCAAAGAGGGGGTTCCACTAGCATCCATATTGTCAACAACACTATGAAGTGTTATTATAATAACACTATGTACTGACTATGCAACGAAGGAAGCTGCAGCTGATGGTGATATAATACTGGGGTACCATGATGACGATGACAGCGATGATGGTGACGATGGTGATGGTAGTAATGGTGGTGGTGATGGTGATGATGATGATGATGGTGGTGGTGATGGTGATAATAGTGATGGTGGTGGTGATGATGGTGATGATGGTGATGATGATGGTGGTGATGGTGGTGATGATGGTGGTGATGGTGGTGATGGTGGTGGCAATGATGGTGATAATGGTGGTGATGGTGGTGGTGGTGATGATGGTGGTGATGGTGGTGATGGTGGTGATGGTGATGATGGGGATGATGATGATGGTGATGGTGATGATGGTGGGGATGGTAATAATGGTGGTGGTGATGATGATGATGATGATGGTGGTGATGGTGGTGCTGATGATGTTGGTGGAGATCGGATAAATGATGGCATAGCAATGACGATGGTGATGGTGATGGTGATGGTAATAATGCTTCTGCTGCTGCTGTTGCTGCTGTGATACTGGCTGCCGTTTACTGAGTAGTTCTGTGGGCTCATCAGTGGGCTAAGTGCTTCGCATGTTCACACTAATTTTACCTTGACAACAGCCTATAATGTGGATATAGAATTTTCCCATTTCCCTCACCAGGGTGACAGCAGCTCAGAGTCTGTCCATGTGTCAGCAGCCAGTGGGGGGCAGCACAGAGCTAGAGGCCAGCATCGAGGGCCAGAGAGACAAAGCCCTGCACAGCCCACCTTCCACCCTCGGCCAGAGTAGGTCATCTCCGAGCCTCAGACTGCCCTCCTCACGGCTCCCCTGTGAATCGCAACATCCAGCTTGGAGTCCCCCGACACGCACACAGGCCTGTGCACCCTAAGTCCACAAACGTCTGATGCATCGTACCAACACACAGAAGCAGCCAAGCTGGGATGACGCCAGAAACGCAGGGTTGGCTTTACATTCAAAATCCAACCGATATAATTCACTGCATTAACAGAGCAAAGGATAAAAAAAATCATATCATCATCCCAACTGGTGCAGAAAAAAGATTGCATGAGACGTAACTCCTATTTGGGGAAAAATAAAAAAACCCGGATGACTAGTCTGACATTAGGGAAAAAAGCCATGACAGCCCATCAACCCATGTAACAGATGAAAACACCAAGTTCTGCAGAGAGGAGCTGGGACCGGCAGGGAGGCCCTGGGCGTCGGGAGGAGCCCTCGGACTTGGAGCCAGTTCCAGACTGTCTCCACCGCCCACTCTGCCTGGCCCAAGTCTGCACCACCTCTCCCTCAGATGACAAATAATAGCTGGCTGGTCTCCCAGCTAAATTTATATTAATCGTATAAACTCTTTCTTCTCTCCATCACTGGAGTTATCTTTCTAAGATCTTCCTCTAAAATCTTATTGTTTCCCTTGGATTTCTGAATAGTGCCTAAATTCTCCAGTGCAGCATTCAAAGGTCTGTGATATGATTTCAACCCATCTTTCCAGTCTCATCTCTCCCCTCGATCCCCCTGCTCCCGCTCCGCCTCCCCCCGCCCCAGGCCCACCACAGGCTGTTCTACCTACTCGGCCGGCCCCTCCTCCCTCCACCTCTGAAGACCCCACTTGTCTGCAATGCCTGCCTTTAATTTCACATCCTTCTCCCGACCCTTACTGAATTTTGACTTTCTCCGACCACCAAACACAGGTACACTCACACCTGAATCACAGGCTTGCTCCTGACCTTTCCTGTAAACTCTGTGACATCCCACAGCCTCGCAGAGCTGCTTATCTCTCTGTCTGCCTCTTCTTCCAGACTAAACTCCGTGGGGGAAATAAACATCGCTTAATCATTGGATCTCCCACAATAGCTAACACCATGCCTCGCGGGCACTCAATAAGAATTCACTGCAATTAACCAGATCACAAAGCAGTCCTTCTTGCGAGGTCCGCAACAGAACAAAAGCCCAAACTGTATCATTTGTTCCTCTTCAAAATGATCTTGCCTGCTACAGATCCAGGAGCCCAAGACCGATTCAATCAATAAGAGCGAGAGACACAGTGTTAGCTCTCCGGGCTCTGCTCTGGTCTCTCCCATGTAATGCGACAATCTGCCACCGTCACTCAAGCTCAAAGTCTCCTAACGCACTTGAGGCATGAGCTCGACCTCACATTACTTCTCGAAATCTGCTCTGCTCAGTTTCTCTATCCTGCAGACCGTTCTCTTAAAACATGACTCTTGGATCTCAAGTAGCAATTTAAAAGTTAATTAATTCTTTTAAAAAGTCAATTTGTAAAAAATAATTGCTCTGCTTGTGCTCTCGTTCCCTCTGTCTTGCCTTCAATGGGAAGAAAAAGTGCTCGAAAGCGTGCATCTTCTCGGGGCTGGGCAAAGGGCCAGCCATGTCCCTGGGGGACCGGGCAAGAGCTCTGCCTGCACCCGAGGGGCCTCGTTCTGAAGGGCCGTCCGTCTGCTGTCCTCGGGCTTCATGAGCCCTACACGTGTTTCTCTCGTCCATGCCAATGACGGGAGGTCCTGAGCCCCTAGCGGCCTCCCGTCTGGTGCAGCGCTGAGCTGGTGCCAGGGCTGGAGAGACGGATCCCGCACAGTGCAGCCCAGGGGGCAAACGCCACCAGAGCCAGTTGCCTAAGGACCCACCTTTCACACGCTGGGCCCACCCAGGAAATGCAGCTTAGAAAGCATCAGATTATCCACGTCCTTTCTGGGTGTGCGTCCAAAAGAACCGAAAGCGGAGACTCGACCAGATCCTTGTATGTCCACGTTCACGGCGGCCTTATGCACCGTAGCTAAACTGTGGAAGCAACTCACATGTCTGCCGAGGGAAGAATGTGGTCTATGCGAACCACGGACTAGTACTCGGCCTCAAAAAGGAAGGAATTCTGAGACGTGCCACCTTGACGATGTTACACTGAGTGAAATTAGCGAGTCACAAAAGGCCAGACACTGCATACGTCCACATAAGTGAGGGACTAGAGTACTCAGATTCACAGCGACAGAGACTAGAGTGGCGACTGCCAAGGGCTGGGGGAGGGGGAGGGGGATTAGTGCTTAGTGGGCAGAGTTTCAGTGGGAACATGGAAAAGTTTTGGAGGTGGATGGTGCCGATGGCTGCTCAGCAATGTGAATGTGCTTAATGGCACAGAACTGAACACCAAATAATGGTTGAAACGGCAAACTTACGTTATGTCTCTTTTACCATAATAATGAAAAAGATGCAGTGAGCAAAAGCAAAGGCCTGTAAAGTGAATGAGGAAAGCTCCTCACGGAGTCAGCGTCTCCCCCCACCGTGAGCGGCGAGTCCTCCACGGCACCGCGTGCAGCGCCCCGGGCCTGCTCCAGCCCAGAGGGTTCAAACCAGAGGGAGAAGCGACGCGGGTTAGGGGTGATGGGTTGGGGTCAGAGACCATATCTAGTCCTCTCTCTCCCTGTGTGTGTGCGTGCGTGTGCGTGCGTGTGTGTGCGTGTGCGTGCGCCCACACGTGTGTGTCTGACAGAATATTCATCCATCTCTAAAAGGGGCACCATTCTCAAAGTCGCCCTCACGTGTGTGTCTGACAGAATATCCATCTCTAAAAGGGGCACCATTCTCAAAGTCGCAGAGTGACTTCTGTCGCGTTCCTGTCTCTCAGGAAAGGAGAGATGGTCCCTCTGCCAGCGAAGCCCCCTGTGGCAGGACTGCATGCGACATTTGGACATGAGAACCGAGAAGCGCATCGAAATAATTTTTAAATGGAGCAGCGCACAGTAAGATAAAGCAACCATCATCTGCTATTCAACATTTCTTTTTGCCTTTTGGATGAAAACAGGTGGGAGGGATGCTGAAGATAAGAGTGTGAAAAGAAATACATAAAAGAGCCTTTTATCAAATTCTAATTGAAGTGATAGACACGATTCAAAAATTATTTTAATACCTTTCTTCAGAATAAAATATCGCTGTATGCCTTAGCCACGACTAGCCAGCAACTATCTTATTTTTATCTAGTCCAAAAGGTCACGGCGCCCAAAACATGCCGGTTTCTTAGGAAATACACTGGAGTGTGGATGAAGCCGGCTTTATTGCTTTTCCATGGCAGGAAAAATAAGACTCTACCTTTCAACACTTTTGTCTTTCACAAAGTCAGTGCTAGCATAAAGCCGTCCACCTCATTATTGAGAGTCTTCGCAGATCCACCCACAAGTAAGAGAGACTTAACTGACCTGAAAATGATCTATTTTGTCATTTAATCTTGCTCAGCAGCAAAGAGGTGTAGAGCAGAGATGGGGAGAAGATCTAATCTCTTTAATTACTATTCTTCATGGCACAAAGGTTACTGCCATTTAGGACAATCTATGCTAGTGAAATAGCCAGACACTTACCCACCCCCCAGGCCAGGAGGACTTCGCAGTGACCTCGGGACCTGCACAGCTCAGCCCCATGACCAGCGGGAGCAGGGACCCTGCACATCGGCACCACAGACCAGCTAGCATGCGGGCGAGAGCCCAGAGCACTCCACAGCAGGGGCCGGCCGTTCCCAGTGGACTCCTGTGAGAACGGGCAGCCAAGGCCACCAGTGTTTGTTTTGGCGCAGGTCTTACCTTCCGGGCTATAAACCTGACCTGGACTTGCACTTCGCCCCACCCCCACCGCTCAGACAGGTCGCACCTAAAAGACACAACGGAAACACATGGGGGAAGCCGGGGTGAGCCCGGTCCCCACTACGGGGACACGGCAGACGGGAAAAGGAGAGTAGGAACACTGGGCTTCGGCCCGTTTACTTAGGATGCTAAATGGCGAGGTCACGTTTCCTAGTCCCCAGCCCTGCTCACTGGGCTTCAGTGAAAGGCTCTGATTGGTCTCTAACGCAGTCTCTGAGGCAGAATACGAAGCCGCTTTCTGTCCTCTCCTCTTGGCAAATCATTCACTCTAATATAAAGGGTGACTAAGAAAGGGAAGGACACAGGGAACATTCGAGTACGATGTGACTTTGTTTTTCCTAATGGCAAAGAAAAATAAATAAATACATATATATACACATACCATACACACACAAGTAAAGCTAGCCATCGGTCTGGCGGACGCCTCTGTCACTGAGCAAATGTAGGCAGAGAAATTCCCAGCCACTGAACCAGAGCCCCGCACAACCCCCCACCCCACGCCGGGCCTCTGGCCAAAAGCTGACTTCTCCCTGGAATGCCCCTCTTCCCGTCCTGGCCTGGCTCGCCCTCCCGGGTCCATCACCTGCATGAACGCCACCGGCCCCGTGACCTCTTGCCCCACGAGGGAGTTAGGGGTGTGCCCACGCACACTCAGCAGTGCCCCCTGCCCTCCCTGACAAAACGCCATCGGAACACTGTCCTTGGCCGGGGGCGCCCATCACGAAACGGGCGCCCAGTGCCCGTTCATCAAGTGGAGCCAAGAGGAGGGCTCCCGCATCCAGCTTCCCACGCACAGGCAGCCCTCCCGGACACCGCAGGGCGCTTTGCCCTTCCCCTGTCTGCACCTGCCCTGCACCTGCCCCACACCTGTCCCAGCCCTGCATCCGCGCTTAACCACGCCGGCACCCACAGGGACACGAAGGTTGGAGTCAATCGTTCAACAAATCGACAGAGAAATTCGAGGCAGCAAAACTGAACCCTAAGTCCACTGGAGAACACTGCAGTGTTGTTTATTCACATTGGAAACCGAAGACCAGACAGCAGTCTCAGCTGGCAACTCCTGACACCCGAGTTCTGACGTCTCAGCGGGGAACCGCGTCCTCGAAGGCCCGCCGTACGCCTGGGGATAAAGCCGTCCCACTCCGGCCCGTGGTGCTGGTGACCCTACCCAGGGCACCTGCACACTCGCAGCCCCATTGGCTAAGCCCGCACCCCCGAGGGGCTCTGACGAGCTGGGTGAGGCTCAGCTTCTCCTCCTGCGAAACAGGGTGATGAGAGCACAGGCTGCACCTCACAGGCATGGAGGAACAATGCACGTAAGGCTAGCCTGGAGAATGTGCACAATAAATGTCACCTGACATTTAAAAGGGTCTCAGAGCAAAGTGAGGATCTGCTTCCTCTAGCAGCGATGCGTACGCAGAGCAGAACCACCAATATCGTGGCATCTTCCCACGGAGCATCTCTGCCGCCCCCCTCCTGCCCTCCCCTCCCCTCCTGAGCCCCACCCCTCTACACGCTGAGCTGGACCAGGTCAGGGTGCAGTCAATTCTGCAAGAGCGAACGGGGGAGATGCTCAGGGCATGCGGCGCGTCCACAGGGCAAGGCCCAGAAACCAC
The DNA here is from genome assembly GCF_000325575.1 of Pteropus alecto. Lineage (NCBI taxonomy): Eukaryota > Metazoa > Chordata > Mammalia > Chiroptera > Pteropodidae > Pteropus > Pteropus alecto. Next base: position 3,755,165 of record NW_006436291.1, read on the forward strand.
TGCCCGAGCCCGAAGGCAGGGCCAGCACGCGGTCCCAGCTCCGGGGCAAACTCTGCCTCCCAGGAACACCCAGGAGGGCTGTGCCAGGGGGAACTGCTCGGCTGTCTGCACACGCCGGGTGCGACCTGCCAACGCGCCATCCCTCTGCCCGGACGCCCGGATGTGGCCCACTTGCTCCCGGAGGGGAGAAGCGACACTGGGGGGCATCAGCGTGGCCCCCATGCAGGGCGTGGGGAAAAGGGACATTTCCACAGGGGAAGCCGGGAGACGGAAGAGAGCCCAGCACAGCCTGCGAGAGGGAGCCGAGGTCCCAACCTGGCCAGACCTGGCCCCCGGCCTCGGGTCTGCTTGGTCAGGCACATGGACCGGTCGGACCCAAGGCCTTCCTCCGGCGCTGCTGGTGGAGCTGCCCAGGGTGCGGCGTCAGTTCCCAGAGGACCCACGACGAGCCCTCCCTGAGCTGACGGCTGATCCGTCGCCTTCCGTGGACAGGGTGCAGAGATGGGAGGACGCAGCGTGTGTTAGCTGAAGAGGTGCTGGCGGCGGGGCTGCCCGCCCCAGAGCCGGCCGCGGGTCTGCTCGCCGACACCACGTAATGCAGACACCCAGGCCGGGACACAGACCCGAGACGGGGCGGCACACAAGCCCGCGGGCGCCGGGCGTCTCGGCCGGCCTGCTGGCCCGCCGCTCTCTGCAGGACTTTGCCCAGACCCGGGCCTCCAGGAAGTGCCCCCAAGACCAGACCGTTCACCGAGCCCACGCCCGCCCAGACCATCACGCTCTCGAATGCGGCTGGGCACCCACAGAACACCCGGCACCGGTCCCCAGCAGGCTGGCCACACAATCTTCAGAGCCCAGTGCATTTAAATGCAAGTACGAAGTCCCTTATTCAAAAGTCATTTAAATTTTCAAGATGACTGGGACGGCTCTTATCCCCCCAAAAAAGAAAATAACAAGTATTGGCACGGATGTGGAGAAACGGAAAGCCTCGAGCACTGGGGGCAGCACGCGGACCGGTGTGGCTGCTGTGGAAGCGGCCTGGCGCTTCCTCAGAAAGGTAATGTGACCCGGTAATTCCACTCTGGGTCTACACCCGCAGAACTGAGAGCGGGCGCTCGCACAGGTAACTGTGCACCCACGCTCAGAGCAGCCGACCGACAACAGCCAACAGGTGCGAGCGGCCGTCACCGGGTGACTAGACAAACACGCCGTGGTCCGTACCTGTAACAGAACACGGCACGGTCTTAAGAGCGAAGGAAATGCTAACGCAGGCTCCGGCAGGGATGAGCCCTGAGCACCCCGCACCACGTGAGGGCCCAGACGCCGCCGGACGGGTGCCGCGTGAGTCCACTCACACGAGGGCCCTGGAGTAGCGAACTCATAGGGACGGAAAGTTGAATGGCGGCTTCCAGGGGTGAGGAGAGTGGAAACAGGGACTCAGTGTCTCATGGGGACAGAGTTTCAGCTTCGCAAGACGAAAAAGTTCTGGAAACAGCGGAGGCGATCGTACAGTAATGCGGGGTACTTCATGCCACTGAACTGGCCACTTAAAAAAGGCTCAAACGGTAAATTTTGTGTTATGCGCATTTTACCATAATTTAAAAAAAGGAAACAAAACGAAACGAGGTCAGCGAGTGTCCTGTGTGGCCGCACAGTCGCAGGCCCGAGTCCGGCTCTCGCTCCCTAGAGGTTTCTCTCGCCAGGACGCAGGTGACCATTCCTCATGGGCAGTGCTGCCCCGGCCGAGCCACTGTGAGCCTGACGGGCCTCGTTATATTCCAACGGTCATTTCAACTGACTAGCAAAATACGGCGTCACATGATAAAATTGCTTCCGCACTGTGGTAGAAATACGTAGCAAGAGATGAGAGATTCTTGACAGGAGGCTATAAAGACCTGTTTGCTTGCTGGTGGAGTTGCTGCTGACCAGGACAAAAGCGGAAGACGATGAGGAAGGCAAGAAAGAATCCACCGCAGAAACCGGACGGCGTGTCCACCACGACACTCAACAGACGGGACCCACCCAGTGCTTCTTTCACGCACTGAGCAAAAAACGGACCATCTCTCTATTTCTGTTCCTTTGTTCCACTTTTAACTTTTAAAGCTCCCCAGATTTGACATCAGAAAACACTCCTTTCCCTGCAGTCCCCTGATGTTCCATCTGACTCGCCCACAGCCACCCAGACACCACCACGGCCGACCAGTGAGAAGTCACGACAGAGCCCTCGACCCTCACACACACAGAAAACTGTTTCCTCCACCAAAACGGTTTCCTAGGAAAACTCCCAACCACAAATGCGGGCTTCCCTACTCACACTGCTCCCGTGACGCCTATCCCCCAAAGATATGCGGTGAGAAAAGTGGGGTGCTCGACCACCACCACCAACACCGTCTCACAATCCTCACCACGACCAAAATCCTCACCACGACCAACACCACCACAGACACCACCAGCACCAACAGCATCACGACCAACACCTCATCAACAACACCAGAACCAGCACCACCAACACCATCACCACCACTATCACCACCAACACCATCACCACCATCACAAGCATCACAACCACCAGCACCACGGTAATAGCCACAGCTAACTTTCATTCTGCACTTCCTAAGACCAGACACGCCACGTAAGACTTCATGCATTCCCTATGGCACCCCTTACTAGCGCCATGACGTGGGTACGAAAAGCCTCCCATTTCTGCACATAAAGCTCTGAGCACGAACAGGAAGGCGCCCGAGCTGCCCACGGGGCTGTGAGTAACACGTGACCTCTGGCGGGGCGAACGGCCCCCCGCGGCTGTTCCGTGCCTCTGAAACAAAGAGCGACTGTGCTGCTGCTTCACACACAAGGGCTTCAGAGCCTCCCGCACGGGCGGCTCCGCTGTGCTTCAAGGGGGCTGTGACAACTGCGGACAGTGTCAGAAGCTCCGCATCCCCAACTCCAGAAAGCCCTTGAGACAGAATGAAATAACAATTCCATTCATCCCGTGAACGGGACCCCAATCTAGAGGAGAAACTGCCTTCCATGTCACATCTGGCTAAGCTTACACCACAAGCAAGCGCTCATGAGAGTCTCTAAGATTGTCAGCCATCCAGCAGAAGAGGAACACGTAACCCCCGAGATCCAGGTGTGCACTGACGGTCAGGTGCAGACTCACAGGACAAGATTCCTGTGCCAGGGAAACTCATGACCTCAAACAACTCCCTCGGGCCAAAAATGGAGATGTGAGTGATACAGGTGCGCGTGCAAGAGCTCTAACTGGAGGCCAGGTCTGCAGATGACGCGCCCGGGTAAAGACCGTCAGAGCTGCGGACCCCTGACCAGGGCCAGCCGCTGTGGAATGCTTCTCAGGGGCTATCTGACATAATGACCTCAACACCTTACAAGGCAGGTATGACTGTGGTCATTCCCATCTCACAGGTAAGAAAACGGAGGGATGGCAAGTTCCTCGCTCCAACTCTCAGGTCCGGAAGGCGGGGAACGTCGGGTTTCGGGGCCACAGGGCCCCTCCTCCCAGGCCGTGCTCCCACCGGCCCTCCCTGAACAGCTCCTACACAGCCAGGCGGAAAGACGTTGAAACTAAAGTCACCCAAAATATCACCTAATATCACACGAGGACTGTCACAAGCAAACCTTGTCACCAAGTCCCTTTTAGGTGAAATATTCTCTAGTAAGACTTTTCCCCTCCAGATCCTTCCTACATCAGTCAGACGCCTACATTTTCCTGTCTAACGTGAATTTATAGTTATTGCGAGAGAAGGACATTCTCTGCCCCACGCTCTTGTCACACAGACAGATCCATCTATGTCCCAGCTCTGCCCTGCTCCTCTGAAATAAAACAGGGGAGCTACCGATACCCTGGGGAAAAAAGGGGTTCGCAAGGGCAGATCCCGCCCTAGGAACAGCCCTCGCCCACAGGCAGCCGGCTAGGCTGTCGACTACACGAGGCTCAGGTCCAAAGCAGGAGCTGAAACCCGGCCCACCTGCTGCTTGCCAAGCAGGATGTCTGCCTCCCGGGCGCACCCTTCCGCGATTCTCGGAGGCACTGCATGGCACAGGGGCCGTCCTGCAGCTCCCCCCACCCTGGGAGGAGGAGTGGGGGCTGCTAACGGCAGGTCCCCAGGGTCCAGCACACAGTACGAGTGCAACGAACGTCTCCGGGGCTCCGCTGGGACTGGTCAGCAAAGGCGTGCCGAGGGACCCGGGGCGCCTGGCAGGGGGCAGAGGGTGGGGCCCCGAACAGGGAAGGACAGCCCGCCCTCCCCTCCCCCGTTGGGACCTGCACCACCACCCAGCAAGAGCGGGCAGAAGCCAGAGGGTGGCCACAGTCCCAGGGGAAGGCGACAGTGCAGTCCCGAAGGGAACGGCTTCCAGGGCCAGAGGGCGGGTGCAGGGCGGGGGCCTGGGTGAGAGACGGGGGACCTGCCCGCCTGGCTTGCCTTCAGCAGTGCCTGGCCAGCTCTGGGGACCAGGTGAGGTGACCTGCACACAACCCACACTTCGGGGAGGTGGGGGGGCGGCGCGGACACGGGGCAGGGCTCCCTGCGAGAGAGAGGACAGAAAATCAAGACCAGAGGGGCAGGAGCTCAGACAGGCCACCAGGGAGGGGACATTCGGGTTTGAGCAGAGCTGGAAACCTGGACTCAGGAACCATGGACTTCTTAAGAGGCTCAGACTCCGGGCGAACAGGGCCTCTGGCCCAGGGCGCTGGACGTCCAACTTGGAACCGAGTCCTTCTGCTCCACCTCAGGGACACTGGAGGGATCGCCTCTGGTGCGCCATCCCTGACCCCACTGCATTTAGGGACAGTGTGTGCGTGTGCGTGTGCGTGTGCGTGTGCGTGTGTGTGGTCTCCTAATAGCTTATACACATATTTATATGTATATAATTTCTCATGTAGTTTATATATATATTAGTTTTTTAATTCTTAATATACTGAAATGTCTTAGTTTGTAAGCTAAGGAAGGCTGGAAATCCTCTCATCTTATTAAAGGAGCAGTGCTCCCCTAGATAAACAAACTTATAAGCCGCCACCTGTAACGTTTTCATCGCTCCAAGGAAGGACGCGGCAAACCGTGCGTGGGGACGCACGTCCTGAGCAAACGCTGCAAGCTTTCGATTCCTGTCCCTTCCAGGAGTATAAGAAACCCAGTCAGGTTTGCAATCTCTCTTCGGACAGCTGTGCTTTTGGATAGCACCTGTAAGCAGCAGTATGGAACAAGGCTTGTAAATGTCCTAATGTCCCACTGTCACGTTCTGTGCATTTATCACTCTTCTAAATCTAACGGCACAAGTAACCCACATAGAATAAAAATAACCTTAAAAATATATACCCACAACTTTTTGTGAATTAAGAATGCAATATTAATATTACATTGAACTGCACGCTCTGAATGGGTGTGCGGCATGGTATGTGAATAATCTCAGTGAATCTGTTCTAATGAAAACAGTGTGTGTGAGTGGGTGGCCTTGGCCAGCAGGTGTCCCAGCCCAGCAGGTGAGACCCTCCGAACTAGTGAGTGCTACACAGGGCATGGAGGGCCCAGGTTCTTACACTTAATGAACACTCAGGGGATGAGACCCACGGCATTGGTCCGCTGACGACCCCTGGGGCCCCGCCCCCCCGACACCACGCTGCCCACACCAGCAAAACACCAGAAGCTTCCAACGGCCAACAGAAAACAACCTACCAGCAACAGAGCCCTGACCAGCACCCACGAGGATCCGAGGGCCACGCACCTCGTAAGACCGGAAACACGGAAACGCGCAGAAGACGCGACACAGCTCAGCGGTCCAGGCTCAGATGAAGGCTTCGCTACGCTCATTTCCTGGAAAACCCACGCAAATTACCGCAATCGAATGTGGTGTATGTTCCACTACTTGAGAATATGGCCAATAGCCCACCTTCAAGATGAAAGCCTTCTCCGTTTTTGTCATCTCTTTGACTCATTCTGGAGGAAAGTCCTTGGGGTTGGCCCGGCTCCCTGCGCTGAGGGAAGACGGATCTCTGTGGTGCCTGAGCTTCTGCCTCACCTCCTTGTGAGGTACAGGGGTTCCCTGCCTGATGGGCGAGGGCGCAGGGCCCTCACAGGGCCAGATGGTCCCCACCCAGAGCCCGGCACGACATGCAGGGGCACAGGTGCAGGGTAGGGGGCGCGTCACACAGACGTGCAACCCGCTGCTGTGTTGTGGGCTTGCCTTCTGCACTGGGAGCCACCTTGCCAGGAATAGCCAAGAAGGTGCCACCTGGGATGACCCACGGTCGGGGACGGGCTGATACAAGAATGCAGAAGGCCAGGCCCGGGGCCTCAGGGGGGACCGATCCCAGGTGCTCTTCACACTGCTCGCCGTGGGGTCAGGCTCGGGGCTTCGTCCCCGTCCTGCTCGCTTCCCTCACCCCCTCTAGGGTTCTCCGAGAGCCACCCTAGTCAGTCACTTGGACCAGAACACCCATTCCCGGCTCTGCTTAGAGGTGGTACACTCCCGACAAGAAGGGAAGTCCGATAAACCTCAGCAAGGAAAATCTAACTTCCAGATTCCCGGGCAAAAGGAAGTCCAGCTACAGACCAAAAGGAAATAAGAGAGAAGGAAAGCGCGATTTTTAAAACAGACCCAGAGAGGTGAAGTAACTTGTCTGAGGTCGCACAGCCTGGAAGCCACCAGCCCTGTCGAGAAAGCAGAGCCTTAACCACCACACCCCAGAGCCTCTCAAAAGTGCCCATTCGACCTCCAGCAGCCCAGCATGCAAACCGGAGCGTGGACAATAAAACATAGCATAAAACTATAAACATGTACCGTGACCGATAATGAAAAGCACTCAAGGCATGTTACTTGCTGGTTCCACAGACCAGGAGTCAGTAACCACAGCCCACAGGCCACCTGGCCTGATGCCAGTTTGAGCAAATAAGCTTTTATTTATTTACAGTATAACGGGAGAGTCAGGTGGTTGCCCAGAGAACACAAACCGTGGTTCTGAGAATATGCAGGACGCCTCCAGGGGACAGATGAAGGGCCCCGGGACATCCTCAAGTGATGCGGAGCCAAGGGCATCCAGTCCAGGGAGCGTCTCCGTCTGTCCCTGCCACACCCACAGGTTCTTTCCCACAGGACAAGACAGGACGGGCCGGGCAATGAGCTCCTGACAAACACGCCCGATGTGACCTGCAGCGGGACGGCCCCACCTGTGCCTCACGAAGGACGGCCACGCCCCGTGCCCATGCATCAACCCCAGTCAGTGTGTGACGTTTCACAAAGGAGACCGAATCCCACGATGCGATGTCTTCTTTCCAAAGGGGTGTCTTTCAATCACACTGTCTAAGCTTCAGGAGGGTGTTCGCCTTGCACCTCTGCCACGAGGGTCCCCGACAGGGAGCTGCTGCCTCCTGCACAACCTCCGTGGTGCGTGCTGGGCGCCCACGACAGCCCGATGGGATGAAGTCACCAGGACGTCCCAAAGGCGAGGATGCAAACCTCAGAGACTGAGGTGGGCGGACGCCCAAGACGGCCGTGATCCCCACCTCATGCTGCGCACGGCCCGGGGGTCCCCTCCCTCTGGGTGTGGGCTGGACTGAGTGATGCCTTTGCAGCCAACAGAATACGCCAGGTGACAGATGTGGCTTTTGTGACTAGGTCATAAGAGGGTCTGGCTTCCCCTCCAGCCCTGTTTGCTCATTCTGACAAAACCAACTGCCATGTCGTTAAGCTGCCCTATGGTGAAGCCCCTGTGACAAGGTAGCCTCCAGGGATCAGCCACTGAGGAGTCCTGCCCACAATGACCGTGTGGGCTTGAAACGGGATCCCGCCCCACCGAGAGGCGCTCGGCCCTAAATGTGGCCTCCTGAGAGCCTGACTCCTGACCCACGGGTGTGAAATGACAGGTGTCGACATGACCCCTGACGACCGATGCGGAGCAGAGCTGGCAGAGCCGGGATTTCCGCCCACCGCCCCCCCATGCCCCTGGCGCCCGCACACACCTCTCCCCAGCCCGACCCGGGCTCCCACCCACCTGCCCCTCGAACTTGCCCTGCGGGTCGAAGGCGTCCCTGGCAAAGCGCACTCCTCTGCCTTTTTCTCTGCGGGAGCTTCCTCCTCCCAGAGTGGTGTCTTCCCTGAGCCCCCTCCAGGATTCCTCCTTCTCGGCCCCTCCACGCAAGTGCTGTGACCCCCTACGTCTCGCTGCTCTTCAGATTTCTGCACAAGTCACCTGCGCCGGCTTGTGTCACCATCTCTGCGTCGACTCCCGCCGCCATAAACCGTACTGCGATCCATCCAGCCGTCCGTTTGCCCTTCCAGACTGAGCCGACTGCTGGACGTAGGACGCAGCGCACCTTTCCTGGATGTCTGTCCCAGGAGAGGCCCTCGTGGAGCCCGTCCTTGTCCAGGACCACAACCCCAGACCCCAGCAGCGCCGTCCGTCCAGCTGGATGCCTCCCTCGTCCCTCTCCCCGCACTACCCGCCACGACATCGTGCCACCTGTCTCCCTCACGTCTCTCAACTCCATCTGCTTCTCCCAACTCCCACGGCCAGCACCCTCACCCGGGCCACTGTCGTCTCTCACCTGGATCTCACAGCTCCCTCCTCCCTCCCTCCCTCCCTCCCGTTCTACGAACCACTGCCCACGGCGTCTTCCTACAGCAGGATCCGACGATGCAGCTCTCTGGCTCTAAATCCTTCGGCACGTACTCACGGCTCTGAGGACAAAGCCAGACTCCTCGGGAGGCCCACGAGGACCCAGTGGACCGGCCCGCACCCCACTCCCTCTCCCTCCCGCCCTCAGAGGCACGCTGACCTTCAGCATCACGATCGCCCTCTGCGCTTCTGGGCCTCGGATATATTTATGCAACTCCTGCCTATCCTTCTTCATCTCATTAATTCATACCTAGTCTATGAGTCACCCCTAAATGTCCCTTCTTCCAGGAAGCCTTCCTTGATAGTCCTTTCTCCCTCCCGGCATTCACCACATGGTACCCCAGAGCTTAGCCCCGTGACTGGCACTCAGTAAACATTTACCGAATGTATGAATTAAGCCAAAATCCATTAATGACTGCAAACTTGAACTTAGTAGGTGCTTGCACATGCTAACTCTTGTAACCATCACCTCACCCCTGTTGCCATGACCACTATTATCATCTCCACGTGACAGACAATGAAACTGAGGCACGCAGAGGTCGGCTTCTCTCTAGTCACCCAGCTAGTACGTGATGGAGCCGAGATATCAAACCAGGCAATTCGGCTCCTGAGTCTGTGCTCAGGACCAGAAAATCAGCCCTTCAAAGAAAGTGAAGCAGTCACGTTCAAAGAAAGTCTTAAACCCTTGGTTTGTTTGTTTTTAATGATCATTTCTGGATGAAAAAGGAAAAGAAGTCAATATTTTTTAGGATGGTAATTAAAATCACAAGTGCTCATGAAAACTAAAGAATCGATATTAAGGTTGTGAAACACATAATCTACTTAAGTATTTTCTGGAAAGAAATGCCTTGTAAATAAATATCCGGCAAGAGAAATAATCAGCTCTCTCCTACTTTCCATTACAAGCTTCCCAAAAGGACAGATCATGGTTATCTTTTAATGAATTTTTGTAATGCTGAGTATATTTACAGGAAAAATAAGCAGGATGATATTTCTCTGCTTCATCATAGGTCCCAGGTTCCCAGAGATGGCTGAACCCTGGAGGCCAGCTCATTCCATTAAGGCGACATCATACAAGTCAGAAATAAGAAGCAAATTCATCCATTACTCTTCGATTCTGACGCTTGTAGGTATTTCAAGATTTATTTCCATTATAACATCAGGCAACCTGCTCCCAAATGAATCTATCACACCACGTCAACGGGAATTGGAAAGTGAGCTTCAGTCCACCGAAAACAAACTAGGGAGAGGAGCTGAGCCCACCTGGCCTTGTGCCCACTCCTCGCCGTTCATGAGGCACTGGGACAATGGGCAAACGTCACAGAGGGCCAGCACGCAGCCTCCAACCCTAGGCTCCTCACCACGTGACCTTAGCATCCACATCCACAACACGCAAAACAGAGCAGCTTAAAAGGCATGAAAAAAACACAATATCTTCAGCTGAGATTTTGAACTCTTAGCACCTCGCCTGCAAAAGGCTGCTGGAGAAAGGAGGAAGTTTTCCAAGAAAGGCAATTACACATTAGTCAGACAGGTAAAACCCACAAATCCTGTTTCACTGAATTTGCCAGTTTTTTTGTGTGTTTGTTTTTTGCTGTGGTTGTTATTGTTGGGTTGACTGATTTCATTTTGTGTTTGTGTTGTAAAGGATGACTGGGATCAAAAGTAGAACCATCAAGTGAAAATGTTCATTAGGATTTAGATATATGGACTCTATTCACAAAATGTCACCTCCTTCATCTGTTTCTTTGTGGGGCTTCTTTATACAGAATAGCATCTCCTTCTATAACCACAGAAGGCTTATCATCCAACTTTCTCTTCCTCCCTGTCCACTAGATACCAATAAAACTATGATGCTCCAAGCAGTTTCTGGGAGGGTAAACTGCTCTGAAATGCCCTCCGGCCACGTGGCAGGGCAGATAAACCAATCAAGCAATATCATGAAACATACCCTTCCAGACAATGACCCAGCAGATCACTCTGGACCAGCAGGTCCTGGAAATACTGTGATGGAAAAACATAAATGTACAACTGATAATTACTTTGGTTGTTTATCCATCTGTTTGCTTTCTTGTATGTATGGTTTCATGATCACATTTTATCACCCTCAAAAGAATTATCTTGGTGAGTTCACAGAACCACATAATAGAGCCACTATAATTCAATAGACACTTTTGATTTCCCTGATAAGATACAGACTCAGCAATTACTGTTTGTCATTGCGATTCCAGTTCTCAATAAGAATCGCATTTCACTTGATACACTAATTATACGAACCCTGGCCAACTACGAAAGTTGGCACTCTTTTGAGTTATTTGGAGTGAAGAGTTTGTTTACTGCAATAGGTACTCTGCAGTATTATACTGAGTATGAAATGCCCCAGATTTCCTGTTATCTAATCTGGAAAATCACCCTGGTTTGGGAGAATAAGCAGAACGGGGGCAGGGAGCTCCTCCACACCGGAGGGGTTTATTCCAAATCATTCTCCATCAACTGCCGTCAAATGAACCACCATTAGGAAGCCAGGCAAGTCCTCAAAGGCCTCGCAGTCTGCCGCCATTCCTACGAACGTGCTTAATTCACTGGGTCGATTTCTTGCAGGTTACTACGACTGTAGAGAATCGTCCAAATTATAGGCAGAAGTATCATACAGGTAGAACTTGGAACAGGAAGGCGTTTGGGAGGAAGCACGGATTGTGCCCACTGTCTCTTCTTTCTCGCCTCTGCTCAAATCCGCCTCCCGCTGGACTCACAGCTATTCCAGAGCTGCCCCAAGGCGGGGAGCAGCACCCGCTCGCCCGGCTGCTGCCCAGGCCAGCCTCTGGGCATGACCCCCAGAGGACAACGGGTCCAAAAACAGTAATTATTCATTATTTTTCTTCGATTTGATGCTAATCTTTTTCTTTTTTACTCCTTTTAAGTGGGAATTCCGCCCATGTCAGGAACGAACTCAAACACAATCTTCATCTAGAATAACTATGGAGAACAGAGGTCTGCAACCCGCAGCCCCGCGGCAAATGCGGCCTGTCGGGTTAGGCCGTGAGCTCACGCACGGTTTCAACACGTTTAAATAGTTGGGGGGGGTGGGGGATTAGAAATAACACTTCGTGACCTGCGAAAATCATACAGAATTCGAATTTCAGTGTCCATAAATAAAGTTTTATTGGAATCCTGCCAAGCTCGTGCCTGGATGACTCGTCTGTGGCTGCTTTGGGGCTACAGCAGCAGAAATGAGTGGTTGCTGCACAGGCGGAAGCCTAAAATATTCACTTTCTGGCCCTCGGCGGAAAAGGTTTGCCAAGTCTTTTCTAGAACAGCCCCCATTTCAAACACTCTACAACAGCACTTCCACGAATCAGCAAAAGGTTTCGCAATTTTAACATCTCAGCCCCGTTTGCTGGACATATATTTAACCACCGCCCGGTGCCAAGGACAGCACCAGACACCCAGGACAGAAAGACGGGCTGGGCAGACGCCACCCCTCCCCTCTCGGAGCTTCCGGAGGACGGCGGGGACAGCCTGGGACCCAGGCGGCCACCGCACAGCCTGCGACCTTGGACGCTCATACACAGGCTACTGTGGGCGGCACGGAGAAGGCACCTCAGCCAGTCCGAAGGGAAGTGTCTCGGGGGACTGTGAACCTGAAAGAAAGTCAGAGAGAAGCGCGGAGAGGCAGGAGGAAGAGGTGCTGGGTGAGGAAGGTGCACTCCAGGTTGGCAGTGACAGGACACCTTCGCTTTCCGAAAGCTGCAAGGATACGGCCCGGCCTGGCCGGCCTTTGAGAGCGATGGCGA
>NW_006436291.1:3767638-3771599 GCF_000325575.1 Pteropus alecto
AGCCCCGCTGGCCCTTTAAGACCCGGCCTCCACGCTGCATCTCCCAGGCAGGTGCTTTGGTCTGTGGGTGGCGGGAATTTCTCTGAGGTAAGGCAATCGGCCCACCACACACGAGCACCGTCTAGATTAAAGCGACACGGTCGCTAATCAGAAACCAATGAAATGTATTAATGGGACAACAACTCTTCGATTTCCTGGAGTTCTTAATAAAAAATTCTAGGTGAAAACCAGCAACATCCCAATTGAGGCTTTTTACATGGCTACAATGTAATAGTCCACGTTTCAAAGGAAACGTTTCATATTTTTCATAATCCTTATCATCACCCTATGCCTGCAAGGGCTCCACCAAGACAAAACGAAAAACGAAAACCCCATAAATTCCAAACAGGCTATAGCTAGCCATGATATTGAGCCACATACAAAGTCAACTCCTAACAGGTGGGAAGCTAGATAAAGCTGACACCTGTCTCACAAGTAGGATGACACCCTAGGAACCCACAGTGTGGATTTAAAGTCACTGCCCGGTCTTGCTCTCCAATTTACTGCTCCATGTCAGGGAACAGGGATTTTTTTAAGATAAAGTTACAGCTCATCTTCGGGTATTCACAGAATTTATCGGGCTCGGATCTTGAACACCAAGTGTTACGATGAGGAAAAAGTAAATCAGGTTTACAGGGCTTCTCTCCGAAGGCGGGGGCTGCAGCGGGGCCACCGTGTGCACGCCCTGCCGAGGTCACCTTGAGCCAAGGATCCGCATTCATCGTAGGAAGGCATCGCTCTGGCTTACAACTTGGACACTGTCCCTTTGTCAAAAGTGCAAATGACAAGGCGAGTAGCAGGCTGTTTTTGTTTTGGGTTTTTGGCAAGGAAAAACTAAATTTTATCAAGATGGAAAAACAATGCAAATGTCCCGTATAAGACACACTGAATGCCACAGTGCTAAGAGTAAACAGAATAACTTCAAAGTCACGTGTCTGAACGATGCGGGAGAAGCCACGTCCTACAGGTTCAGCCTGCCCTGCAGCCAACGTCACCTCCTACAGAGCACGGAAGTTCTCAAAGGGAGACTGGACGAACCATGGTGACATCGCTCACGGCTGGGTAAAATCCCCCCCTTTCCCTTGCTGCCTTCCTGCTCCCCCAGGCTGATGCAGAGCCCCCCGGGAGCGAGGTGTGCCTCCTCCATCCCTTTGACCCCAGCCCTTGGCAGATGCCACATGCAAAACCCAGGGAGGCCAAAGTTCTTCACGAAATCGCTGGATGACCTTCCACAGTCGAAACCTTTAACCTAAAGCAGGCAGGAAGCAGGCCGGTCCCCCCAAACGCCGAGGAGGCCCGCCGGTTCTGGCCTGGGGCCCTCCCTCCTCCTCGCCCGTCTGGCATGCAGAAGACAAATCCTTAAAGAAGGGCAGTGTCGCTGCTGCGGCTTGGCAGGCCTCACAGGAACAGCTTCGCCTCGCAGGTTAGGCGTCGGCCATGAGATGCTGCAGATGCGTCTGGCGCAGGCAGCACCGACAGGAACCAATTTTATGGGCTCCACTTGTTTCTCCCAAAATAAAGTCACACTTCCGCCTCAACGGTGCTGTAAGAGCTTCAGGCACCTCAACGCTCCCCACCTCAGGATCTGTCCCAACTGTGGGAGGCGGGTGCCAGCGGACAAGCGCCTGCCACCCATGGCGGCCTCCTGGAGGACAGTGCACCATCAGGGCTGCGTTCCCAAGCCCCTGGCCCCTGCACCTCCCCCTCTTCCCAGTGTCCCAAGCCAAGGTCCTCGCTGGCTTCCGCCAGCCACGAAAATGCCTGCAGGGACACTCAGCGCCTCTCCAAGCCGGCCCATGGAAAATGGACGAGAGCGCCTATGTGACAAGCCCTGGAGAGGAAAGGAGGGGCAGTCCTTAACCCAGTGATGACACTGTCCAGTGACCTCAGCATGACCTCACTCCTGGGCATCTGTCATTTAAAAAAAGCTCCCCCAACACCTAACGTTAATTGAACTGAGTCTCAGGAAGAAAAGGACTTGGAGAGCTTCAAATTCCATCCCCCTGGGTCTTCTGGGTCACGCCCGCTCCATGCCTCAAACTTCTACGGTAGGTCATGCTGCTCCAGGGGACAGTGCGCCCCTTACCTGCCCAACGAGTGTCCCAGTACAGCTCAGCTCTGGCTCCCCCAGCCTGCATCCCCAGGCCTTGGGTCTCCTCTGGCGCCACCAGACCAGGCCCCATTGCTGCTCTGCAACAGACTTGCTCACGCCGAGGGACCGGCCATATGTCTTCACATCTTTTCTCTAAACCTCCCGGCCAGATTGCCCCCCTGCTTCGCTAGGACAGCCTGGAATGCTGTGAATTTTGTTTTGCTAGCAATTTTGTCACCCTGTTGGTTGAAGTTATTCAAAAGCAATTTCTAGGTCTCCCCAGAAGCCCCAAGAGGGCTTCTGCCTCCCCGACCCCCCACCATGCACCCCCTCCTGGGGCTTCCGGACAAAGCTCCCACTCCCCGCCAGGCCTGCAAGCTCTCAGCCAGCCAAACTCCTGCCCGCCCACCTCCCACACTGCAGCCCAGGCGGAGCCACCAGATGCCTCCTCTCCTCCTCCCTTCCCGTCCCTAGTGCCTCCCAGCCCAGGGAAGCCGCCCAAACAGCCACCACCCACAACAGGGCCAAGACCCCTCTTCAGACCAGAAACAAACACATCGCACCCCCCGTCTCTGCACACTGTCCCCCGGGAGGGTCCCCTGCTCCACTAGACTCCTGAGAGCAAGTCCAGTAACCACGTGACCTGGGGGCAGCTTTTTAATCCATGACAGCATGAAGAGGTAGCAACGAGCATCATTCCCAGGTGACAGATGAGTAAACCACGGCATGGAGGGTGAAGTCAGTGCTAAGCATCACACAGCCTGCAAGGCGCACGGCCAGGATTCACTCCCAGCTCAGCGCAACTGCAAAACGCCTCTGAGCCCTCCTGGGCAGAGTCCAACAGCCATCCAGCCCGTAACAGGACCTGACAACGAGGTGAAGAATCAATTCCGACGCAAATAAACTCTCATGGATTTTCGTCTGTCCCCAACAGAGCGACACACGCGGTAAGCTCCAGGCCCTTCTGCCTGGAGCCCCAACCTTGCCGGCCTGCATATTTTACACATTTCCTTCCCTACGGTCCTCTGGACAGACACCACCCTCAAATAAGACATATGAAAATGACTCAAGAAGGAAATGCCCACAGCCCAGCTTCTGAAAATGACCTGATTAAGCACTTAGCTGTAATACCAGTCTAGACTCAATAGATCAACCTCTGGCTCACGGCGATACTGGCCGCGTGCAACTGTGCAAAATAATGCTTATAAACGGGAGAAGAGAAGTCCATTGCTCCTAGTTTCTGGTAAATTGGGACTCGGAGACTTAATAACGCTGTGCGAGCTGACAAGTCAGGCCGCGGTCCTGCCCAGGCCCCGGGGGCAGCTCCCAGCCCTTGTGGGACACAGCTCTCTGCGGCCAGTCAGGGCAGAGAGCCAGGCTGAGGCCGCCCAGGGGGACTCTCCGGGGTAACGGGGTCGATGCCCCCCACTTCTCTCAGGCCCCTGCATTCCATTCCGAATCCAGGGAGGGAGTGGCTTCGCTGCTTCCTCCGCATCCTGTCGCTTCAACAAGCTGCTCCCCTCCCCTCCAAGCCCCTGCGGGCAGTCCCTTAGGCTGAGGACACGCACCCCCGTCTCCGCCCCCCGGGTTTCTGCAGGCCCCAGACCTCTGTACACTCGCTCCAGGCAGCACGCCCAGACTGTCAGCCCTGGGTGGGCGCCCCCCACCTGCACGGTAGGTGTATCCACCCTGAAAGGGCCCGCTGTGCGCATCTTAACCTCCCAGTCCCAAGTCCATCTTTCCCACTAGACAGTCGGCAACCCGAGGGCACACACGAGTCAGCCTTGTTCTTCACAGCCATGTAGGCGTCTCTGACGCAAAGTCAACTGA
>NW_006436291.1:3771697-3772024 GCF_000325575.1 Pteropus alecto
AATCACCGATGCGTTTCGGGGGCCACCCCTTTGGCAGGCAATGAAGCGTTTCCTAGGGACCTCAAGTTCGTGTCAACAAACTTGACGTAAAATCCAAACTGAAAGAAAAAAGTAGACCGGAGAGAGACCAAAATCTACCAACTTTATCACATGCCTGGCACGTTAGTTACCACCTTAGTCTCTGGATAATTTCCTAAAATGATGACAAAACAGAGACACGGCCTCTGAGCATCGGTTTCCTGGCGGATGGGGGCAGGGCGCAGGGGCAGAGGGCACGCGCCCCACCTTCCAAACGGCCGGCTCCCAGAAACACCTCCTCACCCCCGC